>NC_031965.2:15746680-16080430 GCF_001858045.2 Oreochromis niloticus
CGCTGCACAAGAACACTTTAAAAATTATAGGAATGTCTGACTCTTTAGAAGCAAAATACAAAGAAATGAGGGGTGACTCAAAAATGTTTTCACCATACTTTAAGTGCAAGATTTGCCTTTCAGGATAATTCTTTTTTCCCTGTCATGATGGCCAAAATATCTAAAATGTTAAAGAAATTTTTGAACATTAGGTTACAGAGTAATTTAAACACATTTTTGTGAAAATAAAAAGAAACGTCTTTTGATAAGTAGCAGCAGAAATTGAGGCCTTGGTCGAACAGCTTTCAATCAAAGGCCAAAAAAGGAAAAGGGGAATGAAGGAGAATAAGATTGATAAATAAGAGATGGCAGGAAGGAAGAAGAGAGAGGGAGAATAATGTAACAGGGCCAATCACGCCTCAGTGCTTCTACTAATCATGCAAACAAGGTCACTATCTGCCAGAGCCAAACTGGCAGGCTATATGCATTGGAGGCATAGCTCTCTCCCTCCCTCCCTCCCTCCCTCTCCCTTTGCAGTATCCTTCTCCTTCTGTTTTGGTCACTCGGTTAATCAGTTGGACATACGGGTGACTGCCCACAAACGTGTGCACGGGAACATAAGGATAATGAAAATAACCTTTTTCACATTTTCAGAGCCTTGGTTTTTAAAGAAATTTTTATGGCTCTTAAAAGTAGCGAGCTGGGCAGGAAGAATACTTTCCTCAATTTATCACTGCTTAACAGCATATTTCATTCCAGTCAGAGAGAGTAACTGCAAACTGAGTGAGGATTTGCATACTGTTCATTACACACGGCACAAATTCATGTTTTACTTGCAACTGTGATGACAAATGATATAAAACACCTGCGGTTTCAGTTTCATTTTCTCAAGCGCACTCGTAATTGTCAAATTCTGCCTCACTCGCACACACATGTTCACATTCGCACAGACACGGGTGCGTCTCTTGACTGTGAATTTAAATATCCTTGCTTCTGTTAATTGGCCACACTGTAAAGAGAAGACTGTGTCGGTTTGAAAGCGTTGCTGGCCATTTTTCTCTACGCCCTGGTCAAAAGTGCCTGGGGCACTGTCCACATAGACGTTAATCATTATTTGCAGTATTTAATTCACCTCAGCCAAGTTTGGATACCATGCCGTCACAGAAAGATTTTCATAAAGATAGATTAAGTCAGTTTGTCATATTACTTTCCTCTATTTCCTTTGATCCAAAGTAGAAGAAAGCCTCATTTTCAGCGTTCAGTCGGTCGTCTTCATTAATTCTCTCACCTTCTATATTTTATTCCCATTAAAAATGCTAAAAGAGCATGATAAGAATTATTTATTATTAGAAATCATCTTTGTGATATCTTTGTGGTGCTGAACTTCAATGTGCTGGATATTTTTCGTAAAAATAACATCATATGGATAGATTGTAAATCATTCCTTTATACTGATCCTGTGACCCCTGCTGTTTGTGGAAGGATGCCCATATTGCCCTCCAGAATCAGTTACCTTTGCACCAGTGTAAAAAGTGACAACCAGTGAACTGTTAGCCATGCGTTCATGATTTCTCAAGGAGGATTAGACTCAGACCAGGTTCTGACATGGTCAACACCCTGATGACAAACAACATAAACGTGAAGAATCATCCATCACACACAAACACACAGCATGACCAATATTGTCCCAGTGCCCCGAAGCAGAAGCTTTGTATGTGTTTATGGCTTTAAGTGCTGTTGACAGGTGAAAATAAATCCCACTCTCCTTTTCACCTTCCTTGTGCCTTTTCAGACTGTGCACTTTTCACTTCCCTTTCTCTCCCACTCATCTGCCTCCATCATTCTCGCAAACCCTTTTCCCTTTTTGCATCCTCATTTTGTTTCCGTTGTGTTTCTCTCTTAAATACTGATTTTTCTTTCAAAAAGAAGGATAATAATTGTACTTCAAATTTACACATCTGTAGTTGTGCAGACAAAAGAAAAAGACCTCATCTTTTTTCTTCTCAGTTAATACAAAATCAAATGCCCTCACACCAAAAGTATATATATGTATTATTTTCCCCCATATTTGCCACTCAAACACCTCCCGCATGACAGATAGTGGCTAAGGGAAGGAGGGAGGAGGAGCAGCAACTAGGGAGATACTGTCAAGATTTGTCACAGTCTTCCTGCATGAAATGCCACCAGCATTTTGGAAAAAAAAAAGAGGAAAAAAAGGGCCACAGAGGAGGAGACATTAGCACGATGTCTATCTGTGTATGCTTGTCTGTGTCTTGGGGACATTTTACCACTGCAATACTGCATTCATACAGCTGTATCAAACAGGTCATCTAATCAGCTTATAATGAGATCCAGGTAGTTGGACATAAAAGATTCATAAGCTAGAGCTGTGTCTACTTCTCTTGTTCATCTTACCGTGTTGAACAGAAAAGATGTATATTTATACTGTAGGAAGTTCGCTTATGCATGCATGGGGAAAAAGTGGTATTAAATGGCATCAGCTGCACTCATCTTGCCATGAGAAGAAGTGAAAAATGTGACTTTTTTTCAGGCTGTCATTTTTCCTTTGGCTTTCTTTTTCTAATTTCTAGATTTCCACTTTTTTTTCCCTATTCACAGCAGTGACTATGTGCATGCTGAGCAGAAAACATGAGCTCTACAAAGATCATCTCTCTCTTTCTTCTCCTCCACCCACCTGTGGCAATGAACCATTAGTAGCCACCAACCAGCACCACACAGCAGCATGTGCCAGAGGGTGTCTGTGTTGATTGCACTGGTTCTGTTTCAGGTATACCTGTTTATAAGGGTGTGTGTGGGTGTGTGTGTGTGTGCGCCTGTATATGTAACTCAGCTGAGTATTCTGTGTAGCCCTTATTACAACCCAATTTCTTTCTGGACAAAAAAACAAAATGGATATTTGAAGTTAATCCTATCATTTGAGAGATGTTGGTCTGTTTTCAGAAACATCATTTCTTAAAAATGTAATTTCTTTCTGTCGTTTTGGTGTCATTCAAACATGAATTTGACTGCTTATCCAGACTTACATTAAACCCAACTTTTTAAAGTGTCACATTTCTAGTACTCCTTTTTAGAGATTCAATTCAATATAATTTCATTAGTGGTATTTCTATAGCAAAATACATTTAAATTACATTTACAGCTTTTGAGCTGCAAATGCTTGTCAGTGCACAGGACCACAAGTATATAAAATTTAAATAATGAATAGTTCAGTGTTTGATCGACACCCATGTTTCGTCTCGCTTTCCAACTTTGTAGCTACACATAATTTAACTACCTGTGCTTTGCTTAATTAAAGCATTCCATCTCAGTGCAAACTGGTCCAACATAAATGTTAATGACAGTAATTGTAGTAAATACTAATGAATTAAATTCATCATTGCACATCTCTGCAGACCCATCCTCGCTCACATTGTGGTTTTAAAGACATAAAAAATAATCGAGGCTTAAAAACAGATCTGGTTGTCTGGTTTGTCCTCATAAAGTAAGTAGGATCATCCAAAAACGCTAAGGGTAGGAAATTTGAGCTTTTAACAAAGTTGCGCCACATTAAAAATCTGCATGAAATTAAAATACAAGTGTGCATACTTGCATTACGTTGTTAGATGTCCAGTCATTAAATATCTACATAAACTGTTTGTTGATTTTTATTGAAGATGTATATTAAACAACAAAGATTTAAAGGGTATACGCATGAATTGAGCCACACAGTATGCAGTTAAAAGTGTATTTTCCGAGGCCGTATTTTTAGTTATTAGCGTAAGTGGGATTTTTAATTAGATTTTGGTAACAGAACCCATTAATTCAGGTTTCTCTTAAAGACTTTCTTATTAAACATGTTTAATTTGGCCTGATTATTTGCATGATAATTAGCTCAAGCAAAACCCATCTCTAATGCATGCCATCATCATCCATCTGTATCTGAACAAGATTATTTTTGCAAACCAGTGCTGAATTTGTGCATGCTGTACAACAGGATAATACCCTCGGATCTTACCGGATATGTAAGCCGGTTCTTCTCCTGTTATCGTCCTTCTGGATTTAGAGATGTCTGATTATGTCCAGACTCAAGCAATTCCAATAACAATGTAAGCTTGCCCTCCTCGCCAAGTGGTTTGGCAGATATGAAATCAGTGCAAACAAAATCTGATTTGTGCACGGACAGAGTTACAGCCCAGCATTACTGAAGTGACTGCTGTAATTGTAACCATGATTTCAGTGCAATCTTTGCTTACTTTGTTCTCTTTTCCATTACCTAGTATACTCTCTCTCGGTCTCTGTCACTCTAGCGCTCTTTCCGTGGTATTTCTCTATTACTTTAACCCTTGTAAGCCTTATCTTCTGTTTCCTGCTTTCGAATGTGTGGGAGGCACCATTGATTGCAAGAATGTTTCCATCAGAAGATCAGTTTTCTGGATCACTGTAATGAGTGGTGTCTGCTGGTGTCAGAGAATGGATTGGTTCATGTCAGTTAACCTACAGACAAAAAGACTTGCTGAAATAAAGACTGTTTTCACAGGTGCACAATCAATGGTATTTTCGCTGGCTCGTGTTAGTTGGGGAAATAGAAGATAGAGACTTTCCTTCAGACTTTGATTAAGTCATCTCAACTGAATGAATGCGTTTTCTCTGCTGAAATTGATAATTTCTGTCACCCAAACGGTCAAAACCAACACATTATGGTTAAAGGTCGCTAATAATTATTTTTAATTTCTCTTTTCATAGCCTATCTTTGGATCTAGTAAATATGTATTAGGACCAGTGTAATTTAATATGAAAAATGTTCAGGACTGGTCACATTTACACCCACTGCATTTTCTTTTTCTGGCACCTGTTGCTTGTTATTGTTGGACTTATGGAATACATTCTCTGTGCTCATCTGAAAGCAGACATGTAGCCGTTGAATCCTCTGGATTTTTGCATAATTGCTTTTGCTGGGGTCTGATGTTCCATTTGCTAATGTGGCATGTTCTAAAAAAAAAACCAAAAAACCAAGGCAACACTGTCAGACAGGGCTGGAGTTTCAGTAATAAATACCTTCCTTTACGCCTCTGTCCTGTACCCTCATATTCCAGTTGCACTACTCATTATTTGTTTGTCCCTCTGTTAATACAAAACACATTTCTCACCACACTGAAATACATGCATTTTCGTGTGTTTTTGATCTCGTTCAGCGGCTGTATAGAGGTGCATGTTTGGCTGAGTTTCTTGGTTTTGCTCTGATATGCATCTGTGAGCGTTTAAGTCTATTTTCTGGCTTGACTATTTCTCTCTCTTAAATAATAATGAGCCTGTTATACCCGGAAGTAGCCAACTTTCTAAAGCAGTCAGGCACAAACATGGCTAGATATCCCTGCTCTCGCCCCCTGTTTTATATCTCCTGTCTGATCAGTGCTAGCAACAGACAACAGCACCAAAGCTTCCCTGATTGTACCCAGGCAGAGGGTGTTACATGCTGTCATGGTGCTTTCAGAAGTTATTTACTGTTTGTTTCCCCCCTCGATTTCTTCTTTATTCCTGTGTTTGTCTTGTGTGTGTTTGCTGATGGATGTTGTGATAATTACAACAAGGATTGTGCTGCAGGCACAATCCTGCATGCTCTGAAGTGTCACACTGAGCCATTGTTCTATTCATTGGCTGATTAAAGAAAACAAACACACATCTAGTAGCTGTTTTGTACATCTGACTGTGTTGAATAAATAACACAACTGTGCAGGTTTAAAATCCAGGTGTGCATGTCCTGTTCTGACGTTAATGTAATGCAAAACCAAAAGAAAAAACAAAACTATGACTAAACCTGATTTAACTTCTATGTAAGAGTAAGTTGTGAAGGAAAATACGAAATCTTAGGTGTTAATTGTAATTATGCCATTATTTTGAAATCAAATGACATTCTTTTATCCATCCTCATCCTCATCCATAGCCTATCTAACTGTAAGTGAACAATTCCTAAAATGCTGTGCATTAAGTCATTGCTAATTACATTGTACAACCTTTTCATAAATAATCAGTCTGCATTGTTGTTAGCATTGTGCTTCACCATAATCACCTCACAAAATAATCCCCCCCCCCGGACTTTTTTTTTTCTTTTGTAGCACAGCCTGGTAATGAACTGAACTTCACTGAACTGGCAAGACCGGCAGACACAAGAGAGTGACACACAAAGAATAACAGACATGATTAGCTGCTTTAAAAAAGATATGCTTGTCATATCAGGCCTTTCTGATACAGAAATACTTGCATCGATTCAGCTGTGATTCCCTCCCAGCTTTGCCGTGATTCAACCAGTTTGAATCGATGCAGCTGCATCTTAGACATTAAGCCCAGCACATCGATCTCACTTGGTGAATTGTGACACCCTCTGAGTGTGTATGTGTGTGTGTGTGTGAACACACACATGCGTTTCCTTTTTAATTCTTTCAAGGTTTATAAATACATACATATATATGTGTGTATACAAGCACACATATACATACATACATGTATGTATGTATATGTGTATATGTATAACCTGGACAACAAACAGCTCGTGTTTCTCATCTGCTCCATGTGTTTTTGTAGGTCAAGGATAACTTGAGCATTGAAGGAGAAAAAAATGTATCTGTGTCCAGGTCGGATAATTTGTTAGGAGGGCCTTTTGTGATGCTTTTTTTTTTGTGCACAATTTCATTTCAAGCCTCTCTTGCATATTGGCTATGCTTTAACCATGTCATAACCTGCTTGGCAATGTTCCTTAACCGACTATTTACAAGATTAACCCATTCTATTGTCCACACTGCTGCAGCCTCTACAGACTGTCGAGACACAGAACATGTCTGAGGGGAGCATAGATTGCTATGGCCCCCATGGGAGCTTTCAGAAGGAATAAGATGGATGACACACTTAAAGTGCTGCACTTGTCCCTGAGGCCAGATCTGCTAAGGATGCTTTCCTGCCAAACCATCAGTACATGCACAGATATTAAACAGATGTGCTACAAGAGTGATAGGATTTTTGTGCACGCTTGGAAGTTGAGTTAATGATTTATTTCTTACATATATGTGCATGTGCATATACTGAGGTCACTGCTGCAGGAAAGTTACCCCTGGGTGTTTGCTGACAGCTAGCAACAAAATGGGACTTCTACGGTTTAAATATGTTTCTTCATTTGAAAAGCACAGAAGTCCTCTATTGATTAAAATCAATATGGGCCAATCTCATCAACACCACTGTCCTTGGCTTACTGATGTCTGTCATGCCGAGGACTGGGAGTGCGATGAACTACAGTTTTCTTTAGACAGATCCATACCTTTCGAGGTGATTGGGTTTGATGTGTGCCCCTGAGCCATGAGTGCACAACCTTCTATTTCAGTGAATCATTTGTGTGCTGCATTGATTAGAGGTTCATTGAATTCAACAGAGCTGGTTGGCCATCAGTTCTAAATGCATAGGGAATATGAAGTGGAATGCGTTTTGCTGCACACATTGTGGAGACTGGCTTTCCCTATTTGCATGTGCATGGCTTGTGTAAATGTATGATTATATGTTCTTCAGAGAGTTTTGTGGACTACTGATGCATGTATTTTTAATTGCCAGGCCAGTGTGAGAGTTAGAGGAAGAGGCCCCTGGACAGAGGCTGAGCTAAACCCAGCCATGCTGCCCTGTCACTTAATTTGTTTCCTCTCCTCAGACTGCCTTCCTCACTCTCATGCTGTCTCTGCGTTTCTCTCAGTATGCGGTAGTCTGAGTGGTGCTAGCTGACCTTCACTGGGACACAGCCGTGACTCTAATTGCATTGATATGTCAGCGAGCTCCAATGGTTGCAGGAGAGCGTAGCAACATTACCCCATGGCGATGGGGCCGCCATGCGAATTTTGCTTTCCTTTTTTACTGATGAGTCAGAGAATAAAGCTGCTAAAAAGTGAGAGACAGGCCAATGCTTATACACAGACATAACACTTTAGAATTTCCACTCACCATGATGCTAAGACACTGCATGACTTTGTCTGTCTGTTTGTCCAGGGTACAGTAACAATTAAAGCCCGTCAACCTTTACAGTAGGTTATAGAAAAATATGTAGTGCTGGTGGGTTGTTTTGAAGTCTGAGAACTCGCTGCCATCTTTTGTAATTAAGAAAGGAAGGAAATCCAAATGTCTGAGCTCTCCACTATTTAGATTTTTTTTCAGCAAATACCACAACTCAAGTCCCTAGAAGCTTTTACTTAAAAGCAGCAGGAAGTGTTGGGTTTGCATTAAAAACACATCAGTCTCTCCATGAATGTTTTCTGTTCTCTTTCCCCCCCCACCCCTTTTTTTTTTCTTCCTCCACTTGATGTAACACATCTCATATAGAGCTGGCTAGTCATTAATTGATTGATTTATTTGAATCAACGTCGACACCCAGTGTAGAAATCTAGCAGGTTGATATTAATAGCATTTCATGTCACCAACATCCCATTTTTATTTCGTTTTTTTGCAGCGTCTCTGCTTTGAGCGTTGCCTTTTTGTTTTTGTTTTAATTTTAGTTCTGGTATGGGTTGATATGATCTAATTTGTTCCCTGCCAACTGGTGGGTGGATGCATGCACATGCTTCTGCCCACCGGCTTTTGCATGTGTGTGTCATGTTTATTCATCAAAGATTATATCTGAAATCAAGTGGAAGCATAAAATTAGCATATTGTAAAATTTCAGTCAGTAGATACAAAAATCTCTGCACTGTGCACTGTATTTGTAGAGCTCTTGGAACTGTTGTCATCGGTTCCTTTGAAATTAATTTTCAATCATCATGCAACACTTACATTGGATGCTTTACTCTGCTCATCATAGCTTTTTCCCCCCCACAATAATATTTTTCCAGATTTAATAACATTAATAACAACAACAACACTGCTTCTTAGTCTCTTTTGAGCTTGGAAATAACAAATTTTAGGGTACTTTTTGCTTTTCTCTGTAAATGTTTTACATTTTTTGTCTCATGTGGGTTTTAGTTTTTTTTGTTCTTTTTGAAAATTAGATGTCACAGCACGGTGGTGCAGTGGTTAGCACTGTTTCCTCACAGCAAGAAGGTTCCTGGTTTGAACCGCATGGCCAGCTGGGGCCTTTCTATGTGGCGTGTGCTTTTATCCGACTACTCTATCTTCCCACAGTGCAAAGACATGCATAATTAGGTTAACTGGTGAAGCTAAATTGGATGTGCATGAGACTGTGCGGTTGTCTGTCTGTAGAGACATTTCCAGCGTGTGCTTTGCCTTTTGCCCTACGACAGCTGGGCGGTTTTGTTTTTGGACACCAAAGTGAAATTACTGTTTGAAGGGTGGAAATCTAACAAGACTAATGACTGAAGAACATAATAGACTTGACGTCAGTCAGTGTAAGTCATGCAGCTCCTTGTATTTGGTTTAGTTTGACCATGTTTAATCAATCACTGGTGACATTTGCGCTAAGCACTCTGATATAAACATGTTATGTTCTGTTTGCTGACCACAGCCGTGAGGCAGATGAATGTTATGGTGCATTATGCTCATGACATTATATCAAATATCAAGATAAATTAACGCTTAAATATGTTATCTTTAATTTACAGCCAGACAAAGCAAATATAGGGCCGCAATGGGCATTGTGGGAGTGAAACACACTACACTTTTCTCATAGTTTGAGTTGTTGATTTTTTCCCCATTAGTTACCGTCTGGACCACCTTGATCTGTGTGAAGTTGTGCTGTCAGACAGGCTCTATCGCAGTGTGTCTCGGCTAATTTTGCTGCGTTTTGACAAATGTCATGTTTTTGTTCACTTTTTGAAGTAACAAACCAGTTCCATTGCAGTAGGAAGGAAACGGAGAACGTTTTTTTCCTGCCTGGTGGTCTATGTGATTCTCTAGGAAGAGATGAGGTTGAAGGACAGTTAAGGGGTGAGAGTTGCAGCGCCAACAAAGAAACAAAAATGTGATTTCTAGACAGCAAGGAAGAAAAGGGAAGCGAATGAGATAAAGGAGGCGGGAAGAAGTGTACAGTTGTTTGAAAGAGCGAAACCTGTGTTGATGGAGACAGGCTGGTTACCAGATGGGTTTTGTCAGAGAGAGAGGGAGGAACACAGAGAGGGAAATGGTTAAGAGATGGAGGCTGATGTGGCTGTCTGTAATGCGATATGGCAGATGCGATTTTATTTTTAGGACACAAGGCCCCAGAACGATAGGTTTTATAGGGTTTTGAGTGGGTTGATCTTTTTAAATATTCAACTTCAATGAAATATGGAGCATGACTCCAGGCTGTTTGGAATTCATAAGTCTGTTTGGCAGGACTGGCCCTGCATATTGAGAGCTGTCAGAGTCAGCCTGAGTGTTAAACACAACTCTTCAGCTGGCAGTAAGAAACAATGGCAAAAAAGAAACACCTTAGTTGAATACAAAAGAGACGAAGAATGGAAGTCCTCTGCTGGAGGTTGAAATATTTAATCAGCTCTTGTGCTGGAATAATGAATGCGAATGAATAATGTTACCCAGATGAAGTGGTTTTGTTAAATGACCACTTGTATATAGGGCTTGGCTGCTTTGATACTGCTTGATACCTCTCATATGAGTTAATATAAACCTTTTATATTTTTACTATTTACTGTGAATTATAGACAACTTTGTATGATTCATAGTGTTAAATAATTCCTGTTTGCTTTGTACATGGCCTTGGTGCAGCACCTCAGTTCATTTTCTGTGCAAAACCAGCCATTTTAGCTTGTTTCCCTTTTGGGCCACCCTTCCTTTAAAACAGCCTCTTTCTTATTTGCTGCCCCTTGCAAACAGAAGACTTAAACAGCAGGTGGGTGGGGCTGCAGTGCTCACAGCCCGAGCTGTGTGCCTGTGATGAGAATATAAAGGATATCCCTTTTTTATGACATGTGAGGAGACTAGAATAGAAAATGTTGCTTGGGCAACACAAGTATCCACCACCATAACAGTTTATGTGTGATAGAAAATAAGGAACAGCATAATAGGTGTACTTTAACAAAAGAAAAACAACACGTCTGCGTTGTCCACACACCGGCAGTAGTGAAGAATCTGAATGTGGCTGTTAATATCTCATTTTGTGACACTGACAAAAATACAGCAGAATATGTGTTCTCTGCAAATCTGTCTTATGGATACAGAAGCCTTTTGCAAATGATCGGCTGTGTTCTCTATAATCCTCTGCACTGTGTACACAACAAGAAGGAGTCCATCATTTTTGCTCTTCCTGTGATGTAAAATTCTTCTCAGTCAATGATTTTAATGTCATTTTACTTTCTGTATAACCAATTGATTCAAAGCAAACAGAAAAGTGTCGTTCTTTCTGTCTTTGAGTCTAAGGATGCATTTGCAAGTTTCAGCTTCGTGTCTGGGGATGTGTGAAGGATCAATATTTTCCTTTCCCAGTGTGACAGGTGTACACTGCCGGAGAATGCGGCTGATAGAAACCCTTAGTTAGTGTGAAGTCACTGAGGGGAAATACATATGCATTAGACTACGACCGCTGGGGATATTTACCAGCAGTAACCGCACAAACAACAACAACAGGTAGCAGAGCCTGAAACCAAGGCATGTTTAATTCATGCCCGTTGCAGCAGCGTACACTGTCCGTACACCTGTGAAATAGCCCGTGCTTATTGGAAAAGGACTGTGCGTGTATGCGCTTGTGTTTGCTTCTATGCAGTGATGTGTGTCTGTCAGGCTGTCTTTCGGTGTTTGTGTCTGATGTCTGCTTTTCTCTTGCTGTGTGGGAAACACAGTGAGAGAAGAGCAAGGCCCCAGGAAGGGATGTTGTCCCTGTATGAGGAAACATTCGCAGTCTATTACCCTGCGTGTAGATATAATTAGTGTAAAGCAGGAGTAAAAGCTCGGGTTGCTACAACCATCTGCCAGGTGTATTTTCTATTTATAATACAGGTGGACAGATTTGTTTATATTATGAATAATTGTATGCTTTTTTTTTTACCCATTTATTGCAAATTGTTGATCATGGCCTTTAGTAAATGGCTTATTTTACGTCCTACAAAGATATAAGATTTGCTTCAGATGGATAATTTACAAATTCATATTTCTGGAAGATGATATTTCTAAAACTGATAAACATTAATTTAAAATGCCAATCTCTGACTTGTATTTAAATAAATGTCAAGATCATGACTTAACAAATGCTCTATATGTGTTTTTGTTACCGAGCTTAGCACTTAGCATTATCATTTATTCATCTGCATCTACAAAACAATACAGTGGACATTTTCTGCATTTTTTTAGGCAGCATATCAGTTTGAAATATTGCAGAGTGTCAAGGGACTAGTAAGAACAGTCACTGCGACCTCTTAGACGAAGAGCTGCGGGCGATAGACTTCACACCTCCAACTCCTCGGCGAGGTAACCAATTTTTACTGAGTCCTGCTGTTTGTAGGCTTGTGTCATGTGCAGTACAAAATCACATCACAGTCGTTCGCAAAATCTTGGAAAAATTCAAATTATTGCCTGACATCTTTTTAAAAGAAGTCAGCTTGTTTTGTAGCCACCATAATTGTGACCTATAGGGTTAAACCACATTTTCTGATAATGCTGTTCACTGCACGGCATTCGAAATTGGATGCGGCTTTTAATTGGCCATATTTTTGCGTTTACATTGATTTACATTGGCTATCAAGCTGTTTTTTGGTTTTTGTTGTTGTTGTTTTGTTGTTTTGAAAAGGCAGATATGAATACATTAGTGACAACAGTGTTATTGACTGCTTTGAAAATGTCATATCGCTTGCGTTTGATAGTGAAGCTATCGATCAAAGAGAGGCCCTGTATTATTTGTTATCATTTTTTCTCAAGTAGAGTGCGTGTAGGTTAGCCATACTAGTGGCAGGGAACCGGGCTCACTTTTGGGGCATTGTTAGATGCACCAAGGCGTGCTAACGTAATGCCATGCTTGGCTGCAGCTCACAGTGGCTGAAGGTTCACACTGAGGGGCAGGGGACTTCAGGGACATTCAGCCACAGCCCTTTCACATCCTCCACGTCACCCTTTCTGAATTTACGCGGCTACCAACTCCTCCTTCACTTGTCTCGTAGTCTTGATTTCAATATGTCATATTTGTTTATGCACTGCAGGGGAAATGTGCTGACATCTCCATAGGAGTGTGTCTCTTATGTACACATCTATGGTTGTGCAAATCCCACTGCCTGTCCAGTTTAAAAATAAATAAATAAATAAATGCTTACAAGAATGCGGTCATAGAGGGTGACCTATAAATGTCAAGGGACTGTCCCCTCTCTTTCTTTGGAGCCAGATATTCAGGCTCCACTTACTGTGACCATAGACGAACATGCTAATCAGTAATATTTTAGTATAAAGACAGTTTTTATCTCCCAGATACTATACACAATGTAAACTCTCTCCACTTGTGCCAGCTCTATTGAAAGGGCATAATGTTTTCTAAAATTAGCTTTGAGCCTTAACAAATTAACTGTATCAAAGTGGTAATTATAAAAAGAGCCAATGCTGTTTTCTTTTTGGACTGATCATCACTGTCACTAAATCAAAATATGTGTTTCTGACAGCCCTAGTAAGATGTAATACATGTCCCTGGGGCTGCAGCTAATAATTCTTTTACTCATCAATTAGTCTGTTGGTCATTTCATCTTTATTAAATCATTAATCATTTCATTTATAATAAATTCAAATAAGAAATCCTACTACCAGATCTCGAACCACATTTTTTAACAACAAATTATAACAAGCACTATTTGGCTGCAGCTCCTCAGTGAACTGTAGGCTCAGCCAAAAAAAAAAAATTGTATTGATAAATAAATAAATAAAATTGTATCACGAGTACATACTGGCACATATTTTTCCTCCAAATTATGTCTCATTTCCACTAAAACTGTGGAACTGAATCATGTTCTTCTGTAATTAAACAAATATATTTGAGGTTGTTAATGTGGGAGAGAAGGAGGAGAGAAAGAGGGGAGCAGAATCAATGCTTAACAAATGAAAACATTTATATATGCGTTAGAGCCGGGCAGGCCTCCGTTACCTATGTCAGTGCTGGTTTTTGGATTACCCATAGGGACTGTTATAGTGCTCTTTCAACAGTCCTCTATTTTCTCTTCTTTCACATAGCTCCCTCAGTTTTTGTGCTCTATTTGAGTCTAGTCCAAATTACAGTCATTGCCCCCAAATCATGCCACTGTCTTGAGGCTGTTTAGTCTGTCCACCTTGTCATCCTCTCCCTCATCATCTCATTCTCCCACTTTTGTTCTCCTTTCACTCTCCTCTCATTGCTTGTTGCCTGTCCTCATTTTTAATCCTGTCTGCTGTGTCAGAAAAAGCTAGACAGTACAGTCTGCACATGTGCAGCTAACTACAACAAACAAACAACGGACTAACCTTCAGTGACTGGTGCTTTGCCAAGTAATGATCTTTAATTAGAGTCAGCCTAATACACCCAAGCTAACAAGCTGTCTTCTTGCTTTTACCCTTTAAAAGACTGGCTGGGGGACTTTGGCACATGACTCACATTTGTTTCACCATACGACTCTTAAATGTAGCTCTCCTTGGCACATCTCATTGTGTTGTGCAAAGTCATAGCCTTCTAGAGTACGGTGCGCACAATCCCATCCTCACAGATAAAATGGTAAGCCTTTTTTTTCCTTTCTTTTTATACCATTTGTATTCCTAAGTGGTAATGCACAACTGTCCATTAGAGTACAAACAAAGTAAGAAGGGTTATTTTGTGGGCCAGGTTTTTCACCCCTTTTCCTCCATTCAATCATTTTTGCTTTTCTGAATTTGTTTTATTTGTACTATGAGTCATAGCAACTCTACTTTCACACCTCAAGTGTGCTGATTGCTGGCAGAGATGCAGCAAAACACACACCTAGTCTCATCTTCTGTTATATACACTGAAGATGTCTGAAAAGTTCTGCAAAAGTTTTGTTCAGTGTTACCGGTTCCACCATGAATGACTGGTTAATCCACACAGAACA
This sequence comes from Oreochromis niloticus, assembly GCF_001858045.2. Lineage (NCBI taxonomy): Eukaryota > Metazoa > Chordata > Actinopteri > Cichliformes > Cichlidae > Oreochromis > Oreochromis niloticus. Next base: position 15,761,641 of record NC_031965.2, read on the forward strand.
ATTTAAAAATGACTGAGGGAATTTTTCTTTTCCATTTACTTAAATTTACCTAAGATTTTGAGAACAGAAGAGCTCAAGAAGGAGGTCAGTAGGACTTTTTACACCTTGCCATAGGTGTTCTTACTCGGGAAGGATATCATATAGGCTTCTCATGTTGATAGCGTAGCTGTATCTGCTGGCAATCTGACACTTTGGAATTTGGCAGCCTTAATACAATTTATTTATTTATTTATTTTTGCAGATTTCTTAATGGCACAGTTTAATATGCTATACTACAGCCAGTGTTTCAGTCTTTTAACAAAATGGCATTCAAAGCTTTTTCTCAATTTGTATTCAGGGAATTTTCATAATGATAAAAACCATTCTGCTGCCAGATTGTTGTAATTGTATGGAGTTTCATGCCGGGACACAATTTGATAGCAGAAATGTTAAAAGATTTTCCACGCTCTTTGTTTCATTTACAGCTTTTTGCTTTCTATGTAAACACAGGCGGGAATATTCTGCCAGTATCACTGCAGAAAATGATGATAAGGTTCAAATGACTGACTCACATGGTACATAGACTTAAGTGTATAATTCTTTTTTTTGGTCTTCAAATTACAAATAAGGAGTGTATTGAAATAGAGCTTTCATAAATAACAGGTAATTATGTAAAATCATTGTTTGATTATCTATGCTGTCATGACAATTCTGGTACAAATACATTGTGATTTAGATAGCGTTCATACATTAAGGCTTAATAATTATGTTTGCTTCTGATGACGTAGTTGTTGCAGAGGCAGACGGGGAATTGAAAACCGTTTGTAATTGGCTGGTAGATCTAAAACTCACTGGACCAACGAAAGCAAAGCTTTTTTTCCCCTTTTAGGCCTAGTAGAAAAAGCAAAACAAAAACAAAAGTCGGACTCATTTCCTGATGGGGTCGGAAGGACCTATTTTTAAGCTCTTGCATGCACAAATAAATATGTCAGTTACAGTTAACAGTATAGTTAAAATCTTGAACACCTGGCAAAAGATATAAAATAAGCAGGAGGGTGGGTTAAGTTGTGTTAGTGAATTGGTAGTTATGTTCTTATACTTGTGTTTCCAAGTGACTTCTGCTACCTAAAGATCCTACTTTCAGGAAGCTGAGGAGTAGCACTGGCAACTGCCGCTATTATTTTTTTTAATTCAGATGGCATAAATTATAAGTATTTAGTTTCTAATACGGTTTTTATTATGTTCTGACACAGTAATCTCACATCCTAGTATAACTAGACTGTGTACGGAAACTGAAAAATTGAGTATCTCTGTTCTGAATGAAGAAATATTGTTCTAAGAAACATTTTGACACACTGAGACGATTTCTGTTCTTATGTTGTTATAAACACATGACAGCAAAACATGGCTACAATAACAGTGACAAACTGATCTCACTGCTGTGGAGGAGATCATTTATAACTGCTCAAAAAGTCTGATGTTTGAACCCCTCAGTCATAAAACGCTGGGCGGATGGGCTGGCCTCATGGACACCGACTATACCCTACACTACCCTGTGCTAGACTATACTCTGCTGTACTGTATAAAGAATCTGCTACACAAAAGTCAGCCATGTTTCATTGTAGGACTGAAAGTAAAGCCACCAGTGCATTTTAACCATTCGATTTCCAAGTGATATGCCTAATTCTGCTTTTGTCTCTCATCTTTTCGATGGAAATTTTCAATAGATAAAACAGAGCTGGTCACTTTCAGTTCATTGTGGCTGCTCTTAAGACACTGAGGCTATATATCTACATATTCAAATGTTTTTATTTTAAAGCTAAATTTGTTTGGATACAGATGAGCATTTTAGCAAACATTCAGAAATAATCTGCAAGTAAACTCACATTACATGACCGTTCTTATACATGACCAGTGTAAAGAGGACACAGACAGTTGGTTGCTTGAAGGAAATGCTATGGAAGAGACAGCAATGCCAAAAAGATCAGAGATTTCTTGTTGACATGGAGGTGGAAAGTAACCAGAGTACAATAGCAGTGGAAAACACAGTAAATACAGCAACATATTAGACAACTACAGGTCAGCAAGAAAAATCAATAATGACAAATTATTAGTAGTATTTATACAAAATGTTTTTTGAAAAAAATGTGCTTTTGTTTGATTATGTAACCAAAGTCATACGCCGTAAAGTGGCCCCAAGTGCAGAGATTTAGATTTAAAATGGAAAGGGTGGAAAAAACAAAAAAACAAACCATCTAGCCATGTTTTGATTTATGACGGCTAAAGAAGCGTGTATTTGATCTTGCTAACTTCAACTTGTTGTGTCAGTCACTCCGTGGAGAGAAAAAGTCACTTCACTGTCTGTATTTTTCTAAGTCTGCATGACTGCTCTCTTCTTAAAGTGATCAAATACAGCAAACTTCATAAGAGTGGAGAGACAGGGAGGGAGTGAGAGATGAGAGGAAAGGCTCATCTGCATCTGTATTTGAAGTGGCAAATGCAAATGGACCAAATGATCTGACAAGAGAAAAATGTGAATTCCTCTCTGCAGCTATTTGCAGATGGAGAAAAAAAAATCTCTGTTTTCTCTATTGGACGGGGCCTTTTACATTTCTACAAAATGCCATCCTATCAGACATGTAATAAACCACCATGGTTCCATCTTGAAATTCCCAGTGATATTTTCAAACGATTTAGAGCAGCGATTAGTCTGTTTCGTTTGAGATTTTGCTTGTCTTATGCTGAAACAGAACCAGTGTCAGTAGCTGGGAAAAAAGGCTTTGGGCTCTGAGACTCACAGTTTAAAGACACATTTTACAGCAAAGCTGAGAGCGAAAAGGCACAACACACTCAGTCTGCCAGCTCTTTTATCGTCATTTTTGAACAGTTTTTCTTCTCCGTTCTGCCTTCAAGCAGACTAAAGGACGGCGTTGGACCGAGGACTGTGATAGACTGCTGGTTTAGCGTTGTGTTTATGGTTGACACTCTGGAAAATACCACTCTCCAGGCTTTCTCATCTGTTCAGTTTTGCTCCAATCTCTTAACACCTCTTGATGTTGATGAGTTTATTACCACAATGGTGTCAGTTTAGCTTTAACAGTGCGAAAAGGTGAAAGACAGGTGAGCACTGCTGCAGCCCAGACTTCACTTTCTGTCTCAGAAGCCTCAGAGTTGCTCCTTCTTTTTCAAACGTCGACAATCCAGAAGCAGGAAAGAAGTGAATAAATGCTTACCTGCATCAGCACCGAACATAAACGCAGCAAATGATCTTTCATGAGGAAATGTGCTTTCTTTTGTGTTGCCATCTGCCAGTGGAAGGAAAGAATACCTCTCCTGCTCTTTCATTATATTTCACTGTGAAAGCTTTCTAACAAAGTAGTTTGACATTAAGGTGTGAAGATGAACTTCTAAGTATGGACTGCTGTATTGGTGCTCTTTCAACACACAGTCCAAAACCCAAGTTCAAACATTGGTTTAATATGTTCTGCCTCCATATGTGACGTCAAAGGTGTCGGAAACCGCCACCGTGGCTTCACAGAGGAAAGTACTTAGTAGAAATAGAAAAGCTCTGTGTAAGTAGCAGACAACACACTGTTTCACTTTTTAGCTTAAAAGTGGCATTTACCAGCTTATTATTTGACAAAAACCACACAGTAAAAATGCTGCTGGCTTGCAATGGCTCCTGGTCAAAGACAATAACTGAAGAAAGAAGCTTTTTTCTTACAAGGACATGTAACCATTTAGTGTTCGAAGAGCTGGATTTTAAAACTGAGGTGAATTATGCCCCGTAGCATAGCAGGTGAGCGGGTGCTGAAAGGTTGAGAGGGCCTGTGTTCGAGTCTGCCCTGGACCATTTTCTCAGTGCCATTCCTCCCTGCTCTCTCCCTACTTCTCTACTGTTCTACCCTAAATAATGCCCAGTGGCCAAGATTTAGGAAAAAGTGCATAGCTCAGAAATACTAACGCCTGAATTATAATATCAACATAGAGTCTACGATACACAGCATGCATAGGTCGCAAAAGCTGATGGGGTATTTATACCTGTGCAGGCTGCATCGAAGGTGATGTGTATTTACATTTCTGGGGAGGTTTGCATGAAGAAACCAAATAGGGTTTTGGAACGGTTTTGCTGTAACAACGTATCGACATGGATGTAACTGTGTTAAAGTAACAGAAGCATTTTTATCAGAGTGTGTCCTTGTATGTGATCAGAGTGGAAAAAGCTTTATGAAGCCTTTTGTGGCTCCTGAGGCAGCAGATCAGAATCTAATCATGTATCGCAGTAATATCACTTAGATCAGTGTCACTTAGCACTAAAGTTCAGTCCGAGACCTCTCATATCTGCTGGTGGCTATACTGCACACCTGAATTCATACCTGAACTGTTCACAGTGGAGTTGCAGCCTGGTGTATGTAGGCTGAAGCTTTTTTATTATTTGAAAGTCATTGAGTGCAATGCTTAATTAATTGTCTTACTAATAATGATGTGGCATTTATCCTGAGTATGTTGCATACTAAAGTACACTAACCATCTTTTATATCTAATTGCACATCACGTAGCTAATCCATATTTGATGGTGTGAGAAGGATAAATTCACACCTCTACCATCACAAGCATGTGTTCAATAAAAGACGACAGTTTTGTCTTTGAATTCCTTGACGATCCAGAGCAGCGATTTCGATTAAAATTCTGCTTGACTAGTTCTCCTGTACAGCCTTTGTCAGTTGTTGGTTAAAGGAGTGCTACCTGGAAGATGAGACATATTTTACATCTCTCAGACGTGTTTTACAGCTTAGATGAAGGCATATGTTGAGAAGCTAGCAAGGCTTCAAAGGAAGGGGCAGCGAGGTGTCACAGGCAGGCAGACTGAGAAGAAACTGAACTTGCCAGCACTTTGATCATGTTCACCACTAAAGGCCAAGGCCCTGTTAGGGAGAAGAGAAATGCACTTTTGGATAAGAGGTCTTATTCAAGTGTGGGGTTTCTTCATTTCTTTTTGAAGTGTAAATGTATATGTATCGAAACAGCATTTTGTACTCCAGTCAGTATGTGGTTTTCATAAGTAATTTAGGCTCCATGCAGAGCTGAAAATAATTAAATGCTAATACATGTTAAAATGAATGTAAATTCAAAGATTGACATTTTGTCACACTCGACGTGTGATAATAATCCCATCCGTGTTGCTTTTCGTGACAGAAACGGCCTCAATTTGAGATTAAGCTAAAGTGTAAACAAGATATCAAAATGCAAATAGTTTATTACAGAAGTGATCACTTTCCCAGCATCAGCTCTGAATCTGTGAGCGCCGCTTTTAAGGGAAACAAGTGTTTCCTTTCAAGAGGGGGGCATCGCTAAGTAGAGAGAAGCAGACAGGGTGGGTGTAGCTGATGCACTTTTTAGGGGGAGGACAGAGAAACAGGACGTGATTGGGAAATTGTGGAGCAAAAAGTATCAGCAGTGGGAAATAATTGTCATCTGTTGCAAGTTAGACTGCTACAGCAGGAAGATGGCGCAAAAAGGTTCAGATAATGAGAGGAGACTTGCATTTTCAGCTGTGTTAAATGTTCAATCACAGCAAGCAAGACGAAACACTCTACTCAGTTCCTCCTTTTAAAGTCGCCCACTGCCTCTTGTTTGCCTAACAGGTTTTTTGTGAACGTAACAGCGTGTGTTTGTGTGTGCGCGAGTGCGAACGTTGACTTTCTTTCCTTAATATTGCAGTCGCTTCCTTCTTGTCTGCTCTCTTTCCTCCCTTTATCCTTATTTATTTGTCAGAGGTTGTGTTCAGGGACGTTCCTTGTCATTCGTCAGCTCGGCCCATAAAACACACTGTCATGACTGACTGGCCACGCTCCAAACTCATTACCGATTGGCTGACAGAGCGGGTCGCTCTGTTCTGCTCTGCTGTGTTTGACTCCTGTTTGCCAGACATTTCAGGCTCAGGAAACTTTAAATGCGGCGGTGTCTTTCCTCGCGCCACTCCTCTCAGCCTCACACTCAAGGTCACATGAATATGGATTTGCCCTCTCCTTCCAGCGCGCACATACTGATGATGAAGTCTAAGATCTACTCAGAAGGATTATAATTCAGAACGTAGGTCTGATCTTGGCATCTGGGCGTTGCTCTGTTCCACTGTCTGCCTGGGAATGTGTTTTAAGGAATAAGAAAGATGAAGAGGACAAGTGCCGGAGCAGAGAGCCGAGATGAAGAGCAGAGGAAGGAGAATGGATGATGATGGTAGAATCAGGGGAGGTGAAGCTGGGTGGGAGGGTGTCGTGCAAGGGGGGTGAGACTAGGAGATTGGAAAAAAGGGCAACATACAATGTTATTGAGTTCCTGTTGTGGTTGATCAGCCATATCCATTTCATCATGCTGAGCTGGCTTTGTGCCAGAGTACTGCAGAAACTTCAGTCTCATCAGTGAGAGTATGTCGATTCGAACAGACTAGCAGTGCGACCTCTTGTGTATGTATGTAATTTGTTTTGCATGCGTAATTGTTTACTAAACTGCTTTTATTACTTCCTAACTTCTTTTATTTCATAATTTCGTGTTTCGCTGCATCGCCTGACTTTCTATTTTCTCATCGCTCGCCTGCTTTTGCCGCTTCTCTGTGGCTTGCTTGTAATTTAATCTGTAATCTGATTAACCTCCTTGCTCCCATTCATTTAACGTGTCAGTCACGCATCACCCTCTTCTCCCTCATTCTCATAGTTGTGCTCACTGCTTTGTCTCTGTTTTTCACTCGCAGAAAACAACAAGGCACCTTTACAAAGGTCTCGCTCTCGGCAGAATATAAATGTGAGTTCAGCGGCGGTGAAAGCTCCCTCTGCCCGGGAGGCCCATAACGAGTCTGAGAGCCATCCATCTGCAGCCAGAGCCAAAGCTGCTGTGGGTTCAGAGTCGGGCCGCGGGTACAGGAACGTGGCGGGTCACGGCTATGGGCCGGACAGAGAGAGGGTGGTGGAGAGAGTTAAAGCGACCGAAAAAGAGATGGAGGTTGGCACAGGGAGCGCGGGAACTCCAGCCTTCCAGTCATCCTCCTTTAGTCCCACAGTGAGCAGCTGTGGCACCAATGGAGAGTCAGATGTAGAGGCACTCCTCGCCAAACTAAGAGCCTTGTGAGGGTCATTTCTTATATTTGAAAGAAAATATACATATATATATATATATATATACATTTTTTTTATATACAGCATATAGTACGTTTCTGCCCACACATTTAAATATACTCTGATTATAACCTTAAAGGTCATAATCAAAAGCTTTGTTAACAAGAGGAAATGTAAATAAATAGCTGGGCAACTAAATAATAGCTATGCATTTGTTTAGAAACGGTAATGAATTCATGGACCATGTTTTTAAGGCTCAGTGGTACAAAAAAAAATCATTTTCTGGCAGATGGAGCACAGAAAGCTGATCGCACTTTGGCCTGCCCAATGTCCTCAGAGGTTATTTCTTGAAAAACTCTGATTGTGATTCATTAGGAATACTGAAGCGTATTAGTTGATTACATTATAGTTCAAAAATGAAAATGCACCCAAATAGATTCTGCCGTCTTTATCTGATCCTCCTCTGTGTGCCGCCATTAACATTTATAAATTCCAAAGAATCAGAATATAACAGCTTTTCCTCTGAAAGCTGCAGATGCCATGTTGCTAAGCATTTTTTTTTTTGTAAACCATAAAAAATGTTTAAAAACAAACTTTAATCGCATTTGCATTTTTACATCTTTATCATATGTCTTGTCCTGTCTGTATTTATGTATCACATTAGTCAAGTACAATTCAAAGTTTCAAACTTACATTTGTTTGTATAACTTTTGGGTTTTATTTTTTTATGTTTTCCTTTCTTTCTTTCTGTTCTTTATAAGTTCTTTTTGTTTCCACTCCCTGTGTGTTAATGGTCTGTCTCTGTGTTTATAAATGTTTTAATACTTACGAGTTATGCCACGGTTGCGCTTCCACAGGTCCTAATATTAGATTTTGTTAGAGTTTGGTGGTACTGGACTGTTTTTTGGTCTCTGTGTATTTTCTAGTGAATGTAAGTCTTCAGAAAAGGGAACAAACTTTGATCCAAAATATGGCACAAAGCACCAGAATGTGTTTTTTTTTTTTTTTCTTCTGCACTGCAACTGAACTTACTTAACCATACTTGTTATATCTCTCTGTATTCCTAATTTTTGTAGACATATTTGCAATAAAAAAAAAAGTAAAAAATGTGTTTTTTTTTTATTTATTTTGTTTTATAATTTATATTATTATTTTGGCATGCTGTCATTGCCTATGTGGCTGTTATTGTTGTTTTTAATTTTTTATTTTATTGAAATAGTTTTTTTTGTTTTTTGTTTTTTACATTTTTGGTTGTAATCCACATAAATGCAGCAAGTTGTTTGTCCATCCTAAATTAATATAGCAGGACAAAATGCTCTAGAAACTTCCCAGTTTTAACTGTCTTTATTAGAAGGTGCACATAGCCTAACCAAAACCTTAGTGAGACCATTATAGCTTCAGAGGCTCAGATCATACGTAGCCAAAGTAATCACAGTCATCCAAGCATTTTCTGTTCGTTCTTGTGTTTTTCTTGTAGCTACCTGTACAATTTCTCTGTAAGTCTACTTTGCTATCCTGCCAAAGTCCTTGTAGTCTGGACACATATTCTCCATGCAGCCCAAAACATACGACTGCAATTGTTGAGTTTATCAAATGTGAATGTAGTTTGTACAAAACGCGCGGCCACCACAGTCCTACCTTATACAGGCCAGTGTCCACCTGGGAGGGAATATTCAAAGCGTCACGTGGCTCTTTTTAGATGTACAGTGGTGTTATTGGCCTTCGAATGGCAAAAATGTCAAATATATTCCTCTTTTTCAGATTTCCATTAATGTTAGGTTTTTTTCTAAAATGTATTGCCTTGGTCTGACATAGTACAAATTGATGAGGCTACAGTAAGCAGTCTCCTTGTAGAAGTGAATGGACGAATGGATAGTTGCATGAAAAAAAAAAGTACACCCTCTTTTATTCTTAAGGTACTTAAAAAAAAGGTCTTTAGCAAGTCTTAAATTAGATAAATACGTTTTTAGATGAAAAACAACGTGACAGATTTATTTAACAAAAACAACATTCAGAAGCAGTTTGTAAAAAGAACTAAGCACATCCTTTCTGCTTCCATATCAACAGGATAAGTAGCACCCAGGTGCTAAAAATCAAATGCACTCGGATACAGTAACTGATCGTCAAGTGTGAGCACCTCTATAAAAGCAGAAATTTAGCAGTTTGCTCGTCTGGAGTATTCAAGTGTGTTAACAAAATGTGAAATAGCAAAGCCATCAGAGGGTTTCTTAGAGAAACAATAGTTGCTGCTCTTCAGTCTAGCAAGGATTTTAAGGACACTGCCAACAAAAGTCATTCTATAACGAGAACAGTTTATTCACAAGTGGAAAACGCTGAAGACAGTTGCCAGTCGTTTCAAGAGTGGACGTCCCAGCACATTCAAACCAAGGTCAGAGTACAATGTTCAGTGGGAGGGGAAAAAAATAAGCGCTATATCTCAGACTCTGCAGTCCCCTGTTTGCTTGCTAAAGTATACAGGGAGTGCAGAATTATTAGGCAAATGAGTATTTTGTCCACATCATCCTCTTCATGCATGTTGTCTTACTCCAAGCTGTATAGGCCCACTACCAATTAAGCATATTAGGTGATGTGCATCTCTGTAATGAGAAGGGGTGTGGTCTAATGACATCAACACCCTATATCAGGTGTGCATAATTATTAGGCAACTTCCTTTCCTTTGGCAAAATGGGTCAAAAGAAGGACTTGACAGGCTCAGAAAAGTCAAAAATAGTGAGATATCTTGCAGAGGGATGCAGCAGTCTTAAAATTGCAAAGCTTCTGAAGCGTGATCATCGAACAATCAAGCGTTTCATTCAAAATAGTCAACAGGGTCGCAAGAAGCGTGTGGAAAAACCAAGGCGCAAAATAACTGCCCATGAACTGAGAAAAGTCAAGCGTGCAGCTGCCAAGATGCCACTTGCCACCAGTTTGGCCATATTTCAGAGCTGCAACATCACTGGAGTGCCCAAAAGCACAAGGTGTGCAATACTCAGAGACATGGCCAAGGTAAGAGAGGCTGAAAGACGACCACCACTGAACAAGACACACAAGCTGAAATGTCAAGACTGGGCCAAGAAATATCTCAAGACTGATTTTTCTAAGGTTTTATGGACTGATGAAATGAGAGTGAGTCTTGATGGGCCAGATGGATGGGCCCGTGGCTGGATTGGTAAAGGGCAGAGAGCTCCAGTCCGACTCAGACGCCAGCAAGGTGGAGGTGGAGTACTGGTTTGGGCTGGTATCATCAAAGATGAGCTTGTGGGGCCTTTTCGGGTTGAGGATGGAGTCAAGCTCAACTCCCAGTCCTACTGCCAGTTTCTGGAAGACACCTTCTTCAAGCAGTGGTACAGGAAGAAGTCTGCATCCTTCAAGAAAAACATGATTTTCATGCAGGACAATGCTCCATCACACGTGTCCAAGTACTCCACAGCGTGGCTGGCAAGAAAGGGTATAAAAGAAGAAAAACTAATGACATGGCCTCCTTGTTCACCTGATCTGAACCCCATTGAGAACCTGTGGTCCATCATCAAATGTGAGCTTTACAAGGAGGGAAAACCGTACACCTCTCTGAACAGTGTCTGGGAGGCTGTGGTTGCTGCTGCACGCAATGTTGATGGCGAACAGATCAAAACACTGACAGAATCCATGGATGGCAGGCTTTTGAGTGTCCTTGCAAAGAAAGGTGGCTATATTGGTCGCTGATTTGTTTTTGTTTTGTTTTTGAATGTCAGAAATGTATATTTGTGAATGTGGAGATGTTATATTGGTTTCACTGGTAAAAATAAATAATTGAAATGGGTATATATTTGTTTTTTGTTAAGTTGCCTAATAATTATGCACAGTAATAGTCACCTGCAGACACAGATATCCCCCTAAAATAGCTAAAACTAAAAACAAACTAAAAACTACTTCCAAAAACATTCAACTTTGATATTAATGAGTTTTTTGGGTTCATTGAGAACATGGTTGTTGTTCAATAATAAAATTATTCCTCAAAAATACAACTTGCCTAATAATTCTGCACTCCCTGTATAACAGTACAATTAGAAAAAGACTGAACATGTGGTTTGTTTGGAAGGGTTTCCAGGAGAAAGCCTCTTTTTCTTTAGAAAAAAAAAACATGCAGCACAGCTCAGGTTTGCAAATGACTTGATGCATGCTCGATCATCCAGGTAAGGAAATCCCAAAAAGTTGATTCTGTTCATCTGGACATAGCGTTGGGGAAAATCATGTTTTTGGGGTTAGGTTCGCAAAGTTTCATCTGAACAAACCACAAGATTTCTGGAACAGTCACCTGTAGCTCCACCATGTCCACCCTGATCTCTGCACATCAAAGTATTCTGGAGTCAATGCGAGGCCATTTGCTTGTCTGGAATTGGGACATGCAATAGGACAACGATCTCAAGCACAGCAGAATGGCTGAAAAATGAAAAGTGTCGAAATGGCTCAAAGTCCAGACGTCAACCTGACTGAAATTCTGCAGCGGCACCTTAAGAGAGCTGTGCATAAACAAACGCATGTAAACCTGAAGCATCTTTGTAAAGAAGAGGGGACCAAAGTTCCTTAACAAGACTGAGAGACTCATAAAGTCACACAGAAAACAATGTAAGTCCGTGCATTCTGGGCATTTGGCTACATAATAACACCCTAAAACAAAAATAGGTTCTACATAAATACACCACAAATTAAATCAAAAGTCCCACAATAAACTGAGCAGAGACAGAACTGAGAAATGAAGGGAAAGAGAGCTCTGCTGACCAGTTAACCCACCATCTGACAAGGTCTGTTTGCTGTAGCCTGCCAGCTGGTGAATACCTTCAGCACCGTGAGCAGCACAACTGTCCCCATCTGGAGAAGAGCCAGAGACAAACATCTCCCCAGTGATGCAATCAGCCATTTGGGAAAGCAAAGCAGGTGCTTGCCAAGCTCCACCAGTGGCCTTGATTTAGCTTTAGCTGGCTGTAGAATGCTTTTCACTGAGTGGTTTAAAATCAAACCAAGGTCTTTTTTTGTAGTTCTCTGCAAGAATGTAAGAGCAATAGCCTGCTACCTCAGTGTCAGGTTATTGTAAAATGCATGCTTCAGTAGAAAACTCATTTGTATTTTTACCCCTTTTTCTTTCCAATTCCACTGAGGACTGCATCTATCTTGGTGTTACATACTTTTTGTTAAGGTTCTCGCTTTTTATTTTGATCTCGGGGATGTGTGTGGGTGTTCTCTATATTTCCAGACGATGCGCCATGATTTTAGTATAGATAATTAATGTGCTACAAACATGAATCTGATTTACAAGTGATTCTGCTTCTTAAAATAGATGTAACCGATGTGTGTTTTTGTTTCATTCTTAATAAATTCAGCTTCAATTGATATATTAATCCACAAACGCAAATCTGAAATACTCAGAAGTTAATTAACTTATCAGGCCTTAATTAAATTGTAAGGTAGGTCAGCCTAAATAAGAAGTGATTAGACTCCCGAAGCCTTTGGCAACACTCAGTAGTCCCTGGCTCTTAAGAACTGGATCCAACATCAAGTCCTGAAGTTAACTATTGCCTACAAATCAGGGCTGGTGTGTATAATGCACCACGGGTCAATATTTTTATTTGACCTGCAGACTTCTGCTGTGCAGGTGAATACATCAACAACATTCCCCATCACTACTTTTCAGCTACCTACAGATCATAATAAGATCATCAGGATTAAGAGAATTCAAAAAGAGAGAAAATCTGTGCATGAAAGAAGAAGGAAATTAAGACTGAATCTCAAAATACTTGTTGAAAACCACAAAATAAAGATCCATAAACACTGCTTCCTTCTCTAAACCTGAGCTCATTTAAGATGGACTGAGTGGAGAAGGCTCCTCTCGTCTTAGCCTGGAGGAAGATCGGATTTAGACTGGCCTAACCTCTGAATAAGTTACCATCCAAGTGTTTCTTTGGGAGTGACCTGGTCGCTGGAAAAGATGTTTTGCATCAAAGCTGATGCAAAATGGAAGGTTTTTCATATTCTTGCAAGACAATACCAACAGCAGGCTATGTACTGAAAGAAGTCCTTCTGCTTTCAAATCTTCAGAAGTTAAGGATCCTCTCAAAGAGTGTGGTTTCAAAAGAAGACAAGAGTGTTTTGTCTTCTGGATTTTCAACAATTAATATATTTTCTTTCAGTCAACTGTACATGTGGGGTGTAGGGTTATATGAGGTTTTGGAGATTTGCATTCTGTTTTTGTGACCATTTTAAACAGTGTTCTGTTTTTGGGGATGAAGCTATAATGTATGAGGATATCAAAGTGTTTCCAGCTTTGAATCTCCTCTGTTCAAAATGCAATTATGAAATTGTGGAAAGGAAAACTGTGGAAGTCGAAAGAAGATCTGAAAGAAAACTTTGAGATAAAACAGCATGTCTGGTGGGCTGAGAGGCAAAGTAAACCTCCCATATGACTGCATATGGGAGCTGCAGGAAGGTTGAACTGGCATGGGAGGGGCTTCCTGCAACATTCAGCTGTGCAGAATTGATGTATGGTGTACATTGGGACAGTCATCAGAAGGAAACCTTGCCTGTGGCATCAAGACAAAAGTCAAAAACTAAAGTGTGCAGGGCAACATCTGGGAAAGCAGAGTCGTTTTGGAAAGCTGTGCCGTGGACAGATGAAGCTGAAATTGAGCCATTTGTCCACAATCAGCAAAGGTATGTTTGGAAGAAAAAAACACAAGAGCAGCATTTGCTGAAAGGACACCTTGACTCTTAATCATGGGGGTGGAAACATCCTGCTTTCGAGCTGTGCAGCAGCTAGTGGAAGAGGAAACTGGACTAAATAACAAATTGAGGATGCAAATGTCACGGACTAAGTCGAGTAACTGAACCTGAAAACAGACTGGCTTTTACAGCAGAACAAGAAAACAAAGTAGACCTCAATGACTTGCAGTCCCCTGAAATTAGCATGATTAGAAATCTGTGGATATTAAACATGCTGTGCATGCAAGAGAGCTTAAAAATGTGCCAGAACTTGATCTGAAAAGAATTATGCGCAGGAACAATAATACTAGATGCCAACAAAAGACAGTTCATGCATTTTGCACTCAGTTACTATGTCCATTTAACATGTCTGTTTGCTGCACTGCTATATTACTCAGTGTACCCAGTGATACGCACACTCTGTGTGTTTATCAGTTAGGAAATGTGTTTCTAATTACTTACTCTTGCTTTCAAGAGCTAAAACCTGATTATGTGTTGTTACAACATCTGTGCAGGTCTGTTCCTTTGAAAGAAAAGCAGGAAAATGACCAGCTAAACTCATGGCCGCTGCAGACAGAGAAGACGGAGAGCATACGGAGGGTAGGATCTTGTTATGTGGAGGGGGCCTTCATTACTCATAGGCCTGTGTTCCATCCATGAGGTTTATCTATGGGGGTAATAAAGTGGAGCAAAACATATTGTGTAGCAGATTGCAATCTGGGCCTCTTTGATCGGAGATGAAGTTAAAAATGTGTCTGAGGATTTCTTTTCATTTGGGGGGGAGTGGGGGCTGTACAAAGTGGATCAACAGATTTGTCACCGTTTCTTTTCTTTAAGAGTTAAATGCCGAGAACTCTGCTGTATTTATGACTGCCTTTGCACATCTAAGGTGGAATGTCCAAATGCAAGAATTGCTTTCTATTTTCAGGTTAGTGGGAAGAGTCATGTTGCAATCTGCTGGTGACGCCGTGCTGCCTAACCTCCTTTGCAAAAATAGGTTACAAAGGAGGTAGCCATCCATCACAGCCTACGAGAAAATATGTTAAAGTGCTATTAGTTTGCTTTGCCAAATGCGTTTTGGTTGAAATGTCATCTTTGCTCGGATTGTGCACGCTGTGAACTGTCGTTACCCTCGAGAAACTGTGATGTTCTTTCACCTTTTTGACATATAATTAGCAGATGCAGCTAGCCAACATGTTTTGGCCCTTTTTTCGAGGTCTGCACAGAAAGTGTTCAGCCACAGTGTGCTTATAATAATAATAATCATGATAATAATAACTTTATTTGTATAGCACTTTTCAAAACACAGAGCTACATAGTGCCTCACGGTTTGAGTAAAAGATGCACCTTAAAGTGCACATTATTCAACGTACAGATACATAAACAGACACATAAGCCTCTTTTCCGCTACTGCCTTCTCAACTCGACACAACAGCGGAGGAAATCGTGACGACGGTGTAAATGCTGCTCGCTCTTTGGCTTTTTGTCAGACTCGGGGTCCACGGTGTTGGGTTTCATGGAGCCATTTCCCTCATTTGCAGGTTTCAAGATTGGTGGTTTGGATTGTTGTGAAGGAGTCGCTCTGATGACCGGACAATCGGTGGCAGTCTGTTGACTTTACATTTTCAGATGGACTGAGCTCGATCTAAACTCCGGCCAAGCAGATAAAAGAAAAAGTACCTGGTACCACCTAATGGAAAACCTTGAAAACAGAGTTGAGTGGAGTTGAGTAGAAAATGCACAAGTGGAAAAGTACCCAAACCATATGGTTTATTCCAGCACATTGCTTCCACACAAGCAATTAGTTGTAAAACGATGGCCCGAAAGGGGAAAAGTTTAAGGCTAACCTATAAAAATGTGTTTTCAACAGAATTAGCCAACCTGATAGGCTGAAGAAGGCTGTTTCATGATTTAAGCGCCACGATCACCTCTGGGTTTTAAAGTCAGAGCGAGGGACAGAAAGGAGAACCAGGTTATACCGTGATACATCTGAACATGCTTTCAGGTGCAGTTACACAGCTGAAATGTGAGCTGTTGCCAGGCCTGTGTGCTGTGCTATTGATCAACATTAAATTGTATTGTCTCTGTTCAGACATGTGACAGAGGGCTGAAATTGAATTGGATGTTTTAAAGCAGTTACGTGCTGGACTGTAATCCCAGCCCATTGTTTGAATCTTTCTTCTCGATAGTGTCCTCAGTCTCTTTTAAAGGAAAGATCCTTCAGCTGTACCCAAAACTTTAAATAAATTGATGTGCTGAGAGATGGATTTTTGTGTCTTTAGCATTTGCTTCCTCTTCTCTTTTTCCTCTTGTGATCTGGGCTGCCGCATCAGAGCGCATGACTTTGTGGCAGAACCTGATTAATCATGGGACAGCTCAAGCCAAGTCACCTTGTCGCTTGGCACAGATCCAGGAGGAGACAGTTATGGTGGTAAACCAACACGCTAATGGTGTCAACCGGGGACAAGTCGAGGATCTCGCTGTTCTTTCCAGTTTATTGATCAAACCAGGCCTGCCTTTGACGACAGGTTTGTGTCCGTGCGACGCAGCGCTTGTCGTTAAAAAGCTTAAATCGGCAACAAATTGTTTTCCCGCCTTGCTTATTATTCCTCCTTCATTTCTGTCTACCGGCGCTTCTTGCGGCGCCGCGTTGCCCTCTCTTTTCTTTTCTGGGGCTACCTCCATCTGTCTCTGCAGGTGTGTTTTGTGTTTTGTTTCTTGTCTGCCATTCTTTGATCACCGTTGTAAATTTTTTTCTGCCCTCTTTCAGTTCTTTGTCTTTGTGGTTCCGTCTCGCAGAGATGTTTGTTGATGGGGTGTTTTTTTTGTTGTTGTTGTTGTTAAAAATGATGAAAGATGGCAAATTCATTCCTCGCCACTTTTCAAACAAATAGCACATATTTGGCAGTCATGCAAAAATATCCCACCAGTTATTCAATACCTTGCTATCTGTCCCAATGCACTGATTTATTCCCTCTTCTAAACAGCTGAATGGCATCCTGCGGTCTGAACGTTCTGCATGCTCATTCATCTGTAGTCAAAACAAATTAGTAAGGTTTGGTTCGGCGTTGTTTTTGTCAACAGCGACGGATCTTTATGGGTCATTTCTTGATAGTTTAATAAGTCTGGCTCGCAGGGGTGGATAAAGACTGTAACGTTAGTGAGAACAAGCAGAATTAACGGCAGTCACATGTTGAGACAACAAAGGGATTAAAGATGAGGGAGGAAAAACAAGTTGTGTTTCGAAAGTCCTTTGCAACTGGAAGCAGCGGCTCCCTTTGGTTTTGGTGTCAAATGCTCTAAAAAATAAAGCAGTGTCAACTGACAGGGAACGGTAAATTACTTCCATTTGTCAAACGTGGCTGATTTTGTTTCTGGGTTTTTTTTCCGGCTATAAAGTGGGAGTGTGGAAGTCCAGGAGAAAAACTGTGGTTAGCTTATAGGTTTATCTAACGTTGCTGCAGCACAGCAGAATCCCCAAGGGCTACGGCACTGAGCAGAGTGACAACTGTAAAAACACAGAGTACAGTTGTGCTTTGTTGGAGGCAACAGCAGTGCGCACATCTGGCTTTGATCACCATGGTGATGGTGGTGCGGGGAGTGACAGGGCATGCAGAGCGATGGAGACTCTCGGGGGAATCATTATCCTGTTTAGTAAGCCTAATGAGAGAAAAGGTGTTGCACCTCAGCTAACTGCTGTCCTTGTCTCAAACACACACACACACGCGCGCGCAAGCAAAACTGAACAGTGTGCATCACAGATGTAAGTAAACTCCCTGTTCTATAAGGCTTACAGTACAAACAAAGACATGTAATTACAGCGCTACCGCAGCCTTCCACAAGTTAACACACTGTTAACACTCATCATAACACTGGAAAAGTTGCAAGACGGCGTGAAAACGTGCACCCAAATGTAGTCTGCTGTTGTTTACCAAAGTTTTATTCATTTAAGTGTGTCATAACAGCAGCAAAGGCGAATAATTGCTTAAAACAAGAAAAGAACAGATGAAGCAGTGGGGGGAACTTGTGAAGAAAAACCAAAAGAATGCCGTTTGATTGGGAGCCTGAAAACACCCCACTGTATCTACCTTTTATTCACGGCATTCCTCTTGCAGATTAATTAGAGATATTTAAAACTGGTAAGATTTCAGTTGTGCTGCTACTTACCAAAAGCACTGGAGATTTTCAAAAATGTCAACTTGCCTTTTTTTTTCAACCATGTATCTGCACATTGTGCCTAAAGAACAATACAGAACAGCTGTTTCTGTTGACCTGATGCTATAAGCGGACATTTCAATTAAAAGGCAGAAAGATATTAGTACTAGAGCTCTAGAGCGTCCTCAAACCCTGAGGTTGGGATTAATGTAAATAACATATATTCCAGCAACTCAATGACAAAGATAGGCTGCTTAGCAATAGAAACCAAGCAACCCTAGGTAGACAAACTAGGAGCTCTGAGACATTCATCGTCAAGACAAGAACATTAGAAACATACAGGGAGTACACACATGACCATGACCAATGTCTGCAATATCTTGCATACACCAGCTTCCTTTCTACAGTGACTTCTCACTGCAGAAATTCAACTTTTCTCTCTGTTTTTGTAGATTATATACTCACCAGCCACTTTTTGGGTACACCTTTTTCATGTAACTCATTACATTTGTGCACATAGACATGGGCAAGATGACCTGCTGAAGTTCAAATGGAGAATGGAGATGGGGAACAACTGCAACTTTTGAATTCGGTGTGGTTGTTGGTGTCAGACTGGCTGGTCTGAGTAATTCAGAAACTTCTGATCTACCTAGATTTTCCCACACAACCATCTCTAGGGTTTACAGAGAATGGCCTGAAAATGAGAAAATATCCAGTGAGTGGCAGTACTCTGGGTGAAAATAGCCAGACTGATGGGAATAGAGCGATAGATAGAGCTGATACAAAGGCAGCTATAATTCAAATAACCACATGTTACAACCAACGTTTGCAGTAAAGCATCTCTGAATGCCAAACACGTCAAACCTTAAAGCAAATGAACATACAGTCTATAAGTATTTTTCCTGATCGTGTCCATGCATTTATGACCACAGTGTACCCATTTTCTGATGCCTGCTTCCAGCAGGATAATGTGCCATGCCACAAAGCTCAAGTCAAACTGGTTTCTTTAAAATAACAATACCCAAATGCCTCCACAGTCACCAGATCTCAATCCAACAGAGCACCTTTGGGCTGTGGTGAAACAGGAGATTTGCATCATGGATATGCTGCCCACAGATCTGCAGCAACCGTGTGATGCTGTCACATTAATATGGACAAAAATCTCGGAGGAATGTTTCCAGCACCTTGTTGAATCTGCGCCATGAAGAATTAAAGCAGTTTTGAAGGTAATAAGGGGTACAACATGGTACTAGCAAGATGTACCAAGGAAACTGTCTGATGAGTGTATGTAACTATTTATATACCGCATTTTAGAAAGGGTCAGGTAAGCTTAAGGAGCTGACCTGTTCCTGTGTTTTGCCTCTAGCTTCTGTGTCATCTTGGCAGTGGTATTGGCATGCCACAAGACTGAAGCTTCATCCACAAACAGGGTAGCCTCTCATTAGTGTGCCATGGAAAAGTAATGGCTTCAGGGAGGGAAGCCGGCTTTGCTGTCACAAACACATTCATCAGGAGCGTACAGGTATCTGGAAACATGAGACTGTCACGTCAAGACAGACCAACCATCACAAATCTGATTCCTCATTATCATTCATCTGGTATGCAGTTGAAGGTCATCAATCCAATTTTCATCAGTATTCCATGCGGGCTTGAAACTCGGTACCCAAGTGGGAGTAAGTGCGGAATAAATTACTCAAACTTAAAATTGAGAGGCAATGTGTGATCATAACAATCAATAAGGGAATAATTAGATTCTGATTAAGCAAAAAATAGTTACAATCAGTGGTGTATTTAATATTTTAACAATGTATCTGTGGTACTGCTGTGTGAAAAAGATTTTTCAAAGCTGTTAAAGGTTTTTGTACTGAAAGCTGTCCTTGTACCTGACATCTTTGTCTTCCTCCTGTGCCCTTTTTTTCCCCACCACAGCCTTGAAACTGCATTTCAACATCTCAGTCAGAGCTTGATGTCAGAGTCCATCGCTCATGTGCAATATTTACCTTTTCCGAAAAATGTACCCAGTGCTTATTATAATTTTTTGGGGGGGTTTGATCCCATATATAAACACGCACAACACATAGACTATGTTGCCAAAAGTATTCACTCATCTGCCTTCACATGCATATACATGTGAGTGACATCCCATTCTTAAACCGAAGGGTTTAATGATGTTAGAAGAGCTTCAATGCTTCAGGGAAGGATTTCCACAAGGTTTAGGAGTGTTTATGGGATTTTTTAACAATTCTTCCAGAAGTGCTTTTGTGAGGTCGCACACTGATGTTGGACGAGAAGTCCTGGCTCACAGTCTCCACTCTAATTCATCCAAGAGGTGTTTCTGTTGAGCTGAGGTCAGAAATCTGTGCAGCTGTGCAGGTGCGCAGTCAGGTTGGAACAGGAAGGAGCCACTGGCCAGACAAAGAAGCGTGATTCGTCTATCCAGAGAGCACTTCTTCACTGCTCTAGGGTCCAGTGGCCGTTCCACTGTGTTCCACCACAACGCTTTGCATTGCACTTGGTGATGTAAGGCTTGGATGCATTTCTTCAGCTATGGAAACCCATTCCACGAAGCTCTCTATGCACTGAGCTACTCTTAAGCTAATCTGAAGACCACATGGAGTTAGGAGATCTTAGCGATTGACTCTGCAGATAGCTGGTGACCTCTGAGCACTATGCACCTCAGGATCTGCTGACCCTGCTCTATGATTTTATGTGGCTTCCACTTTCTTATAATACCACTAACACTGTGGAATATTTTGTAGTGAGAAACTGGACTGGATTTGCACAGGTGGTATCCTATCACCATACCACGCTGGATTTCACTGAGCTCCAGAGAGCGACCCATGCTTTCACCAATGTTTATAGAAACAGTCTGCTTGCTAGGTTCTTGATTTTACAGGTAGGTAAGTGATTGGAACAATGGGTGAGTGAATACTTTTAGTATTGTAGAGTATAAAAACTGTGAATCCCTGATATTAACTTCCTGTGCTGGCTTATACACCTGTCATGCGATGAGACTCTTTTTAACAGGCCTTGTTTATGACAACAGATGCTGTAGAAAGCATGAAGAGCTCCAGAAAGGCTGTCTGGTAAAACTCTGATAGACAGGTACTGTAAATGGTGTTTCAACAGTTTGGCTTACTGAACTTATCATAGAGTTGATGAGTCTGCAGCTAGGCAGGCCACAGGCTGCACAAATCACCCAGAGGACGCGCACCCACATTGTTGCACATGTATTGTTGGTAACAAAATGAGAAGACTGTGCTTTTCTTGTGGAGTAGCTTCTTAGGTTAAACAGCCACTATAGCTACCTCTATGACTTACCACCTACACCTACAGCTCTTTTGCAGGTCACCGCATATGCAGACATCTACTAAAAGAGGAAAAAACAGATATAAAAGTTGTTTTTTAAAAGTCCTAAACTCCCCACAGGCATGTTCAAACTCCAAACTCACTTCCAGTGCACTTTGGGACAAGGCGAGTTTGTGTTCACGTTCACTTCCACGCAGTTCACTCAAGGTCGTGTCGAAAACCAACAATCGGACATAAATCTCGTGGTGACTCCTTCAAACCCAACAGTGAGAGTTGCTGCTGTGATGGATTATTTAAAAGTACAACTGTCATCACTAGGTTGACCTGAGCAGCAGAAGCATGCAATAATCTCATCGCACGCCAGTGAACCGGAGGCCGATCATACAATCTTCACGTGCTTTGTCCAACCGAGCGTGCGTCATTTGTTCCAGTGATGTGGAAGCGAAATGATCATCAGGCTCCCTAAAATCCAGCGATACTGATGTCATAATCTTCCTCTGGTGGATGTGATACAAGCCAGATTTGCGCAGGCTGATGTTTGTCCACCGACTTGATAACAGAACATATTAGATTTTTTTTTTTAGAAGACAAACAAATGCTCCTGCTGAGCTTATCTTTTTAATTTACTCCCTGACACTGATGAATTCTTCAGTTACCTCACCTGTTGCGATCTTGATTTTAAAAAAAAGCTCTGTTTTATTCAGAGGGAGAACCCCCCCACCCCACCCCTCACAACCAGCCTTTCCTCCACCCGCTGTATGAGCTTGTGATCAATAAAGCTCATAAGTCTTTTCCTCCAACTGAGCGAGCTTCTGCTCCCTACCCGCAGAGAATCACTGAGCGTCAGACAGACCAGACACACTCCTCCTAAAGGTGCCTCCTGTCGCATACAAATCCCGACTCCGTCTTTCCTCTGCTCCGCCAGGCTCTGCCACATGCACATTCTTCCCTCGAGGCCAGAGACAACCAGACAAGTAGATAAGATTTTAGTGAGTCCTGGCCAAGAAGAGAAGATTAATATGAGGGGATTCATATTGTTTGTGTGTGCTCACACGCTTATGAATATGTTGATTTGTTTGAGGCTGTACTTAATGCATGTGCTCACGTGCCGACATACAAGCTTCAATCTTTAAAAAAAAAAAAGAAAAAAAAAAAGACATGTTCAGCAAATTGAATTAGTGCAGAAGCAGCCACTCTCGCTATTTGCCTAATGAAGGAATTAGGATTTAAATGAAGTTTAGGGCCAAAAGCCACATTATGCTCGAGAAATAAACGTCTTGTCTCATCTGATTTTCAAATTTTGTGAAATGTTTTGAAATCCCTTTGATTCAGAACCTCTCCCCCTGTGCAATGTAAATCAGCTGGCGAATAAATGACTTAATGGTCTCATTAATATGGATGCACATGTCAAGCTTGGCTGTCGTCGGATGTCAACAAGATCTGAGACAGACCGGACTGCCAGTTTGGATAGCGCGGACGGAGGGAGGCTAAGAATGTTCCTGAACAACATTATTACAAGCGATTACAGACAACATGAGAGGATCTTCAAGCTGAGCAAATATGAGAAACGCTTTTAAACACACAGACACACGTGCACGCACGCACGCGTGCACACACGCCTATTCAGGAGTAAAATGCACATTGGTTCTGGACTCCAGCCCAGGCATTGGACTGTATCCCAACTGATGTCACACATGACTGCACCACTAATAGAAGCAGGAACGTTGGGGTGTAAATGAGAAGTTGAAATAGTTGACAAAAATGAGTGGGGGCTGGGGGCGTGGAGGAGGTACTGACATTCAGGTGGGCAGGAAGCCCACAGACGATCCCTCAGGTGGGATCAGGCAAACAAGCACGTGGATGGGCTGCAGTTGAAAGCGCCATTGCCGCATACGAGTCGGAGCCGTGTTTGGTTCAAAGCCAGTGATAGAGACCTAATTGCACTTCCATTATGAGTCATGCTACCGAGTATTCATGTGCAATTAGCGAGCGGTTCAATAAATGTGTTACTGTTTATACGCCGGCCCATATTGTAGGCACGCGTGTGAGCAAATCAGCTCCAGAGACTGAACTTTGATGTGTTTCCTTGATTGTATCCTCTGGCAGATAGCAGCGCTGTGTGATTTGGGGCGCAGGGGTTAGAGTGCCTGAGTCAGCTCCGGCTTTGCTCTGGGAACAGCCACTCTCCCACTCGTTTGAAATCACAGCAACGTACAGTCCATCTCAAGAATCAAACCACCACAGGCATTTTGTAGCAAAGCGATAGCCGAAACTTTATCTACAAGCACTGAGATGCAGAAGCTGGCTGGCACATTTTGTTTAATCTGGGGACCCCATCAGCGTGTTCGAGGTTTTTTCCTGCTTTGTTGGAATTTTTTTGTAAGTCAAATGTTGTATTTAAGTTTTCATTTGATACCCAGCTGTCCAAAACAATCACCAAGAACATTTCTTTGATAAATCTTCTCTGGGTGTCGTGTGTCATTAAGGAAGCCTCAGTGTGCTGATGTTGTCCACATACATTATCCTAGTGCACATACTTAGTTTAGAATATTAAACACAAATGTATTGATAACATGTTCACTGTTGATTTTAGGACGTGAGGCTTTTGGGTTTTTTTTTTTCATGGTTGCATAACTGCAAGCTTTTTGTTATGCAGAAGAGTGGGGTCAGAGGTTAAGTGGACTAAATGAGTGCCAGTGATGGTTAACCGCATTCACTGTACTTGTGCTCTTTCACTAAATATTACGGTTGCTCTTCCTCCAGAGAAAACATATTATATCACAATGTGATAAATTATAGCATAAAATTCTCGGGTTGTTTTTATAGCAATGGTGAACACTTAATGCACCAAAGCACGGACAGAACCATTTACCTTACTTCTCCTATGTACTACTTGCCCAGTAATACTCTTTGGAATATTTTAAAATCTCTTATGACACCCAGATCCTCTGCTTAGCCTATTTATTTATCTATGAAGATATTGTACATGTGGTGTTTTTTCACATAAGTTATGCCGTATGTGTTACTAAACCTTTGCATCTTAGCGTAATTATAACACCATTTTCAAAATAGTTGGAATGTGTTTGTAAGATTTTTATATTCATATATATTTTTAATGATATAAATTAAGGACATTTGTGATTGGTCGATTATTTCTTTGGTGTAACAACGCTTCTTGGCAATTCATTCTTATACTGTTGCAAAGTCTGTTTATTTGCCTCTAACTAGTGCCACATTTATGAGGAAGATGCATTTGTGGGTTGAGCAGCAGAGTCGAGGATGAGGGCTGTGCCTTTGGAAAACTTGCCAAATCTTGCCAAACAGCTTATTCTGCGATTCACCTTGTTTTGAGCTCTTGGTACCCCAGGTGCTGACAATCAGGTGCCTGATTAGCAGCACCTGTGAGCATGGACCCTGCTACAGCGGTCAGTTGGTGTCTACTCCCAGCATGCCACATTTGACTGATCTTTATAAGGCCTGTGCCACAAGGCGACTTCAAGCTGCTCTGGAAAACTAAGTTGCAGTATTATTTAAAGTGAGCCCCAGTAGCCTATCATCTCCAAACTGAAGGCCAAGTTCCACAGAACGGGGATGTCAATAGACTGCACACAGCCAATCTCCACTCTCCTGGGGCTGCCAGGAGGCCTGCCATGACTACCCTTCACTGGCAGGCTCGAATCCAGATTCTGCCTGTGGGCAGTTGGATCGTAGGGTCAAAGTGTGGAGAAGACATGGAGAACAGTGTGTCGGTATCGGGCAGCCCTCATTGGGGAAAAACAAGGCATGTCATCATTGGAGGCAATCTCAAAGCAGAGAGATTCTGCAACCAGCGGCGATCCCATATCTCCACAGTCTGGGACTGAAATCTATCCTCCAAGATAACAGCACTCGCCCCCACAGAGTGGGGTTTATCAGCGACTACCTCGAGAATTTGGTGGAGTGGAGTGGATGAAATGGCTTGCCTGCAGTCCTTACCTCAACCCCACTGAACACTTGTGGGATCAGCTTGGTACTGCTGTTCATTTCAGAGTGACCAACCCAACCATATTGGCTGACTTGCTACAAATGCTGGTTAAAGAATGGGATACCATCCCACAGCAGTGTGTGCCAGGCTGTTGTGGCTGTGTACAGTTCTTCTAAATGTTACTGAAACCCCTGTTTGATAAATGAATGAATTCTTAAATTGCCAATATGACTTGCTTCTTAAGACTTCAATCATCTAATCCAGTACACGACACCAAACAAGAGTCAACAGCAGAATAAGCTGTTTGGCATTGGCAGAGCAGATTTGGCAAGTTTTTCAGGGGCGCAGCACCCATACTCAACTCTGCTGCTCATACCAGAAACACTTTTTCCTTACAAATGTGGCTCCAAATAAAGAGCAAATAAGCAGGCTTTCCAACTGTATAAGATTTATTGCCAAGAAACATTGTTACAACCAAAAAATAATCGACCAATCACAAAGGTCCTGACTTTTTGTGCTAAGTTTATATATGTAGTAGAGTATAGTTTTAAATTTTTATGCTTAGATTGAATTTGATACAGCAAGATTTTGCAAAAACACTGAAACAAAGATATGTTTATCATCGTTTTATAATTGCAGATTGATGCAGGAATTTAGCAACTTTGTAGTTTTTGTTGTTTTCTGTTTCAAATGATTTCAGAGATTGAAAATTCTGGACTGCAGGCAGACCAATTTAACACAGTGAGCCTAGTTATTGTACCGAGTGCTGAATACAGTTTGTGTTTCTGACACAGCCAAGAGTTTCTTTAAAGACATCGTATACATCACTCAAGTGTGCATTAAGGAACTTCCATACCATTGTGCATGATGGGCTTTGAACAATGTGCTGATAACAAGCAGACATAACAGCCCTAAAGCTTATCGGCTTTTAGCCTTGCCTCTTGCACTGAGATTTCTTTGTATTCTTTCCATCTTAGGCGTAGTTCATTTTATTCCTAAATTGTTGAACTTTTTGTCCAAGCAATCTTTCAGAGTGCTGAACTCCCTCCACATAATTATTAGCCTCACTGTGTCATAATTTCTTCTTGAAAAGGTGGACCTAAGTGCAGAAGCAGGCCACAGTACAAGTTCAAAGGGTTTATTTCCAAAGTCCAAAGTATGCAATGAAAATTTAGGAGCTCTGCCACAGGGACGAAGAGAAGAAGCAGCAGCAGTTAGGAATGAGTGGAAAGGCCTGTAGGTATTCTTGAGCACGGGAGTCCAAAAGGTTTTAGTTTGCCACTGAGGAATTTCCAAAAGGCCACAGGCAACTGGACGACACATCGAGGGACTTCTGGAAGAGGAGATGTGAGCACGGGCTAAGTACTTGAAAGCAAAACAAAACATGAAGCTAAGTGAGCCTGACTTCACCACAACAATAGCTGTACAAACTGAAGGAGATGGAGCGAGAGACCCCGGTCCTTAAGTACGCAGGTATGTGATGAGATGATAGGCTGGTTTGTAGCGTTCAGCAAATCCTGGCAGAGGAGAGCCAAGAAGAGAGAGGAAAGAGAGAAATAGAAGAGAATGGAGGGGCTGAAGTTGAAATCAAATTATAAATGTCTGATTGTAAAATGAAAAGAATGAAATTAGCAGCTAGTAATGCAGAAAACTGTGTGTGAGGCTAATCGTCACTAACCCTTTTTATAAATATCGCTAATGTGTTTGACTACAGAGGTCTGAAAGCAGTCGTGTTAAAGTAAGAATAATAATAGTGATGAATAATAACGTGTAGTTCCACCGTGTATCAGAAGACATAGAGTTTGAGCATTTAAGCATAGTTAAGATACTACAGGTTAGGAGGATATGAGTGCATGCTAATCAAACTTCTATGGATACTTGCTACCAGCCAATCCGTCTTGGGGAGGAGGGGTCACCTCTATCCGGGCTCGATGGCCATTAACTGTGGTCACCCCACTGGCTGTTCTGGATGTTGCCCGAATGATCAGATTATCCAGTCCAGCTCTGGACAAAGAATTACTTTAACATCCTTAAAGTAAGAAAAAGTGAGCTTTTTGTGAGAGCGAGTACAAAGATAAATGTAAGCTGGTCACAGATGAACACACACAATACCTAAAGGCTTGCTGAAGAAGCCAGCTTTTGCCTTTGTCTCCCTTTTTGTCTGCTTTTCAGGCAGCTGTTAGATTATTGCTTATTTGCAGACTTTGGGAAAAATCTAGTCGCACTAATGTCTGTTAAGATTAAAAGACAAATAAATCGGAATTTAGATTTGGTCAGAATTTGACGACGAATGGGTATAATTGTTCTTAAGCTTTTGCCAAACTTGATCAGATCTGAACCTGCGTTTGAATTCTGATTTAAACCAGTCATTCTGTCATCTGGCTGCGCCGCAGCGTTGTCAACTCTCCATTCGAAGCCTCAGAGCTGACAGTCAGGGGAGGGAAAAAATTAAGCTCTCTGTGAAATAAAATAAAGGCATAGTGACTGTCAGCTACTTTATTCGTTATAAATAGCGGTCCAATTAAAGCCGAAAGCTTTGTCTCGCTAGAGGCTCATTTACAGTACCACTTCCAGTATCTTCCAGTATCTTGAAAAGTCATGACAGATAAGGAACATAGCATTACTGTAAAACCCCCAGCCAGTGATTGGAAAGAGACTTGGGGGGGGGGGTAGCAAAAACAATTCCTGACACTGAATTGATGAATATTTTTGAAGCACAAAAACAATTTACAGGGGACTGAAGTAGCAAAGTGTTCCTATCTTACTGTGTGTTTCTCTGTCCCTAAAGGCTCTATTTTCTTAGTCGTATGGAGATTTAAATATACTGTGATCAAACTGATAAAGCAAAGATTTTGTGAATTTTTATTTTTTACCTGTCAAGTTGGTCGTGTCCAAATGCTGCTGTGTATGTAATATTATATTCACTTCCTGTCACCCTGTCTTAATTGACAGTCACGCAAACAGAAAATGTAGAGCAGAAACTTTAACCGAATCCCACGTGAAGAAACACATTCCAGCAGACGAAGTGGGAGTTGTTCTACCACCATGTATTCTCGTTAGAGTACGGCACATATATGATGTGTGTACTGCACTTACAATCTCCAGGTGCTGTCTAGACTTCAGGAGCCAAGCCAGACCAAGTGAGCAGAGTTGAATGGCCTTTCTCCTGCCGTTAACACGGCTTGTCTGCCAACATTACTGTGCATATGGTCAGTGTGTTCCCAGGCGGCCCGGCTGCACACAGACACGCAGCACTTCAAGCTGGCATCTTTGCCTACGCAGACACGCCGGAGAAGCACACACATGCAAACTGTCTCCTTTCCTTCCGTCTGGCCCGCAATCCAATGATTCCAGCTGACAGCAGCAGACGTGTCACAGCTGGCTCCGAGACCAAACTGAACAAAGGCAGGTTAAGCCAAGTAGGTCACATGTCTCCTTGAAGGCATCGATCCTTTCTCGCCCCACAGGGAGATTCCCAATTCTGTCCATATGATGTTTCTGGTTTCATTTACCTTTATGCTCCACATGCTTAGTGGTATGGTATTCTATACTTACTGTAGTGGTAGCAAATAAAGGATATATTCTAGAGTATACACACACACATGTGTTTATAAAAAATTCTTTTTTTTTTTTTAAATCTACATTTTAGGACTTTTTCCTGAAGTTGAAATTTTTGTGATTTTACTGTTCGTTTGTGTATTTATGCCATTTTTTTGTCCACATACATGTACGTGTCCTAACAACAATAACTTCTGGAACAAAGACATACCTTCTTTTACAAAATATTACTTTGCAAAATTTCCCTCAATGGAAAAAAAAGGATTGGAGCACATTGATCAAATATTTGGTTTAACAGTACAAAAAAGCCAAAGTCTTAAGAATTATAATTCACCAAAGCAAATACATGTACTTGACCTTTTTTTTCTTTTGACCTGCCTAATTCTGATAATCTGAATCTAGTTTTTAATAGAGGAAATTATAAACAGGACAATTCTGGGCATTTTATGAAACGTAGCTTTTTATCGTGCTACAAAAAACAAACCCCCTTTTATTCTTTAGCGTTACCTAAATCACACACACAAAAAACAAAGTGAGTTTTTTTCATTGTTGTTGTTCTCTTGTTTAGTCTTTTCCCTGCAGGGAAGCTAATTAACCTGCCCGTTTCTTTAGCTGATGGTAATGCACCTGAACACAGCTGCATACGTCTTCCTTGCACAAGGCTTTCGTCTGTACATTGACTGTTTCTCCCCTAATGAGCTTCTTTTAAGGCTTAATAATGAGTCACTTCCAAACACAGATCTTCTTACATTCATTGTCAGCATTATAATTTCTTTCAAATGCCTAAATATGAAAAAAAATATAGTGAGTGTAACAGTTTTCTCCTTTCAAATGGAGTAAGAGTTAAGAGTAAAGAGACATCTTTTTTTTCAGTTTTTTTTTGTAAAATGTGTAACATATTCCTTGCATGAATCGTTATTCTGTCATTAGACCTGAAGTGAATTCTGTCTCCACTGTCGCAGAAGACGCGAGCGCAGGGAGTCAGAGTTATTGAACTGCACGTCAGTGTCAGATAACAAGTGTCAAGAGGAGCTAACAAGAGGGTCTTCAGATATGAATAGGGGGGCCTTATCCTAATCTGTGCAGAAGCAACCATCCCAAAACTCATCACTGACATAGACGCAGACGTTTGGAGGGGTAAAGAGTTCATGTGATTGTAGAAAACAGATGCATCGCAATGCAGAAGAAATGTAGTCATTAGTGAACATGCTTTGAATGCTGCATTCACGTAACTCGTGCATTTTGCTACTGATAAGGTCTGATCTTTAGGTGCACTTTTTCAAACAATTACAAGATCCATTCCTTCAAAGTTCACCTTCAAAGCAGTGTGTTTCTGTTCTTTATTTATCGGGATCTCGTTAGCTGTTTCTTATAGCACATGGAGCCCACGTTAAAAACATACGTAAAAATTGACATTGTTTGATATAGAACGAGGTATAAATAGATGACCAGTCCTCACATGAGTTGTTGTATAATCACGACAAAGAATATTTTATCATGAAATGTGCTTTAACCTTCGATATAACGGTTTGCCTGAATCGCCAATGAGTTCACTATTAATGTAATTCTCCCTATGAAGGGAGGGAGAATGTAATCGGCTCCATTTGTCTGTCTGTTTGTTTGTTAGCGGTCTAGTGTCTACAGTTTTCAAGGTATCATGTTCAAATTTGATGCAATGGTAGACGCCAATAAGAGCTCGAGCTGATTCAGTATTGGTGTAAATCAGGGTCAAGGTCACATCAAATGTGAAAATTAGTAAAAAAAAATATTATATTACCCACAATTTTTTAATGGATTGATGGCAAACTTCACAACAATATACTAGGCCTTGGGGGACATTGACTTTCATTGTTAGCACCCAAGGTCAAAGTTGAACATGTAAAAAAAAAAAAAAAAAATTAAAGAAACCACAGAGTAATGTGTCATATGAAAAGGCATAAGGAGAGCTCTACAACACACTGTATGTCTTTCAGTTCCACACCCAGTGTTGTCACAATGGTGCCATAAAGCTTCACAAAAGCACACAGATGCATGAATATATCTTAAAATCTCAAGTTTTTACACCTTATACAAGCCAGTTATCTCAGCCAGTTCATATGTGCAAAGATAAGAAAGTACACCATTTGTATGTAATGCTTCATAGGTCAAAGGTCAAAGCTCAGACATGTTGTTAAAATAGCAGGCTGAAGCAGCATGTTGTACTTAAAAAAACAAGGTTATAGTATAGCCCTGGTGTAGCTATACTATAACACATTCCTTTGGATTACATCATATCACGCTGCATTGTGTTGTATCAGTCTGCTAACTGCATGTTGTTTATGCTATCCATGCCATTAGGTTTGCAGTGGTCGTGCATCTTTTACCATTTTAAATTTTGTTATGAGACGACTGGAGGCTCCACCTGAAAAACACAGCCACAAGTAACAGATGCACATGGAGAGAAAGAGCCAAAACAGGAAACTTTCATCATCTCTGTCCACAGCTTTCTGCCTTTCTCTGGCCCACCCAGTTGTACACAGATACGCGTCTACACGGAAGCTTTTGAATCTTTAATAGCAGGAACATCTGTGTCCTCTACCACAA
Source organism: Oreochromis niloticus (assembly GCF_001858045.2). Lineage (NCBI taxonomy): Eukaryota > Metazoa > Chordata > Actinopteri > Cichliformes > Cichlidae > Oreochromis > Oreochromis niloticus. Next base: position 15,793,030 of record NC_031965.2, read on the forward strand.
TGGATTGACCTCCCCCACTGGTGCCAGGGTCTGTTCAGAACCTTCTTTGTTTAGCTTAAAGGAAAGGTCAGAGACTCGGTGTACATGTTCAGAGGGACTAAGCATCATCCAGAGGGGTTTGAAGAAATGGTCCAGTGGACTCTCTCTCAAGCTCTCTGAAGCTCAAAAATAACTTTCTATAGGAAAAAAAAATGAGGAAAGATCTGTCATCTACGATAATTTAATATGGATTTTAATTCACTGCTCTGTTAGTAATGGGTGTCCTAGAGCAAGTCAATTAATTGATTAGTGAATTTACAGAAAAATCCAGTATTTTACATTGACGTGGCATTTAAGTTACTCAATTCACTGTTCAGCATTGCGCGCTTCCAGCTGCCTCAGTTGTGATTATTTTCTCATTTTCTTGGGACAGAAAACTTTATTTTTTTAGGAAATTGCTGTGCATTTAACATTTTCTGCCATTTCACAATGCAATCAAATAATTAAGGAAATTAATTTGGAATGAAAATGACTATTAGTCACGGCCTATTTTATAGATGCATAAATTCAGCTTGTATATCCCAATTTCCATTGTGCATTTCCTTATTTGAGTTTATCTGTCACTGCGGTTCTGCCACAACTTTTTTTTCCTCCAATACTGCTGAGTAAAACAAGCACCCCGTAGCCCTCACCATCCTGGAGGGAAGAAATAACTGCTGCCCTGTTGCCCTCAAACTCCTAAAAACATTGCATCAAAGTGTGCGCTGGACTTGAGCCAAACCCCCCTCAGGACCTGCTCTATGCAGGGGGGTTGTTCAGCTGTACAGGGCAAAGATAGAGATGCAGGTTACATGACATAGTCTGGCCCTTAAAGACTTTACTATTGTATTTAGGAACTTATAAAATTTAGATCACATCCTGACCATACACATTAACGATTTACTCGCAATACCAAGTAAATACAGGGCCAGTATTGCCAATACTTTAAACCAATAAAAGCAGCCTATGGTAGGGGAGAGCAGCGTGTCGTGATTTATGAGCTGAATCATCATCAATTTACAAATCCTGACTAAATCACTTTCCATAATTAGTTAAAACAACTAAACACACCTTTCAGCTTTTCATGTATTTTGAAATTGTTTTTTTTAAAGGCCTGAAATGTTAACATGCTTGTCTCTAAAACACTGCTGTTGTTTAAATGTGTTAAACAATCAACACAAAAAGGTTCAGACATTTTTCCTAGTGCATGTTTATTATGTATATTTTTTTTTTCATTTCTCCCCCCAATTTTTTATTTAGCACAATTCAGGCGGGCCACATACTGAAATACTGTTGAAATCAGGATCGAGCCGCCTACCTCTAATCGTGATGTGTCATTGGTGTGCATGGTCAGGTCAAGCCTCGAGTAGATCATGAATGTTGAAGCCTCTGATTTCAATAAGTTTTCCTAATACATTGTTTTAATGAAGAAACAATTCTCTTGTCTCTTTCAGTATGAATAATTTATGATGCACACACATTCTGAGTATTCAAACCTCCAAAATTACAATTATGTAGGTTTGCATGTGGCACTACACTTTTTATGAATCCAACCTGCAGAAAAGCAGTGCTCCTTTTTATCCTCTTACCATCTTACATTGTGGAGCTTTTTCTGTTAAGCTTCTTTTTTTAGTGACAGATGCGATTTAGGCGGGGAATGTGGTAAGAAACATTCAGCAAATGATTCAGCCTGCTGGGACTCGAAACAGGAAATTTGCACCTATGTGATGTACTCCATGACTCCAGCATATTCAACCAAACAGCGGGCCCACGGACAAAGGGCCCTCTCTCCCTCTGTGTATCTCTCAAGCACAGCTATCCTATGGTGAGCTGAATTCTGAGAATTCTGCCAATAAGGGGAAAAAATACCCAGAACAAAAGAAAAACAGCACAAACAAACATTAAGTTTGTACATACTTTGTATCCATGCTGATTTGACACAGAGTTGAGCTTCTTTATGTAACTTCGAAACCCTTGAAACCCTTTATTCCTGTATGTTTGTGGAAACAAACTGTGGAACAGACTGAGAGCAGACTGTACATATTCTGCTTTGACACATAAAGAACACAGAGGTCATCCTCACTCTGTACTTACATCGTCAGTGTGTAGCATAGGAATGGTGTTGGGTGCGGGTGAGGTTGTGAGAGGTTGGTCATTTTTGACATGCCACTGTTAAGTGTCTGGAAATTATTCATGTTCTCAGGAAAGGTCATTTATTCGATTCTGTCCGTGTACATTGATAATTTTAGTCAGTTAAAACGATGGGAAAATAATTCACTGGTAGATGGTAATAAAACAGCGACAGACCACTGAAGATGATTCACACAGTATAGGAAATCTCTTGATGTTGCATGGGCATTTATGCAGTAAAAACATTCATCAGCTCTTTGTCATTAAACTCCTCACTTGGCTTCATTTTGTAGTAAAGAGTGATGTTGCAGCTTGTTATATGGCCCTTGTAACAGTGATGCCAAGTGAGCTTGAGAGTTACAGCGATGGATACTAGACATCAATCGGACACTCAGAAACATAAAACCTGAGCAAAGCTAAGTCTGCATGCTGAAAACTAAAAGCATGCACATGCAAATGTATCTGACATGTTTATGAAACTTTACGGTCCCCACACATTAATCCCAAGCATGCTATATACAGTCTTCACGCCCTCTGCACCATGTGCACTAACAAGGCTCCTGCACCACCTGCCCGCAAAGGCCAAAAAGTGAGACTGAACTCTTATTCCTATAACTGCACACCAGTGTACAGCACGTTAGAGTATACTGAGCTTCTTGAACAATTGCATTGTTAGGTCTTATTTACAGTAAAAGTCATGCCCATGATTCTTAAGCTACTACATTCTACATGAAACGCATTTGTACATAACCTGAAAAGTTGTTTACTGCCACACTGGGCAGCAGGGATCACCAAGAACTTTGCATTCAGTTGCATTGTATAGTTTTTTTCTCTGTGTTACCATCACTATAACCATGCCATCAGCTCCATCTCCCTGACAGGAGACGGGGCTTTTGGAAAAACCTTCTGACAATATAAAAGGGAAATATGTGAAGCATCAAAGAGAAGCAAGTTCATATGCAACTTGCAAGTTATTGTTTAAATTATTGATACAGGAAATTACAAATATAAAGCGCTAAGGAAAAGTATTTGCCCCCTTCCTGTTTTCTCACACACACTCATACACACATATATGTATATAGCTCATGGTTGAAAATAACTGTGCGATCCTGTGGGACTCCAGATACAGACAGAAATGTGATGGCTAAACAACTGGGCAGTAGTGGCGGACAAGCAGAGGAAGATGGCTGTAGTGATGGGTGGAGTGACAACATCAGAAAGAAGGATCATGAGGAGCTGGAGCTCAAACAAGGGCTGAGAGTTGAGCTCGAGAAGATGTGGATGGTAACCCCATGGTAATCAGAGCAGTGACCACCAAACTGGTGGAGTGGCTCCAGTAGATCCCAGGAACAACATCTGAGATCTCAGTCTAGAAGAGCGCTGCACAGGACCCTCATGCTCAAAGACCCCATGCAATATGAAGCTTGAAGGAAGAAGACTGCATGCAGGGTGAGTGAGGAATTTCTATGTATCATAGATATATCTATATATACATTCAGACCTGGGTGTGGCTAGTGGAAGTACATTTTTTCCCACAAAAAGCAGTTAAGCACAGTTTTAGATCACTTTTCTTCCTTAATAAACAAAATCATTTAAAACTGCATTTTGTACTTACTCTTTGTCTAATACTAAAATTGGTTTAATGATCTGAGACATGTAAATGTGACAAATATGCAAAAAAGTAAGAAATCAGGTAGGGGGCAAATACTTTTTCACAGCGCTGTATATCTAATTTTGAAGATGGATGTGAAGTGGAGCACTCCTCGGCTCTATTTAACTCATGGGGCCACCAAAAATGTTTAATGTTGTGACATTCTCCAGTCAGTGGCATACCGCCGAAGTTGACAACCATCTCCTGACAACAAATATCATCCTTAGACACTTTTATTCTCGCAAAGGAAATACAGTCTGATAGATACGATTTGGTGTGCCTTCTTAACTCCTCTGGAGGGTTGTTGTGACTTTATTAGACGCTGTTATTTGCTCCCATCAACATGTTTTCCAGGCCAAATGGATCCATTCCCCATTGGGAGCACTCCAAGCCAAGGAGGAATCTAAGCCCCCCATAATCTGCCATGTTATTGAATTAACGGCTTACGCCTGCTCTTCACGAGTATGTCAATTATTCTCATTTCAATAACAAACTCAGTCACTTCTTTTTCAATTAAGAGTACACCTAGTCCTGAAATATGAAGGCATGGCCATGTTGACTGATGTGTAAAAGAGAAAAGAGAGAATCCAACTTTAGAGCCCCCACCCAAATCTCCAAATCTGTGCTGTACAATATAGATTGAATAATTCAGTATGTTTATGCTGCACTGGTAGCAACAGCTTCAAGTGTTGCTTTGACACAAAATAACACATTTTGTGATATTAATGCGATATTCACGTCTTTCATGAGCGGTGATTTCGCATTTACTTCTACAAGTTCAGGTTTTCAACCGCGGATAAACAAAGTGGACGTGACTGCCGCTCTGACACTGACAACAGGAGCTCTTTCTACATTTTTTTAAACTGTGAAATTGGCAGTATTGACATGGAAGAGCTTGCCAATGCACGAGATAGATCGAGAGACTGCTGAAACAACACGCCGTGCGCATTAAAGCTGAAGGTAAAAGAAACTCGGAATATGTTGCATAAAATAACAAATGATGCCCCATTTTGTTCAATTCGAGGGGAACAACGGAATTGAGGGGAACAAAATGATGCATTTTTAATAGCGTGTTGCATGTATTTATTACCCATCAGGCTTAACGCTCTCTGTAAAACATACATTTTTAAAACACTCATAGCCCGACACATACATTTAAATTTTTCAGCGTGTGCCTCTTTTGTACTTGCATTTGACGCGAATGTCATACAGCAGAACTTAGATGGTTAGACACTGATCTTCGGCTCTGGGTTACATTTCTCAGTAGTAAATGACTTGTGATCCTTGGTATGTGTGTGCGGTTTGATGCTGGGCTCTCATTAGAGCAGGCTACCTCACACAGAAAATCAAGAGGCAGCCTGATCAGAGGTAGTTTCAGAAAAGGAGGGAAACAAGTGAATAAAGGTGCCATGTGTGGTGAAACCACCTTTTCAAACAAAGTCGGAAAAGATGTAACAAGAAGGCGATGAGTTTACTAGGGAAAGAGAACTTTTTCTGCTGTAAATAAGAAAGTTGGGACAAAGTGCGCCCTGACACCTTGAGTTTGAAACTTTTTTTTTTTTTAAGAAAAGCACAAAAATACTAACACAGTGAGTTCAGAATGAACTCTGCACCGTAATCCGCAGAAAATCAGGTTTCGATGACATATTTTGTTAAATGACGCATGATTTGAAATATCCACTGAGGGGGTTTTTAAAACGTGGAGGCTTTTTAACGTATTCTTAACACATTCTTCTACACCAGCTACTGAAAGCAGCATGTGGCAAAAAATATAAGGGAACTTGATGTCTCACATGCTTTAGGCAAATTTCTACCGCGATGATAACCTGATCTTGCCTCGCTGTGATGAATCAAAATGACAGTAAAAACTGATATTTAAATGTTAATGGAACATTTGCAGAGTACCTGAAAGCTAAAAGAAAACCTTACTCCATGATTTTTTATTTATTTCTCTTTTTGCTGCAGATTATCAGCGAGCGGATTCTCGAACGAAATGCATTTATCGCGGCTGAACGCTGGTCAAAAACAAAGCAAATCCAACAGCGTGTGCTTGAAGAGTGCATTAGATTAAATATGCAGCACTGAGTCACATTTTGGTTATATTATAATTGGCGTTTTAATGCGGGGTTATGGAGCTCAAGTGGTTTTTTCCCCCTATGTGAAAATGGATTTATGTAAATCTGTATAACCTGTGAAAGGTGCTCGTTATGCAGAACCCATTCAGATAAGATGGATCAGTCATTCCGCAGCTTTGAAACTCTTTACTCTCTTTGTTGCTCTCCCTATACGGAGTCTCAGAACTCTTTAAGACTGAGTTTTAAAACTCTTGCCAACCCCTGCAGCCAAAGGCAGCCATTTTCAGAAAATAGCTCAAGACAAATCAAGTGTACTCAAACTGCCCAGGTTGTCAGAAAACTGAAATAAATCCTCAGACAAGGACCCAGATATTTTCTCTCATAACTTCATGGTCCAAGCCAGAGTGTAGAAAATTGATATAATATTAGAAAAAAAGAAATCCTAAAATGAAGACATATCAGGGCTGTGGATGTGCTGCTCAGAGTTTCTTTGGATTTTTTTTTTTATTTAAAAAAAAATTATTTGTTTTTTTGCACTCTGGTGACAGGTTCAGTGCAACTTGCATATTTATTTGGTTTGTGCAATGTTAACACCCCATGTGGGCAAATTCAGATGGAAGGCACGAGTCAATTCAAAAGCTGTATTTTATTTACACAAAATGAAAATGAAAACAACACCGACTCCGTCCCACCTCAAGAAATAATTCGGCTTCAAGATTCAATAAGAGAAATAAATACAGCCCACGGTCTCGCAGCAAACTGCCACATCCTCCCCGACTTCACACCAGTGTCTGCTGTCTTACGTGTCAACCTTTGCTGCCCTGGAATCCCACCATCTGCTTAAATAAGCACAGGGTGGAAGTAAACAGGTCCAAGTAAGAGACTAGCAATCAGATTATTGCCAAACATCTTCATTTAGCCGTGAACACGCTTGCAAACACAAATGAGCACAGCAAACGTAACAGCGTGTCAGCTACTCTAACATCTAATAGTTTTGCCTGCCGGCGACTTGGGAGCTTGTTTGTGAGCTTCCAAACTAGACTGTTGTTAATTTATCTGGACTGTAGCTGATTATTTAAAGCAGAAAAAATGGATGTGAAAATATGTTTCCTGACAGTATTTTCTAAAATTAAAGGGGAAGGAGCAGCCTTTTCAAAGTCTCCATGCGGATAAGGTCTGTGTGTCACAACACTGCAAAGATGAATGTAGCTTTCAGTGCGCGAGCCTCATTGGTAGTCCATTCGCTAAGTGATTTCCTGTCTTGTATTGATAACAAAGCAGGTACTTTATCTCCCGCACGTCCTCCTGTTTTAAAATGGCTTAGATTATTAAACAACTATATCAGACAAACCCAGAGGTCTTGTGGGAGCCTCCGAAGCCAGTTGGCATTCCTGGGAACACGCAAAGCGTCTGCATTCGCAGCCTCATATCGATAGGGACTCCTGGCACTGAGCGCAGACGGATGAAAATGAGTTTCCAGCTGTTTCACCTTTTTTTTCTCCACCACATCCTCTGTTTAAAATTTTTCTTGAACCTTAAAAAAACCCCAAAACAGCAGGGGGTGTAAAATTGCTCATTGGTAGGAAAAAAATTACAGGTAATTATTTTGTCTCTTTAAAAAAATCACTTTGTCATTAATAGCTATTACACATGAAAAGGCTTACTCCCAGCCCAATCAAGCACCACAATGGAGTCTACCACACACACACACAAATACACGTAGCCCACGCAGGGCTACATTTCTTTACATCTTAGCGCTATTGATCTGTCATGAAGGGCCCATTAACCACTTTGTTACACACACATATATTTCTAATTGTTCAAAAGTTTCTGAATGGTTCCCTGGCAACACAGCTGTTTTTTTTTTTTGATTTCTCCTTCAAAATCATGTTAGAATTATAGCTACACGGACATTATCATCCCCAAGGTCTGGGGCGTAAAACTGTTAGTGGGCATAAATAAAATACGAGTGCAATAATGGCATGTGTATCGCATGAGAGGGCATAGGATCTCTGAGTGCTTGTGTTTCCATCAGCAGAGCTGCAGCCTTGATTGATGAGGTGATTGCGGTTGGGGAGTTCGCTACAAATCAGCAGTGCTGTTATGAGGCTGGCTGCTAGCCTGCTATGCTCGGATCCCAACAATGTCTCTACTGCCCTGCCTCAGGACAGAGTTTTCACAGCGGCGCCTGACCTCTGCGGTCAAAGGACGGCCGAGAGATGTTTTTATTCTGATCACTCAGCTAGCTTGGTTAGTAACAAAGGCACCATACCATTTGCACACACACGCGGATGCGCACACACCCAGATTTATGACCCTTACCAGCAGTGCATCACCTTTTTCAGCCAAACCTCTTCCAAGTCATGCATTTCAAGCACACAGATGCACACCTCTACTCACCCACAACCCCAGTCTTCCTGCTGCCAATAAAAATATGAAGAATGAAGACAGTGAGATTGAGCTTCCTGCCATGGCACAGGGGGAGTTTGGGTAATATTCAGACAGCTTTGCCTCGAGCAATGAAATCAAACAGAAACTCCCTGCAGAGTTAGATGTCTGTTATTAAAGGCTGTTCTTTTGCTGTCAGGGTCAGCACAGACCCTGTTATACCCATGCCCACAAAAAAAGAAAAGGAAGAACGACTGGTAGATGCAGAAAAATAAACCAACAACAAAAAAACCCCAGCAGCTCAGGTGTGTGTGCTTCAAACACACAGCCCACTTTCAGTGGTGCCCTGTGCACCCTGCCCTTGAACAAGGTGAAATGTATACATTTTAATGTTTTATCACATTTTTGACTCCCTGAGTTATATACTGTGGGTTTTAAAAAAAACTTGGCACAGCTGTCAAGATATGTTACATAAGGCAGTACTTATACGTTACAAAAAAAGAAGACAGAGTAACTGAATTCTAACAGACAAATTTAATATTGTAAATGTTATATTTTCCTTGGTCACACTGAGGAGATGATATCTTTTGCATAGTTTTGTGAGGGGCACTCTCAGTAACAATGTAAACCTTAAATGCAATATATAATACATATTGTAAAAAATGTGTTTCCATTAAAGGTGCAGTCCGGCAAAAATCACATCTTTAAACTGGCCTTGATGATTTTAAGGTTTTAGAAGCCAATAAAAACATCCTGATTTTTAGCTCTGTGATTTTTATAGACCTTTACTTATATGGATCAAACTTACAAGGACCAAATTATTTTTTTTCTTATGTGCTGTTCTTCTTTGTTCTGATGTGCTAATGGGGGTGCGGGTGGATTGAGGCGTAGATTGAGAAAGTTTTTGAATCTTTACTAATCTTACTGTAATACATGAAATCTCTGCCTGTCTTTCTGCATACTCCTATACGACACCCACAATACGATCAGGAGATGAGCAACCAAACGTAGCACACAGGTACATCTTAGGCCCCTGAAGGCTCTTATCTGCATCACATATTATAACATCATTATGTTGCCTAGCAACCACCTTCCAACAGGCTAAAGGTGACGCATGTGTAGAGTTTATGCTTCACAACAATGCCCTTTAATTAATATTGAAATATACATGATATTGTATAATGACATCATGTTGTCTAACAACCACCTAACAATGGTCTAAACCAACCAGACAATACTGTGGCCTGGACATATGGGCATGTACTGGTCCTTAAAAAATGAGAAAAATGATTGAGAATGATGTCTAGTGGCATTGTGCTAGGATTTTAAGAATACATGATCAATTGGTTGAAAAATTAAAGGCAATGCCAACATAAAGTGAACATCTGCATTGCATCTACAAGCGCTCTGCTTGAGGTATTGGCATCCTACTGACATTTCCATATTTGATATATTGATCACAATGACGATCACACAAAGATCTTTCTGTGGCATAGGAACCAGATAATTCATTTACTTCTCCAACAATTCCAACAATTCCACTCCCATCAGAATAAAAATACTTCTTTATACGATAAAGGTGTTTGCTCAAAAGAAATCTTTGTAATGAGCTGCAGTGACCCATCCCTTTAAGGGGACAGGTAGACAGCAACTATGCAAAATGCCCCACTTAGCAATTTTATTTGTAATTATTTAATTGATATTTTTCTTTAAAAAAACAATGCTGCTCAATAATGGTACTATCGATTTTGTCACCATTTAAGTACAACAGAGCTTGCTTATTGATAGAATAATTGTTTTAAGTGATAAAGGTCACATAAAATGTATGTGCTTGCAGAAATATCTTAACTAAATATTATATACAGTATCATAACATATTCACCTGCATTAAAATATATTCACTTCAACATGACCATTGAAGATTTGTCTCTACCGCGTCTCACTTCAGCCACTAAATGATCAATCCCTGAACACTTCTGAAGGAGATGTAAATTCGTCTTTTTCTGGTCTTTCAAAGTTCCTCCAAAGAGCTTCATCGGGTGTATAATGTATTTTAAGACTACTGTTCAGTCTAGTGCATATTTTAAAGCCATCCCCAAGAGCATTAGAGAAAAATGTGGCAATACTACTGAAATACCTGTGTGTCACTGTCTATAGTTGACAATATAGACAAATATTTCCAAGCTTTGGTAGTGATGTTTAGCATTTATGTAATTTGTCAAAGACTGGGTTAGTTGAACTGGGCACATAGTTGTACCAGTGCTAATTAAAAATAAGACTATTCAATTCACAGTCACTTTCATCTTTTATACCTCCTTTGTTGTATGTGGGTATAGCTCATTCCGCATTCACGTTAGAATAACTGGAACGGCCTCGTATCTGCTTTAGCGGCAGCTCAAATTCAAGTATTTGTTTTCTTTCAGTTCCATATAAAATGATCTTTTTTTGTGTGGCTAAACAAAACCAGTTTTATTTACCATTACCATAAAATGGTAGTAAAATACAATGTGATGCACTCCTTGTGCACCTCTGGGTCATGCCACCTACAGAAATACTGTGGCAATACTACTGAATGATGATTCTGCAGAGGTTGGCTGTATTAGTGATGGGCAGGAGGAGCACAGAGCACGAGTGGAATGTGAATAAGACCAGGGAGATGGTGATCGACTTCAGAAGGAATAGCACACCTACACTGCCCTTGTCTATCCTGGGACAGGATGTTGATGTGGTGGAGGGGTAAAAGTACCTGGGTGTTCAAAAAGGCTGAACTGGAAGACCAATGCAGAGGCTGTGTACAAAAAGGGAACCGACTGACTCTATTTCCCAAGGAAGCTGAGATCCTTCAGTGTGTGCAGGAAAGCGGTGGAGATTTTCTATCACTCAGTCGCGGTAAGTGCAGAGTACTTTGCTGTGGTTTACTGAGGCAGCAGCATCAGCAGGTCACATAAATTGAATAGACTCGTCAGGAAAGCTGCTCTATGATTGGCTGCATAATGGACACACATGCAGCTGTGGTGGAGAGGAGGTCACTGAACAAACTGTTATCCATCATGAATAATCCTCTCACTCTGAATTAATTATACACACCAGAAGACACATCCGTCTTTCCGTACATGTAGATGCCACATACTCAGGTCACGCTCTTGGTGGGAGTAATAAACTGCAAGCCTGATCCTTTCTCCCATAACGTTTGTGGCTCTGCACTGGGTTCCCATGGGAGCTTTGTTTAAATGTCACCCCCTATTCAAGCGTACCTAGAACTGTTCCAAAGGATGCACCAAATTTAGACCCAGTTTGTACGAATCACATAGAAAAACAGTTCTTTATCTATTAGTCTTTTGTTGTTGAACTTGCAACTGTGTTGCATGAAATGTTTGAGAGAAATGGGGGCTGCTCAGTCAGCATCAACCTGGCAATAAATACAGAAAGAAAGTGGAATCTCGTAAAGGTTAGGTGATGATGTGAGCTTCATGAAGAGGTCAAAACTGTTGTGTGTGTAGTTTAGAAAACATGAAAGAGGGTTAGGGCGTATAAGGATAGCATTTAATACATCTTTTAACGTGCCATCCCCCTGGTAAAATAGCTTTACCAGTTCTTACTTCTTTCTAGCATTAGCTAGTTTTAAAATCTGAAAGTGTTTATCCAATAATGGCTATTACACACTGAGCACGTTTCAAAAAAGCAACATGAAATTCAGAATTTTCTGGATCTGAGCTTTGCTATGTAAGGTGTACACACGAGTTGGGCTGCAAAAAATTTGTCCTCAAAAAGCACACTGTGAAAAAAATGAAGTCAACATCAAGCAGTGATGAGCCGCAGGAAGATTTGAAGCTGCATCACTGCTGCTTTTGGAGATACTTCAGGATCCCAGTGGAGCAGTTTGAGCTCTTGTTGGCAGAGTTTGGACCACATCTGAGGAGGCAGAGAAGTTTCCAAGACCTGGCTGATCCAGAGCGGCATCTAGCTGTTTGTCTGAGGTAAATAATATTATTTAACTATATGTGTATCATTGTATGTTCAGTATAGATGAACATTTTGACCTACGAGTGCACTTGATGCCAAATCCAGTGATCTGATTGGTCAGATCAGTTTATTCAGATCTGAAAAAATCAAACTTGGTCTAAAAAAATTAATGCCGCAAATTTATCCAGTGAAATTACATGGTCTGTATGAAGGGCTGCATTAAGAATAGGTGAGTCCAAAAAATATTTTTAATGCATTAAATATTTGCAGGAATTTTACATGTCTGGTATGTAAAGGCCTTATCATCTGTTTTGCCTTTATTAATTAGGCATAACATTATGACCACTGACAGGTGAATAACACTGATTATCTCTTCATCATGGCACCTGCGAGTTGATGGGATAATTGGGGAGCAAGTGAAAATTTTGGCCTTAAAGTTGTTGTGATGTGAAAATTTATCAAGCATAAGAATTTGAGCGAGTTTAACAAGAGCCACATTATGGTGGCTAGATTTCTGGGTGAGAGCATCTGCAAAATTGCAGTATTTTTGGGGTGTTCTTGGTCTGCAGTGGTCAGTATCTATAAAAAGTGATCCAAGCAAGGAAGAGTGGTAAAGCAGCGACAGGGTGACATGGGCAGCCGAGGCTCGCTAATACATAGGGACTGCAGACTGGCCAGATCCAACACATGACAACTGTAGTTTAAATTGCTGAAGAAGTTAATGCTGGTCTGATAGAAAGGTGTCAGAATACACAGTGCATTACAGTTTGTTGTGTATGGAGCTGCAGTGCTGTTTGCCACAGACCAGACAGGGAACCCATACTGACCCCTGTCCACCACTGAAAGCACCAACAATGGTCACATGACCATCAGAACTGACCCATGGAGCAATGGAAGGAGGTGGCCTGGTCTGATCAATCAAGTTTCCTTTTACATCACGTGAACGGCTGAGTATGTACCTGAGGAACACCAGAAGCAGTGTGACGCTTTGGGCAAAGCTCTGCTGGGAAACCTCAGTCCCCTGGATGTTACTTTGACCATTACCACCTACCTCTGTCAGCAGGCGATCTACCAGAAAGCAAAAATGGTTCAGGAATAATTTGAGGAGAAAAGCAATGAATTTGAGGTGTTGACTTGGCCTCCATATTCCCCAGATCTCAATCCAACCAGGCATATGTGGGATGTGCTGGACAAACAAGCATGATCCATGGAGATCTACGTGCCAGATACCACAGCACACCTTCATTTATATACATAATACAAATAATATAAATTGGTTATGGGTTTTACCCTTCAAAGAGGTGAATTTTCTTTGTTTGAAGCCAATTATAAATGTTTTATTGGAAAGCAGAAGCTTTATCTTAAGTGTATTCTGCTTTGCTTACTCAGCGATTTACATTAGCCATACTGATGAACTGACATGTTAACCTGTGGTTTAAGTGGGATTTGGAAGGTGGAAAAAAACGCTAAAATCTGGTGTAGCAGCGCAGGAAAAAAAAGAAAACACGCTTCCTCAAAAAAGGTCTCAAATTGATTTGTACTACGAGCTCCAGTGGACTTGTTTTCTTTGTGGACAGGCTATGTGTTCAGCTGACCTGAAACTTACAAAACCCAAAGTCCACACCAGAGGGGAATTACTCGACCCACAGAAAAGACCTGCACCTGAACTGTCTGAACTGCCCTGTTGGCTAACAAGTACTCTCTCCCCCATATGAATCTGCATCACCACTTTACAAATTTGCATGAGGCCGGCATAATCACTAGTCTGGCATGCCCTCAAATAAACAATGAGAAGCTGCCTTGCTAAAGCCACTTCAGCTTACTGAAAATGTGTCAGCGCGCTCTTGGCTGCAGGAGCAAACGCAAGAAGATTTGTGCACTGCCTAACTCTGACGAACTTTTGATGACAATGTCTTCTTAACAGCAGGAAAATCTTTAGTGACAGCACATCATGTAGTTAATGTGCCTAAAAATCGAAGAAACTTAGGCCAGTCTGACACCACTAAACAAGGACTGGCTGTGAGTTTTTGTGTTTGGATGTCGTCTTTTGGATGATGAGTGTGTGCAAAACTCGCTCATCGCCAGCATTCACTCAGCTTGAACAGTAATTCTAGAAATGGTGCTAAATGGTATGGAATGGTAAAGATATTTTTTTTATGTGTCCATAAAAAAGTAATTTTTAATCATTTTGCTGTTGCAAGTTTGCCAGTTTCTTGATTGAAGCAAACAAACGAATAAACAAACAAAAGAAAAACAAATAACTGTTGATTAATAGCTCATATAAATAGAAAAAAGCAGAGGAAGGAAAAACAATAAGTGTGACTGTGTTGCGTTGCATCTCTGCAGGAAGCTCTGATGAATAAAACTAAAATCTGATGTGCCAAGACCACCATAGATCTGCAGCCCTCACTTCTGACTCTGTGGAAACACTTTCAGGGGAATTGTATACGTGTGAAACGACTATTTCAATATTTGCATGTGAAATTGACGCAACACTAAGGTAGCAGGAAGAATCTTCTCAGTTCCTGTTAAAGTGTAGACACAAGTGGAAACAGTCATAAGGAATGAGCTCAGCCTGAACATCCTGTCATATTCTGCCAAGCCTAGTACTGCACCAGGACTCTGCCTTAGTCTAACCATTTCATGCACTGCAGAAGGTGAAGTTCAATAAATACTACTGACTAAAACTGCAAAAGTTCTGTGAGACTGAATATTTTTTTGGGTTTAGCTCGTGATCTTTGTCAAAGAAGACAGTGCGTTTCTTTTTCAGTACTTTCTTTTCTTTTGTTATTTTCCTGAATTCCAAGGAAAAGGGTACCAGAAAAGTTGTGAAACTGAGATATTTGTAGGAATATTTATTTCAGGACTGTGTCTACTGTATATGTGTAAAAGAAACCTCTTAGAAAATAATATGATGTTTCCTATCAAACACTGTCATCATCAAAAGGTAGGTAAAGACAGACGGATTTATAAGAAATTGTAAAAAATAAACACAACGGAGCTTTAAATAGATTGAATTTATACCCACCTCTTACTGAAGCTATAATCTTGTTTTTGGCCACCAGTCAAAGATAACAGCTGTGCACTTTGAAGGTTCAGTGAACTCTTCCAACCCCTGGCAGCCAGTTAGCCCTGTGGGAGAAGATCGTAATTAGAGATGTTATGGGTCATCGTGAGAAAAGAGCCTGCATTTGTAATGAATCAATGAATTAAGGTAGTAAGGTGAGAACGGAGGATAACAGAAAGAAAGAAAGACTGATTAGTACAAACTGTCCTATTTCAGATACTTTTGTTATAATAGCCCCATATAAAACATTATGTGCATTATGTGTTTAGAAGTGTAATGCTGTTTGATAGGGGAGTACTGCCTGAACTCAAACATGGTAAATTATGTTCTTATTTCGAATGATTATCACAACATTTGGCTGTGTTTACCACATTATTTGCATTTCTTGAACATTTGCCTTGGACCAAAGATTTATTTTCTACATGTAATACCAAATTACGCCACGACGTTAGTGCCCCTGTAACTTTGTAGCCAAGACAGGGACCATTGAGTGCAAATAGTCGACACAAAGTAGTGTTAGTATGCCATATGGCAGGCAGTACTGCAGACAGCTGTACTTGTGAATGCACTTACACACTCAAAATAGCAAATGTAAGAGCAGAAGTGTGTGAAGAAAGAAAAACTTTGACCTGATAGTCGACTAAAGATGAAACCCCAATTGTTATGTACAAATGCCTCCGGTTCTTAAGCAGAGATAAGCCCAGAAGATTCGACGCCATACTACCCTAAAGGAATGTATTCTTTACGCAGAAAGATAATTTGATAAATGTAAAGGCATGCAGGCATCACTTTTTACCGTGTCATCGTCTTCATGAAGAACTGTGACTTGCAGCCTTAGGGCATGAGGACAGTAAGGCTATAACAATAAGTGTCACTCTTTTGCTCTCGTTTTCTCCTCCTGTCATTTTCTTGGTATTTTCAACATGGCCCCAGGTGATGCAGTGGAGTGACCCATTATAAACTCACTTTATTCACTGAAGTAACACCATAACTTGCATCAGTAACTGCTAACGCCTGAGGCAGGTGCCACTGGTCTGCATCTTCAAGAGCGAGATACATGGGAGGGAATTCTGATAGGCTGGTGCTGTATCAATTATAACAATTATAGTTGTTGTGCACTCTTTTTCACTGTCAAGAAGGGTTTGATATGAATTGGAAATGCAGACAAAACTACAACCATCACAAAACACTCACACACACAAGCACACAGACAAACAGAGCAAACCGGGAGTCATTAGCACCGACCTAGGTGTGTTGAATTTAGCTCGAGTCTCCTCACTGAGAAGCCTTTATTTCTAACCTATTTCAGCTCATTGTTTTTGTTTGTTTATTGCCTGCAGCTTGGTTGCTACATCAATCTTTTAAAGAGATCTCAGTGTTGTATTTACAGCTTGTTGCTACTATTCTACCACTTTCTTTAAGGTCTTACCCTCAAGAACGTGGGATATCTTGACTCACTAGAGTGCCTTAGAATATTTGAGGTATATTGAGGCATTAAAGTCATATTTGTTTTGTTTGTTTTGGAGTGTAACTTTGGCACTAAAAACCATGCCAAAAAGGTATTGGAATTTATCCTTACAATCAATTATAAATACCACAGAATATATATGTGAGTGTTTTTGTTGCAATCTGCAATGTACTCTGTGGTGGGACAAAATAAAATACTCTGTTCATCAGCACTTAAAAATTATTGACTTTGAGCATTTTACTGCCTTGTTTCTGACCCAGAAAAAAAGCAGCATTTACAGGAGAAGCTGAAAACACTGAGGCACTCAAATAAAAGGTTAACCTGGAGTTCTTGAGGAGGGAGCGTCCTTGTCTCAGGGAGGTCAGATCTGACAGATCATTATTCAGAAATTTAAGTGTAATAGTTCCAGTAAAAAGTACAGACTTTGTCTCCTGTTTATTGTCAAGAGAAACAAAGACATCCGCTTTTCTGGAAATAAATGTTAGAGTTTACTTTTGTCATTTGTCTTTTTTTAATATAACTAAGATAACCTCCACGGTTAAACAGCCAGATACCACGCTGCCCACTCACCAAGAGTTTTTTTTTCCTGCCAGTTTTCTTTCATTTGATATTAAATATATATCTTTATTCAGTCATCACATATTATGCAGACAAATCCACAAACTATATTACAAATAGTGAGTGAACAGGTTCAGCTGAAGGCATGCGGTGTTGGGTGTAGAGCATAACAAAGCATGTTATTGTGATCACATTACATTTTTCATAACGCTGTAATGTAACATGTTACTGTACTAAATTCAGTAAGCTACTATAATGTTGTTACTTGCATTGCAAAGGTTCTTCGGTTATCCATGCACCAGGCAGATAAAAAAACATAAAACATTTTTTTACATTCTTGTCTACAATCAGCTTTACATGAATTCAGTTCATGTACGGGAGAAGGAAAATGGCTTTTATCTGTATTAATATAAGAGTGTGATGGTAAAGTGGAAAATGCATCCAGGACTGAAACCATTGCTTTATGCTGCTAGCAGAAATTTGGCTCTTTGCAAGCACCTGCACAGACAGCATGCTAAAGTTAAGCTAGCTGAGAACCCAGAGTCACGTTCAAGCTGAGTGAATGCTGACCGCAGCCCAGCAGGCAGACCCTGAACTTCAACAGGTAACAGGTGTCTAAAGTGGAGTCACCATGGCGATCACTTTGAACTCTGTTTGATCTCGTTTTCATTTTATGCTTTATTTTGTCAGCTTTATGTTCAGACCTAAATTAAAGCTCCTTATTAGAAAAGTTATTTGTGTTGGCATGTAGGGCTGTAGCCTTTATGTTGTTAACAGGTAATTATAACACAGTGCTTTTCAGGTAATTTCAAACGGTAACGAGTAATAAGTAGTTTAAAGATTTACTTTTTCTGGTGAGCAATTAAGTCATGCACTACATTACTTTTAAGGAAAATTACAAGTAATGTGTAATACATTACTTTTCTTCAATAACAATCTCAACATTGTTTATATATGCCTCGTATATGTTACCATTAAAGCTACCCTACGTTTCCAATAAAAGAAAAAGAAAATAATAACAACAAACAAATATGCAACAACATTTTCACGTGTAACCCTCAAAATGACAACAAACAATAATGCAATATACCAGACCAGCACATTGTTATTATTATTATTATTAAATTATTATTAAATTTAGTACACCCATCAAGTGTGGTGAACATTTACATAATTGATACATTTCACACATTGGAGGTGCACAATGACTCCCCAGCGCCACCTAGAAACTTTTAGTCAGGTACACCTGAGACATAGTTTGAGTTAGTGAATTTTGCTCCACTTGTAAATAGTAATATGTCCAAAAAATTTCAGGGGAGCCCGTTTGGGTTCCACAGATCACAACCAGCAGCATGACTTATAATTAGCAGGTGTTTTTAATATCACCTAGTGAGCACAGGAAGTGAAAGGTAACTTTTTTTGTGAAACACAGTAATATTCCCAAATGCAAGATGACTGCAGGAAACCAAAAACTTTTCTGCAAGTTGGTAATGCTGAGCTACTCAGTACTGCTGAGGCAACTCTGACAGGACGCTTTTTGTATATCAGGTCTGACCACAGTTTGCAGCCTGCAGGCAACATTGCGTGGGTGTGAATGACTCTGATTAGTGTCTGTTAGCGAATACCAGTAAAACTGCCTGGCTAAAACATGGCTCGTTACTGCCCTGGAAAAAATAAAACAAGAAAAAAAACACTTGTTTGACTGGTGGATCTGTTGCTTTTCATCAGCCTGAGCCAGAAAAATACAGGCTGAGGTAATGAAAATACTAATATTAATAATGAGTTATTTATTTAGTTACTTTTGCATATTAAAAATACTGCAGTTACACTAGATGTTGTATATGTTCATATTGCTATGCTTTATGCTTTAACTAGCGGCCTAGCAAGTAGCTTTCAAAGTGTCCAGCCACTGTCTAGTAAGCCTGCAGCTGGGCCTGGGGCATTAGAAGAGCTTTGAAATGCTTTTTTCTCCACCTCTAAGTCATATGAGTTGGTGGCATTTGGTCTGAATAAAGTCCAGTGCGCAGATGTGTGTGATGTGTAGCCTTGTACTTTGGATCCGCTTCCAGTCTTGCCTGAAGTGTGGCACAAAGGTCGGCGATCTTCTCTCTGTGAACGAATGGGGTGGCACCCAGGCACCTTCTCAAAGGTGCTGTCCTCCTCATCGACATCACATGATTTCATGTTCAGCTAATACAGCAGCTTCAAACTATGAGTTTTATTGTGTTCTGTGCTTTGTTACGTGCTTGTACCCAGTACAAAAATAATAAAATATTACTCTTCCTTTTGACCACAGGTTGACTGTGGTAAAGTTAAGATGTAGAGAGTAAAATGCAACCAGGCTTTCCCTTTGCTACAGAGCAGTGGTTTAAACAGAAAATTGTCTGACTAGATCTTTTGCTTGTCCCTATGGTAACAAGAAGCAGGGCAAAGGTCTCTGTGTGTAATTATTATGTGTTACTCTATTGATCCCCTTATGGAAATTCTCTTTTTGCTTACCCTTGTGCAAAGGCAAATCAGACTGCTGGGTAAGCTTGAGAAGTGCACTCTTGAGCCTGGTATAGATTCATTGCTTTGCTCAAGGACACTTCAGTGAGATGAATACTTGTCATCACTGAGGCTTAAACCTGAACCCTTCATCTAAAGAAAGCGGTCCGTCCCCGCTTTGCTCCCTACCTTGTTTGCACATGTGTATACAAATGTATGTAGTTTTTTGTGAATGTATTGTTTCTCGGATTTTTGTTGCATATGTTGATGTTCTAAAGCCTTATAAAGTATGCAATTAAATTGAGTGGTTCACATATTGTGATCTAATGCTGTAATATCAAAAGGCAATCAAATATGCAGTTCAAGGGCGCAGTTTGAGGATAATAGCGTATACTGTCTCTTAGTGTACTACTGAGCTACCACTTAAATGGCTGAAAGGTTTTATTGTGTTTCCTTTTGCAAATTTAGGTTCAGCATCAGATTGGACATTTTGATATGTGATACGGTTTATGAAACAGGTAGCTGAGAGAGTTTGCCTCAGTATTGATTCTCCTCATTTATCCCAACAGCACTTCAGTCTGCACTTGAAGGAATCTCCAAAGTCAGCGTGACCATCTGTAGTAATTTTATACAGCAATGCAAAGTTATAATTTAAGTCCCACTCTCTACTCATAGTACAGTCAACAAGTATCCTACTCACCATATGTACACTCTGGAAATTTGGATGCCTCTTTCTATTCCTTTCCATAACGCATAGGCACAAAATAGGTTGTTTGCCACTGATGGTTTTTGCTCATTTACAGATAATGCTGTGGCAGTGGGGTGTGGTTTTTGTATCTGTCTGGGTAAGAGACATCAGCGGCTGCACAGTGCTGCAGTCACAGCTGCAGGTAAATTGGTAATTAGTAATCTTGTCTATTTATCTCTCCTGCGGTGAGGCTAGAGTCTCTCTCCTGGTGATTATGTACACCAGTGGCATGCTCTCTGAGCCTCAAGTCCTGAGCTGTTTTCTAGCAGCATGAGCAGCACCTTGACTGTGTTGTTTATATTTCATAAAATCACAGCTATATGGTGGCTATTATCCTGTGGGTGCGTGCTTCTGGGAGTCCTAAAAACATCGATCCTAGGTACTACTTACTGCAAGTACATCTCATTTCAAGTCCACTGTCCTTCTATGACCTGTGCTAGTTGCTCGGGTCCACCATCGTAAATGACATCTCAATACACTTAATTCTGCACAGAGGAGCAAGAGCACAGATACTTGAGGACTGAAAATGAATCCATTTAGGTAATTCTGGTGGAAACATACCTTCATCGGAAATGTGCTAATGAGTGGACTAAGTGGTCTGATATTGCAGACTGCACTAAAGCCATGACATCACTGGTTAACATACAGGTTAGAAAGAAAACAAAGGCATCTTTCAAGTTAAACCTATTAGATGTAGAAAATACCCCACTGAATGTGACAGGACAGGCAGTACTTCTTGGTTTTTAAGTAGTTTTTAGACAAATTAGTGGTGTGCTTTGGGTGTAACCCTAACCTTTTATTTATTTTACTCTTTTTTGTTGTACAGCACTTTGTGGCTACATGTCTGTGAAAAGCACTTTGTAATTAAATGTTAAATGTGCTTGCATACTTACTTACTTTATCTTGATGCAGTTATAACCCCTTCTCCATGCAAACTGACTGCAGGCCAGTGGGTGTATCATGTCTATTAGAAATGGAGTGATACTTCTCCTTGGTCAGTGTTCAGTCTCTAATGTGTCTCTCATTACATACACTGTTCTGTTAGTGCCATATATCTGGAGCTTGAATTCATCAGTAAATCTGGCTTTTTTTTCTCCAGCCCTCCATGCTGAAATGATGAAAGGCTGTCTCAGGCTACCTCACACCTTTGGCCTGAATTCCCCTGCTGCCAAATTATTGTTCTTACCTTTTTGAAACATAAGTAGACAATCTTTTTCGTTTCTTTTCTGTCTCTCTATGAAAAAGCTTTACAAAGCTTAAATTAACAATATTATTAAGACCCCACAAACAATGTATGATATAGAAATATTAGACTTTCAGATTTATCTAGAGTACTTTAATGACCCTATAGTATTTTAACATGATATTCATGTAGCTGTTTAGACAAGAATGTGGGCTGAGGTTATTTTAAGTTCAATACATGCTTTTTATTACTTTTTAAGTAGTTATATTATCAGCTCATCCTGTAATATTGAGCTCTATGAACAAAAGCTATTGTTCTGAAATGTCAATACAACATGGCCATTGGACAAGTTCATTGATGAACATTTGGTGAGTGGTGTACAAGAGCATTGTTGAACTGGCTGGGTATGCAAAACACATAAATGAACAGAGTTTTTGGTAATTCTACCCCGAAATGCAGGTTTATTATAATTGTCTTGTTCAAGAATGCTTTTGTAAAACTAAAAAAACTTTTACTCATTAGAATCATTCCAAATTCATTCATTCATTTCATTCATTTATTTGTTCATTTCAGGCACAACAAAATACAAATAAAAATAAAGCAAATACACTGGATAAGAGTGCTTCCAAATTAGACAATAAATTGCATTATAAACAAACTTCAAGGCAAAACAATATGTACCAAACAGCTGAAACAGCAAGCAGTTGTCCTCTCATTATCAGACCTGGTACTTTCAGTGTTTCCAATAATGTAAGTGGAGGTAAAAGATGTGGATAAATGCATCGGGTACAATACATTTACCGACACATACTGTTTATTAATGTATCTTGCAAGTAGAAATAGTAAGACATGTTTGGTCTTATATTACAATTCACTTACAGTGACACAATATTATTAGATTTTTAAAGTGGTGTTTTTATGCTCTGAGAAAAGATTAAGACCTCGGTTCATTACAGAAAAAAAGATCTGAATCATGTTGAACAGCAAGTTTTCGATTACCATATTTAACAAAAATGACTTTCTTTCCCTAACCCTAAGTGTTTTTGTTGTCTAAAACCAAACAATGCATCTGTTGTCGAGTATTGATTCCGCTCAGCGTCCGTCTTTAATTTTGTCTCATTACATGGAAAAATGTTAAAAATCAACCCAACCATTGATTAAAAAGTACATAAAATATTGTTCTCTGGTTTTGCTCTGTTTAGTATTTTGGGTTAAAACAATTGTAAAAACACACACACAGTTAGGGTGAATGTGTTCTCCTGACTAAACGGTTAAGTTACAGATGTAAAGCTAGTCCACTGTTCCTCTATTTTGTTTTAAGCACTTCTTTATTGCAACATTTATTTGAATTGTGTGACTACTCTGTTACAATCACTTTGGTGCCATTGTTGTTGCCGTGCAAACAACCTATCCACTCTAGCAAACGACCTAGTAAATGCATATAATGATCACTGTTGTGCAAGTTGAGATGTAATGAATTAATAAAGTAAAATGTCGCAACACTGACTAAATTAAATCTGGCCTGTTAGGTAACATTATGTGATGTAATCTACAGTTTTTATGGTGGCCAGGTGTTAGGTGGATTAGTCACAGCAGGGCATTTGAAAAACGTCATTACAGGTTAGTTTGATTAGGTGTTTGATTTTTTTTGTCTTAACATAATACCTTAGATTCTTGCAGTCTTAACTACAACACATTATTTTCTGGTATTAAGTAAGTTATCATCTCTAAAGGTTTCAGATAGTCAGGAAATGTATATTGGCTGTTTCATACCTTAGTATTTAATCTGAATATGTGATATTGTTATGACATTGGCTGTTATTAGCACTGATCATGGTGAGAATTTTAATTTGCCTTACCATGAGTCATGTAAGGCATGCTGATTATTATCTTGAAAACGAAGTAGTAAAACAATGACACAGTGACATATAAGAAAGACCACGGGCAGTTAATAGCTGTCCAATGAGAAATGATGTGACTGTCCTGAAGGGCACTGAGCTTCACACTGTGTTGTGCTATTGTTTTCACTTTAGAGCCACATCATAATTTCATACCAAAATCTATTTTTTCATCTTGGAGGCTTGTTATTGATTAAGACACGATGTCAAGATTTATGACCTCATCATCACCTTTAATTAATTTTTAAAAATACAACTTTTCATAGCCACTGTCTTGTAATTGGTTTAAACTTGTAAAGGGGAGTAGTTACCGATTTGTAACTACTGTAGCTTGACATAAGCAACGGCCTGATTTTACTTATAGCTCAACATCACTTCTTACCAAAGTAAAATGTGGCTTGCATGAGACATGCAGGGTTATGAGTTGAAAGGTGTTTCTGACTTGTGTGACTTTCTCCCACGTGCACAGTACACAATACAGTACATCATTATCACTCAGCTCTTTTGGAACGAATGTGTCATCTCACTAATATGTTATTTCCTGTTATCTCACGCTCTCTAAGATGGGAACTCTATATCTCTAGCATAATTCATACTGATTTTTATGTTTGTACCTTCTATTTTAAATGTGCTTTGCAAATAACCCTCTCATTTTAAAACTGCCACTACCACTTAACAACCATCTGCCTCCCCCTGAAGAACTATTGAGATGCTGTTGAGGTTAGAAACCACGCCATTTATTGTAGCTTTTAATCAGCGCAAGATCAAAACAGCAGCATGCACTCGTGCTGTCCTTTAGCTCGAATTGCTTAAGCAAGCTCAGCCGCTTCTTTTACATGTATCATTCATCTAGCAACATGAACTGAAATGATTAAACAAAAAGAAGAATACAGAACATTTCAGTCCCTTATTTGCATGAAAGTGCAATGAAGATCCCTTTTCCAAATTGCTCCTGAGAGAGAGGAGTAACTTTGATGAACAGGGTTCAGCCTTTGATTACAATCCTGTTAAGATCTATTAGTCACTCAACATAATCACCTCCCTTCGTTGTCTCCCCCCCTACCGCCCCCAAATATTGATGTCTACACATGCCTCCCCTCAAGAGTCTCTCTAACCTAAACAACTGCTCGCAATACACAGGCCAGTTCCCTCCTCGGTGCTCTCCAGACAATAGTGTTGACTCGAACAGGAAAAGAGAATGACAACAGGACCAAGGACCAACAACAGCACAACCAAGAGTAACCCACATTAATGTATGATCAATATATTTTTTGACATTTTCACCCCCCGGTGACGGTAAATATCTACAGCTTAAAGAAGCGGGTCTGTATAGTTCAGCTCAACACATATGAATTAAGTTTAATTTAGACTTCTGCATCTATGCAGAGCCTACTCATTTATAGCGGTGTGTCATGTACCTCTATATATGTACAATAGTTGGCAGTGGAGTTTCTATCTTCCAGTCGATCAGTTCTCTTCAGGCTGATTTGGAAAATTGGCAGTGGTAGTGCAAAAGTCTTTTTTTTCGCCCTCATGTCTTTTTGCTAAAAAAGGGAAATAAATGCAGCACTTTACTGAAGCAAATGTTAACATAAATGGAAATGGAGTATATAAGGCAAAAGTAGAGTTAGAAATGACCAAAAAGAGTTTGGTCAGTTCTATGAGCTTGACATTTTTGGTCAATATTTGGTGTGATCAGCTTCTTCAATACAACCTGAACTCTCTTAGTTAAGCTTTCTTGACATTTCTTTAAGTATCCTTCAGAAACGGTTCTCCAGGCTTCATGAAGGACATTCAGAGCTCTTCTTTGGATGTTGGCTGCCTTTTCTTCTGTTCTCTTTCAAGATGATCCCACACTGATTCGCTGATGTTGAGTTCTGGACTCTGGGGAGTCTTTGCTCAGATGCTTTCCAGATGATATTGCAAGCTGAGTCATAGTCTGATGGTACTTTTCTGCATTTATAATTTCATCAACTTTGACAAGATTCCCTAACACAACTGGCCAAAATGAAGCCCAAATCACAGCAGAGTCTCCATCGTGTTTTACAGATCAGAGTAGACACCCATTGTTGTACCTCCTCCTGACCTCTTCCATATATGCTGATGAAAATTTGGACCATTTTGAATCTACTTCTTGAGGACATTACTTTCAGATTGCTGTTTACTCCTTATGTGCTGTGGATAGCTTTTCAGGCCTTTTTTGTTCTGCAGTTGTCCAATTTCCACAAATTTTGGACAACTTTGGGCTAACACAGTAGTTCTTTGGGAATGGCCTTGTTGGTGCAAAAATGCCATTATTTCATAAATTCAACTGAAGAAATTGGAACAGATTATGTATTTTTGCAACAGACTGCTTGTGTGACTAAAGTTTGGTTAAAATTGCTAAGTTGTCTATTGTAGACACTCTCGAATTAGGTGCGTTTTTATGCTTTTATTTGAGCAACTCAGAGGCTACATGATTGTTGTGAACACTGTTAATATAAAAGCTGAACAAACTATATTTTAAATCATAGAAAAGAACTTCAGGTGTAGTTATGTAAAGATTGTTGGCCTTTTTTGTTTTAAATAAGATTGGGATCCTTAGGCGCTACCAGTGCCCAAACACAACTATGTTTAAATGATACAACACAAAAAATGCACAGATTCTTTTTCCTTTGTTAGATAAAATTAGGTACATTGACTGTACGAGAACTTGAATATAAAGTATGTAGCCATTTGCTGAAATGTGATTATATTTCTTTATTTGTCTCAGAATTAGAAAATGAAGTGGTTATTCAACTGTTTGTCAAGCCTCTCCATCCTATTCTGCATTTATATAGCACATGTATACAAGTAAACTTGAGAAATGCTTTAATTCGCATCAGTCAAGCTGAACAGTAGCTCAAAAGTACAAATACCAAGTCTCACAAGTGGATAGTCTGGAATCTCGTCCATGCTTTATAGCCCAAAATGTACTGAATTCCCTTTCCTGGAAGATTCATTGGCGTTAGACTGTTACCCAAATCAAAAATCGATGCAGTTATTTTGGGAACATTCTCCATGGCGAGAATAGCCAAGAGGCATGCAACACCAAACAGCTTGCTGAACCAAATGCCTTCAATCAATAGGTTAGTGAATTATGCATGGTATCGTGGTGCAGTACAACTCCGCAAAGCCACTTTGATGCCTGTCTTGATGTGACATTTAATTTATATGCGCACAAATGTGTGTGTATTTTAGTATATTTCACTGATCACGGACATAGTGTTATTGCTTTTTCTTTGACTCTCTAGTGCTTTATGTATTACTACACCTCATGACACGTGACCTCCCACTCTAAGGAAGAGGAGGATGTAGAACAAACATGGACCAGCAGACAACTGCCCACACACTTAAACACATACTCGCGCTGACACGCATGCATAGCTCGCTGGTCTATCAAGACTTTCTGGTCTTAAACTGTCAAGGGAGAGCAAGCCTGCATGAATGTGGCACTGGCTTGTTATCGCAACAATCTCTCAACAGCCTTTATTTCAAAAGATGACACATGGTGATGCCTTTTATAATTAAAACTCAAGTGGCTCTCTTTCATTTATTTATTCAGGCACGGCTGTTTCTTCCCTTCCACTTTCATGCTTGTTCAAATTGATTTAACTTTTAAAATTGTCAGTACAAAATAGGTTAGCTACTGCAATTACAAAAGTTCTAATTAAAAGCAGAATGCAAATATATTCATAATTGTGTTGCTGTCTTATCTGTTTCATGGCTGGTGTTACTTTAAAGCAGGCGGGGAGAAAATTAACCTGTGAGAGAGAGGTAGCGAGGTAGAGAGAGAGAGAAAGGGGGGAGAAAGAGGGAATTTCCACAAAGTTATTTCAAATCTTAAATTGTGCAATAATAAACATGATAAAAAAAACAGCCATTAAATCCAGAGTCACAGAGTCCAAGTTAAGCACATTCATGCAAACCAAATGTTTTTTATAGCCTCCATCCATTTGTAAAACATTAAATAATTTTTATCCCGGTGGAGATAAAAATTACTTTTTTTAATCTCACCTTTGTGTCCCCCTCCCTCTGAGATCTGCCGCTTTTTCTTTTTCAGCTCTTAAATTGGAGGTGTACATAAGGACTGCTGTATGCGGCATCCTGCAGTTAGAAACTCTTGCTATGAAACACATCTCTGGAGCAATTAAGCACAGGCTTTTTGGGGTGTACAAATATTGGTGCAGCTGCTGTGATGGGCTAAGAGAAAGAAGCAGATGCACTCCTGAGCAAAAAGATCAATCTGATCATCATTTACTTGCAGTCCATAATGCTTTAAAGCATGCTACTCAACACAGTTATTCATATGTACTAACTTCCAAGCAACAGAGTTGCTTCTTGCTCTTTTACAGGTAGGGGTAAAAGAGGGATGACCTGGTGCAGATGATACTCTTCAATAAACCAGAAAAGACTCTCAGCAAAGCAGATTGTTTTCTAGATGCTGAAAACTGGAATATTTATTTATTTAAATTAGCAGTATTTTGTTATGTGGAAATTTAACATTATTTCACATTAGATATTGAAGTTAAATGACACAGCTGGCTAAATTGTGCTGGGGGGGGGCGGGCCTTATGTTAAACAGTTTGTATTGCTATTGTTTGATTGGCTCAAGAAGAAAATACGAGGCAAATAATATTGCACGTATTTCTTTCATTTAAAAAACAATTATAATAAGTAAGTAACCTGTGGCTACATATTTAAGTCCTGAGCTTCTTTATTTGAAATTCATAATTACTCTATAAATGTTAAACTGAGGTTAGCATGGTGTTGTGATGATTAGCATCATCATCTCACAGGAAGAAGTCCTGGGTTTGAATCCAGTGGTCACCTGGGGCCTTTCTGTGTGGGTGCTCTCCAGGTACGCTGGCTTGGTCCCCCAGTCCTAAGATTCTAAACTGGTTGTAGGCATGAACTGTTGTCTGTCTCCGTGTGTCAGCCCTGCGATGGATTGGCGAAATGTCCAGAGTGTACTCCGCCCCTTGTCCTATGACAGATGGGATGGGCTCCAGCCAATCATGACTCTCAATTGGATTTGAGGAGGAAAATGGATGGATGGATATTACATTGACAACTGTAATAAATACTCTATCAGGCTTTAGATTTTATAAGACCACTGTGGTTGCCAAATTCTTTTCATTCTTTTCATCTGCTTATTTTCCAAATTGCACTCTGCACATGACTATTTATGAAGTTTCTTCTGCAAGCATGCAAGCTGTGCAGTACTACATACTACAACTATCCTGCAGTACAGTACTGCAGAACAGTAGTATGTACTGCAATACTGCATACTACTACTCTGAATGGACTTGAATTCAATTCAATTGCAAACTTATCAAAATGTTACTAAAATATTACCCAATATACTGAGTTTAACAAGTACTTACAGATGATGCTTTTGAAGCCATAAATAAGAAAGATGATTGCAGCAGATAATTACAGGAATCTTTTAGCAGATGTGCACCTCTGTACCCCAACTAACATGGCTGGCTTCCTGCTGGGGGTCAAAGTGCATATCATGCTAACAACAATTTACAAGGCCCGGTAAGGGGCACTAAACCCAAGGGGCAAGAAAGGTGATTCCTAAAGAGCATTTATATGAAAACTTGGGATATGTCGGCATGGCAAGTAAATAATTGTAATTTGGCAACTTAATAAAAAAATAATGACGTGCTTTACTTTTTTTTTTTTTTACTTTTTATAAAACTGTAAGTTTGAAAATTCATGGATAACAACAATAATTATAATTTTAGCATTAAACATATCATTTTGATTAAAGACTTTGCACATACTGGTGGATTAACCATTACAGAAACATAAAACATGTTTTTGATAACTATCAAAATTGATCATTTAGAATAGCCGTGACATAAATCTTACATTCAGGAGTGGTCATATGCACTTGTTAAGCACTGGATCTGTTTTAAAGCCTCCATTTGTGAATCTTATCAGGGAGTCAAACTTCTCTGATTTGTTGCTTTCTTTTTCACAGGAGACAAAGTATTCGGTGTTGCACACAGTGAGGATGTAACACTATTAACAAGAGATTCAGCTTCTGTGGGAGTAAGGTTTAAGTAGCTGCTCTACATTGTGTTGGCACATGGCACAAAGAAAATGACAAAGAAGCAAGCACTTCCTTAAATTTTGTTATATCACTTTCAGAAAGATATCTAGTATACTGAAGTTATTTTCCAAGTGCTGTGTACTGCATTATTGTAAAATTTAATGTTATTAAGAAAAGTTTCAATTCAATTTTATTTATATAGCGGCAAATTACAACAGCTGCCTGACTCATGCAGTCAAAACTGTCTCAGTCCTTTAGTCTCTGCCTTGTCCTGCACTTCAAGGATTCCCAGGGTTGGTGTAACTCAGGGATATTAATTCTTTTAAATTAAAGTATTCATCCTCCTCTAATCAGATGTCTTTATGTGTTTTATTCAAGTGTCCTTGGGTGTCTTGAAAGGGACTTTAAAAAAATAAATAAAATGTATTTATTACTATTAGAATAAATCATTATTCTGATCAATTATTACATCATTTAATAACAGGGACTTAGAAGAGAATGATCTAACATTTAAGTCCACATTTAATTGTTTTGCTCTTTGGTACTGTCTAAACAGTTTTCTTTCTTTGGGATTTTTTTTCACAATTAAAATGTTTTTTCTGGTATTTTGTTTATTTTCATGTGGCCAGAGAGCAGACATAGTCTCCAGAGGGTTGGGTGTTATGGTGGTCATTCTGTTGAAATAAATGATTAAAGTCTCTGTCAAAATGAGTTGCTGAATTTGTAGGTTATTGTAGGGGGTAATTAGACTGGTGGAACAAACAGGAGAATGGCTCAAACGAACGTGGTGCTTGATCATCAAGACTTTTGCACAGTATTATATGTTCAAAACTGGAGTTACTGTTTGCCTCTAAAAACTGAAAACTTCACTTTGGTCTCAGTTTACTTACTTTACTGGCTGATTTAGCCAGACTATCAATGTTCAGCTTGCCACCCACTCCCAGATAGGACTCAGCCTTTTTGTTTACAAAAAAACAACAACAAAAAACGAGGCAAAATCAAAGCAACTCTGTGTTTAACACCATTACCAACTGTTTCAGTCGATGTAAATTCCAGCCCTGCTCACACCCAAATGCCAGGACAAGTGCAGTTTCATTTTAGATTTTTATATCACGGCTGTATAAAAAGTGACACAATCCCCATTTAGAGGAAGAAGGAGTGGTGTACGTGCAAATCCAACTCAAGACTGGAAAAGAGAGGAATTGTTCTTGGCATGAAGTTCATGAGAGCGCCCAACTGTCCTGTTACAAAACCTTGAATCACTGACCATCCCTTAGTGTGCACAGGTAAACAGATTACTCCTGAATCTGACAGCATGCTCACTGGTTGCAGTATATACAGTCAGCACCTGCCCCCTGTCAAGCTTTAGGCTCTGAAGTCTGAAATCTCTGGCCCTTCATAGCTTATCCGGCTGAAGGAGCGATCAGCTTATGGAATAGTGAAGCATCTGTCATTCGTCCATCCTCTTACAATTCCTAATAACGTCATTTAAAACATCGAAAAAGGCCATCTCTCCATTCCCACAGCTGTAGCATAAATAGTAACACATTATAACACACACTATTTTATAGTGATGGCCCCCAATGACCTCTTCACACTTGACAGACTGATTTTTTCTTTTGTGCATTTAAAAAGTTTCACTAGACAACCTCTCCTTCAGTCAGCATCATTATCAACAGAACTGTGCTTCTCCTGTACAAAAATAACATCTAGCTTTTTATAAGAGCACAGTCTTTCATCGCCGGCTCACTTTAAGTTCAGGGCTGCCTATTCTTATATCACCCATAGCACAAAAGAGGGGGTGGTGAAACAAAAGGAACAAAACTAAAGGAAAACAAAGTAAAATAACTACTAGACTTATTTAGCAACTGTTAACTGATTTTTAGGCTTTAGGACTATTTTGGGGGTCAAGATCGTCTGGATCAGTGAAAGCTTTCTCCATTAACCACACTGGATATTTCTAAAAAACCACTGACAGAAACTGAACTGATGAAAAGCTTAAAATCAAGAATCAGGTCTTCAGTTATAATATTCAGTGCTTATTCTGTGTGACTAAAGAAATTTTTTAATACTAAAACAGCTGCTATTTCTGACAGCGCATAAGTGAGAGGAAGCTGAAGAATCCAGCTTCACTCTGAAGAGAAACTTCCTTCACTTTTCAAGTGGCCTGCCACAGATACAACTTTTCTGTTCCTATTGTCTTTACAGAAGTCAGCTGCTACTATTTCACTTTCCTTGCCAACAAAAAGACGAGTATTTGTGCAGCTTCAGAATCAATGTGGGATTGTTGTATAACCTTGCCCTACACTTGTATTCTGCTCTCATTTCTGTTTTGCCCCCTTTGGTCTCAATGTTTTATGCTTTTTTTGTTGTTTTTGTTTTCTGTTTTTTATTCTGCTGTGCTCTTAGTGTTTCCTTCTTTACTACGCATTGCAGCCTCAGTTACTTGTGGTTTCTGTGCCACAGGTTCACCTGTCATTGGCCTCAGGTTGCACTTGACAAGGATGGATGAGATGCTCCTTCACTGCACACCCAATACATTTAATCTTGTCTGAAGATGCATAGTGTAATCAAAGTTATTTATTCCAGACTCAATGTCTAGATTCACAACCTCAACTCCAAAAAACATGGGATGCTGTGTAAAAGGTAAATAAAAACAAAACAAAACTGAATGCAGTGATTTGCAAATCATGTTAACCCATATTTTATTTACAACAGAACACAGAATATAAAGGGAGAAAATGTACCATTTGAAGAAAAATTGTAGAGAATCACAAATCTGAAAAAAGCACATAAAATAAATCAAATAAAATTGCTAAGGAAAGATATCATATTCAGAACATAATATGATGAACGGACTCAGACAATCTGTAGAAATCTCTGTATGCAAGGGAAAGGCCGATTCAATAAATATAATATTAGATGCTCTTGATCATCAGACCCTGTTAGAACTGCATTAAAAAGAGACATGGTTCTGTCATGGAAATCACTGCATGTGGTCATGAACGGTTCCAAAAAGCATAAATGAATAATTGTGCCATCCACAAATGCAGGCTAAAGCTCTATCATGCAAAGAAGGCGACATATCTGAACATCTGTGAAAATGCACTGAGGTAAAGTGGAAAATTCCTCTGTGGTCAGTCGAGTCAAAATTAAAAATGTCTTTGTAACACATGGATGCCACACTAAAATGAAGAGCAGCTATCAACTTGTTATCAGGACTTAGTTCAAAAACCTTCATCTTTTTATGTATTGGGTTGTCGAAGTGCCTGTGCAAATGGCAGCTTGCACATCTGGAAAGGCACCATCTCTGGTAAAAGCTATACTATATGAAGACTTTAGAGTAATGTATGACAACATCTTTGGGGAAAAGCCCTGCATATTTCAGCAGGACAATGCTAACCCACATTCTGCATATATTACAACATCGTGGCTTCATAGTAGAAGAGTCCAGATGTTGAACAGGCCTGCCTGCAGTCCAGACTTCGTACCAAGTGAAAACATTTGGAGCATCATGAAATATAATATACATCAAAGAGGAGAGTTATAATGTTACATCGGACAAGGAAGTAACAACATTACTCTCCCAAAGAACCAACAACTGGTCTCCTCAGTTCTCAGACATTTATGGATCTTTTCTTTTTTGAAGTGGTAAACTTAGCTTTCTCCTAACTCGCTAAGATGTGTTGCTGCGATCAAATTCAAAATGAGCTTCTGAGTTTCTTAACAAGGTATAATTTTCTCAGTTTCAATTTGATGTTTTCTATGTTGTTAAGAAGGTATAACTGTAAATCATTGCAGCTTGCTTTTATTAAAATTTTACAAACTGTCCAGACTTTTTTTTTTTAATTAAAAAACACGATTCTGGTACGAAATGTACAAAAACAGGAATTAAATGCACTTAATTTACATTGTCTAAAAATAAAGTTGGTCAACTTTCTTTTAGTGAAACATAAAAAAAGCCTCTCTGTTCAACATGGAAAGGAGGGTATCATATTGGGCCCACTTGAATGCTTCCTGGTGGCCTGCCAGTCTTGTAGGTATGTGATGAAAAGGCATCAGGAGCAGCAATAACATACTGGATGAGAACAGTTTGACTGGGTACTGTGTATCAGGTATGAGTCTATAATAGACGGTCCAAGGAAAAGAAAATGCAGAAGTGTGAGAAGCATAATTTTAAAAAACCCCATTAAAACAAAACAGAACAAAGGTCTTTATATTACTATACTTGTCTGTTTATCTGTTGGGTTTTTTGTATTCATAAAGGTTTTGTACTGAGCAGCTCTTGCATAGATGCTCATGACAGGCTCATTGGTCAAGGCCATTTAAAAAAATGGCTTCATGTAGATTAATCTACTCCCAGATGTCCAGATGAACATGCTGACTAAATATTAAACAAAACAACAACAACAACAACTACTAGGGTACTCATTACATAGAAAAACATAGGTTTAGCTTGCAAGGGCCTGGTGGTTTATGAGAACAGGGTGGCCTGGGATGGGGTTAAATTCCCAGCCTAAATTACTGTTTTCAATCTGCTAATGCAGCAGGTTTAGAGACCAGCAATGGTCCTGTCAGTTCAGTTGGGTGTATTTTAGTTGAGGGAAAGAATCTGCTTCATCAGAATATTTTAATATGCCAGTAAAATATTCAAGTCAAGTCAAGAAGCTAGTTTTAACAACAGCTGCTGACCTAAGTGCTGTATATTGCAAATCACCAAATAACATAAAACATACAATGGTTAATCCATACAATGCCTGATTTTCTGAGCCTTGAGACAGCTATGAGCATTTGCTCAGCATACCTCAGTGATCTAATGGGGGTGTGCAAACTTAAAAGATCAGAGAAGTAAGAAAGGGACAACCCATACAATGTCTTATGAGTTAAATCTTAAAAACTATCCTCAAACTGATTAGCAGACAGTGTAGAGAAGCCAATATGGAGAATATGTGGTCTTGCTTGTGGATGTTAGTTATTAAATGCACCTCAGCATTTTGGACCAGCTATAGTCTAAGCAGCGACAGACTGACACTTGAATAAAGACTTTTTCAGTAGAAAAGTGGAGACAAAATGAAGATATGGCTAGCTCCCTCAAAGTCTCTGAAGCAGAAGAAAAAAGAAGCAAGGTTTAACAGGAATTTAATGTGTTTGTTAAAAGTTAGATAAGTCAAAAATCACATGCAGTTTCCTAGAAAAATGGTTTTTGTTTGGTTTGTTTGGTTTTTTAAAAATAAATCCTAGGTCAGGCGGACCAAACGTAGCAAGCTCTTTTATCTGTTCATTTACGTTAAGTCAATTTAAATGTCTTATGATCCTCCTGATAGTCCACTAAGGCATCCTAGATTTACATTTCATTCGCAGGTAACTCTCTAAGTCATCTACATAACAAAATATCATATTTTTTTGTTTGTTTGTTTTTTGTTTACAATGAGCCTAGAGGGAGCATATGAATTGATCATGTATTCCCCAGCCTAACTGTAAAACGTCTGTTGGTTAAATAAGATTTAAACCATTCCAGTGTAGTGCCTCTGAAAGATCTGGAGCTGAAGAAAGACAACTTTCTCAGGACTTTGTAAATAAAAGGAAAATCAGTCTGAAGTTGGGTAAAACTGTTGGATCCAGGCTTGCTGTTTAAGAATCGGCTCTGAAACAGCATGTTTAAAAATAAGCAGGGACACACCTAGACTGAAGACTGTTTTTGTTAATAGACAGCGCACTCACAGTGTGTACTCCCACAGTGTCAAAACATCCTTCAGTAGGCGAGATGGAACAATATCCAGAGGATATCTCGTGGGTTTCAAGTGGCTGACTACTTCATTCAGCAGTCAAAAAGACGTGCTTGAAGTGGTCAAAAGCAACATCGGTTGATGGGTCAGTGACAGGGGGGATAATATGAGACCTAACATCAGCAATCCTATCAACAAAGAATTTCAGTAAGTTCTCGCACACTGCTTTAGATGCTACAAGAGGGGGAGCACTGGAAGAATTAACAACAGAGTTAATAATACCAAATAAAACACTGGGACTGTGACAACTGTTACCCACAATCACAGAAATCTAATTTCTTTGTGTTGCTCTTACAACGTTCTGATAATTTAATAGAGATTCTCTAAATACATCAAAAGCCACCTGAAGTCTATCCTTTTTTAAAAATCCATTTTTGTTCAGCTTGTATGTGCACCGAGTATTCTGGTGGCATTATTCAATCAAGGCTGAGCTTTAGGTTGTAGACTCGTAGTTGTGAGATGAGCAGTGGAATAAAGAATTTCTCAACAGGTGGAATTAATCAGAGAGAGTGAGTGGTCAGTCATCAACTGAATTGATATCAAACAAGCACTTATTACAGGCATGCAGTGACGCGTTTTGTTGTGTGATGTGTTGATCAGAGATCCAGTAAAGAAGACTGCATTTGTTTTTTGACAAGTAGAACCTGCTACAATGGTCTCTTTATGTCTTAGCTTCATGCCCTTTATATGACTGACAAGTGAGGTTGAGAGGCAGTGAATGCAATTATTTTTTGACCAATTCCAAGTTTTTGTTAACTCCATAACTGACACCATACATAAGCAAAAATCTACTTTTCTTGAATGCAAAATATTTAATTTTATAATCAAAGAAATTATTCGACTCTCTCTCTTAAACTGAAAATAAAGTGCTCCCCTTCCAGCCTACCAAACAAAAACAGGTGCGACAGATTTATATGGCAAAACAAATGTCAGTCACTTAAATAATTTTCCAGTATCCAGTCTCATTAGGTTTTTTGTTATCTGCATTGTTTGGTACTTTGTGTCTTTATTCACAATAAACAGCTTCCACATTTATGACATGTAAGCATGTGGGTGTCATGGCTAACGGATAGACTCAAGTGCAAACAGCATTCTGGCAAGCAAAAGGGTGACAATTTATCTACAAAAAGTGAAACCCCAGTACAACATGTATATATACATTGAGTGGGGCAGGGGTCCAGGGCTCCAGGGGGTGGAGGGAAGGAAATCCACGTTCGCTCTTCTCCACAGTACAATCTCCGCCAGTCCTCTTCATCCACTCTCGCTCCGATTTCCACTCACGCCGACACGCTCAGGGATCCCAGGAAAGGGTCACCACCAGTTCCGGGGAGATCTATACACAGAGAGCTTGATTAGAACCAATAGGCAAAAATGCACAGAGAGAGTCTTTTTGAGAGAAAGCTGATAGCACGAACACGGGAGGTTCAACGTTCCAGCGACGACTGCTCCGTGCCGCAGCGTTAAATGGTCATAGAGAACACCAGCAGATCAGCAACAGGTGGTGGCAATCACCGCAGGTACGTGGGCCAAGAGCTCCACCCAGGCAAGCAGGAGAGAGGGAGTGGGATAAAAACAAAACAAAACCTGTGACCATCATGAGCCAGCCGGAGAGGCACGGGGACCATGACAGTGGGTTTGAGTGTGTACATGACTATCTGCCTGTGCCACACCGACTGGTCACCAGTCTGGTCTGAGCACACTGAAAATTAACCAACACTGGTCCCTGAGCAGTCAATTGGCACATTTCCAACTTGAAAGGACCAGGTCTATTGCCAACCTAAACATATAAACATGAAGAGCGACACAAATGGATGCTCAACAAGTCATCAATCATGGTTCAGTCCTCCTGGTAACTTAGGAAGATAAACCTTTAGATAAACCTCCCACTGCAAAGATTTCATTCTTGGTCTAGTTCACTTTTTTAGTTGAGATTTTTTCAGAGGTTTAAAATGAACTAATCTACCTTTTTGTTTTACAACTTTATGTTTTGTTTACTTCCAAAAAGAAAGAGACTTAGAAAAAAAAAATCCTTCAATTAGCACCACATTTACCACAATGGACCTGATGGCCACACAGCAAACCGGGACTTCAGACAAAAGTTTGTCTACGAGTTGTGAGTTCTTTACTGAAGGATGCTATTTTCTGACAACAAAGTCAGAGCTACTCTCTTGCAGCCCTGAGGCAAAAAGTTATTAAAGCTCTCAGGAAAGACTTCTAAATCATCTTCTCTTACTTCAGTCCAGAAAGCTTTATAAAACCAAGAGTACATATATCAAATGGGCCTTCCATCACTGCATGCTCTGCTGTGGTGTGCTGTGTATACCTAAGTCCATGACTGTGGGTAACTCACTGCAGAAGGAGTCAAAGGCCATGATCACTATTGTACAGATGACAGCAAAACCCACAGTTTAGATCAATCAAAAAACATTCGTCATTGTGAACTAATGTGTGCTATATATCTTCCACATGCACTTCCCTCCAGATCAGTCAAACTAAGAGTTTCAATCAGAGCTTGATTGCATGGCTTGAGGCAGCATGAGGTTCAACATGATTCCTATGTACCTGATGATTTCCTGTGCAACTGAAATCTCCTGTCAGAAATAAATCTTCTCAGGCCCACATGGACTTAGAACCACACTAAGGTTATATAAAAATACATCTTCGGCAGGCCCTGCATCGTAATATGTGCGATTATGAAAAACAACAAGAAAAAAATCCCTCGTACTGCCATGAGTTTACCTTTCATTACTTCTAAGACGTAAGACGGAGGTGTAAAGGTTTTAAATAAAGAGAAGTGGAAAAGCTTTGTTGGTTTTTGTTTTGTTGACTGGAAATACTTTCTTCATCCTCCCTCTTCTTCCAGTCAGTCCAATCTATTCTGTCATTATGTGTTTCATGGACAAACATAATGTCAGCTAAACTCAGGGAAGCCACCTGTTTTGTGATACTTTTCAGAGAAATCTTATCATTACTAAACAGTGTAATGTTTGAAATCATGACTGTTTTTGACAATTTGAAATGAAAATGCCTGATTCAAATATGGGTATGTTATGTTTGCACATTTGTAGTCTAAGCAGTGAGGAAAAGGTCCATAAAGTCTGATCACTGTAAATACAGTTTACAAGACAAACTTGCTGCACTTCCATCGTGTGATGACCTGTTGAACCTGCTGGGTCACTTTTAAGTTCACACTGCCTCTGACTGCATATGATGCATAACAGATTATTATGATTGTCCAACATCTTTGAGGTAGATCCCACTCTGCATGGGCTCCTGCATAATTAGTAGAAGGAAAGGTGAGCCGAGCTGCACTGGAAAGTTTCTTGTAGAAGCTGTGGATGTCGTCACAGACATTAAACAGAATGCAGCCCGATTTCAGGGTCTTAGAACGGACTGTCCAGAATAAGATAGCACTGGACAATCGAAACCTAATAAATCCACAGCTTCCATTTGTTTTTTGTACCCTATCAAAACACGACAGGGTGAACTTGGGTAAACAAGTGGACAAGTAGACCGTTTCTGAATCATCTTAGTAACTTTATCAATGATGAACCTGGACCTGTGTAAAAATAGGTTTTATTCAAATGATGATGTGGTGATGGTGCAAAATGTCTTTTTCCATCATTTTCAATATTTTTAGGGATCACATATATAATTATTTCAGGATACTACGCACAACCTGTCACAGGTCCTTACAGTGCCAATAAATCCCAAATAAACAGTAAACTATGAAATAGGAGTTTGCCTCCAATACCAGCGTGTATACCCCCGCCCAACACACACACACACACACACGCGCACGCACACTTACAGGAGTGCAGCATATAAATCGAGTTCCAAATATCTGTAGAACTTGCTGGCAGTGAGGTCTTGCCCAGGGATATTTTCATCTTTTTGAAATGTTTTTTTCCACGCCTGTCTGTTGGTGTCTGTACACAGGTTTCTGACCATGGCTTCTGTGAAAAAAAACCCAAAACAGCTTGAACAGGTCAAGTGGGCTGAAGCTACTGCTGGGATCCAGTTTATGACTAGGGGTATCTTGCTAGCAGGAATATCTTTTGGTGAGTATCCACCTCTCTTCACCAAGAGTCACCTTCCTGGGGCCTATGGGGTGACCGTGAACATGTCCTGCTCTTACCTTTCTGCCCACCGGGCCTTCCAAGACTAAACCGTGATCCTGATCTAGTTTGGATTATAGCAAACGGTTGAATGTGTGATCTCCTACCACTTGGAGGAGGCGGATGATCATCAGAGCTGCTGCTGTGAAGCTGCAGCATAAGTGCTAGGAACATCACACTCTGCAGTGCCTAGTAGCAGATCCCTACTTAATAGAATACAAAATATTATGAGGAGGGCAGTAAAAGCTTCTTTTTTTCCTTCTTTTTCTTTTTAAAGGGAACTGCTTTCTGTCTACCTATCCCAGTCATATTTAAATAAGGAGATCTCCTTATCATCTGGAAAAAAAATGAACCTCATTTATTGGGATAGAGAAATGCATTTATTTGGCAATAAGTTTCTGTTTGTTTGTTTGGACTTTATGACTCATCGTGGCAGAACGGAAGATGGGGGAGGAGGTGGGTGAATGAATGAAAATCTGAAAGGGAGCACTATAGAGAGCAGAGATTTAAACTATGCAGAATGGAAGTTGATTGGCTCACAGAAGGCAGACAAGAAGATGATTGGACAAAAGAAAGATTGACACAGTGGGAAAATAATAGTTATGTAAAGACTGGTAGGTAAAAACCCAGGAAAGCAAGTAGATGATTACAGATTTTCCTGATTGAGCTTATGCGTAAGCTTCATTTCTAATGTTGAATGTTTCTTGGTGAAAAAATTTTTTTTTCTTAAAAATGCCAAAAAGCCTTTACTCACTCATGCACCAAGGCTCTTCTACCTTAACTTTATACTTTCAGAAAGAGCTTTTAAGCTTTATGGAGGGTCAGTTTGAAGTTTGAGAAACTTCTCACAAATCTTTCACTTCATTTCATTTTATTACACACTGCTAGTGGAGACTAGTGAAATAATGCCAGACAAGACGGTCATGCCTTTCTGAAAACAGTAGTAGAGAGCAATACATCACACAGGTCAGCTCCCAAATGCTTCCAAAAAAGCTTATAAATATCTGCAGGCAAACCACAAGCTCCAAGCAGAGCCATTTGACCCAGAGTAGGAGCAAAGTCTTCATAGGAAGCGGTTTGCATTGTGGACAATACTGGGCGTCATTTCCTCACAAAAATCTCTGCGAAAATCACGCGTATGAATGTTTCATGCACAAATCAATGATTTATTAATATTTTCATACCTGAATTTGTTTGTACTAAGCACTTCTGATATTTTACGGTCTGTTTTGTCTTATTTTTTTTATTAATATCAACTTTAATGTCCAAACTTTACCCTGAACCACAGTGAGTGTGTCAGGGCATCACTTTTTATTTATTTATTTAAATGTCCGTCACGCCACTTGAAACATGTTGGAAACCTACCACTTTTCCTGCTTTCTCCTCGGACTTTGCATTTGATTGTTTTGGTTTTTTCACTCTGACTTTTCACTGTCCTTCTTCGCTTCTCTCTCCACTTCACCTCCTGCTAAAGTTGTGTTCCTTATATAATGGAATAATTGGTGTGTGGCTGCATGAAGTATGCAGACTGCAGGCAACAAGGACAAGTTTGTGCATTTAGAATGAGTATGATATTAACGTTAGCAGTAAGAACAAAATTAGCCAGTGTGCATGTGTGTTAAGCTTGGTGGTGATTTTGCATGTAAATACATTTGTGTGCAGAGTAAAAATGGGTGCAAAAGGACAATGTGCACAAGCTTTCTATGGCTGTCTTTTATCAACAATTTACCACCAGGAAGCAAAAGCAGATCATTTGTATCGTTGAAGCAACAGACTTATTCAGGATGAAGAAGGAGATGGAGACATATGTATCTCTGGTGGTGAAAATTCCCCACCAAAAAAACTTTTTGTTCCTTTTGTTTCTTCACTGGCTTCTATGATGCTGTGAATAACCAGACTGGTTTCCAAATAACTTTGTTTTTTTCTTTGTTTTTTTGTTCTAAATCCTGAACTGCTTTTTTTCCATTTCACAGAAGAATGGCAAGCATGTAGTTGCAATATCCTAAATATGCCTGGCCCACTTACCCACCATTAGACCCCAGGAGACAGAATATACTGGAGCTTGACCACAAACCACATTCTGTCTCATTCTCTTTGTTGCTATGGGTTTCCTGCAGGAAAACTATCGCTAATCTTTTGTGTCTGTTCATTTTTTAAAGCCTTTCTTCTGTTAGTTGCTCCAACCATTAATATTCAAAGACTCTTACCTTGTGCATACAAGACTGAGAGACTGAAATTATATAAACAGGTCAAGGAACTCATCACCCAGTGCAATACACACGACTTTATGAGCTAAATGAACCTTTTTATTTATTTTTCTTAAGCAAATAAGACTTATATGATTTTTCAGGCAGAAGGCGCTTTTCCAATCAACACCACAGCCTCGCTGCAAGGTAAAGATGCTTTTAATGTATTTTTCAGCATCTGGAAAATATTTTCTGTTTTTTACAAAGTTAAAATTAACAGCTTCAGTATTATTTCATTCTCCATAAAAATGCGCTTAGTAACCCTTCATCTCTACACCAGCAGCCCAACTCTAGTGCGATTCGGCTGCCAACCTTTTCCCACTGCTCTCCCCACTCTGCCCACTAACTTTCTTCACTCTTTGTCTTTATTCTGCTGTGACACTAAGGACAGCCGAGCTGTCATCAATTACTGGCTCTCTTTCTGAATCATCTGCCCGTTATCTTTCCCTTCTGCCTCAGGCTGAGGCATGGACGGCCATGGACACGGTGGATGTATAGTTGTTCTTGTTATATCACTTTCTAGACCACTTTGAGTTTCCTTGGAAGA
Organism: Oreochromis niloticus; assembly: GCF_001858045.2. Taxonomy (NCBI): domain Eukaryota; kingdom Metazoa; phylum Chordata; class Actinopteri; order Cichliformes; family Cichlidae; genus Oreochromis; species Oreochromis niloticus. Next base: position 15,835,443 of record NC_031965.2, read on the forward strand.
AGCATGCACAATCAGTGTCAAACTGCTATCAAAAGAGCCATTTTTAAGCAATATTTGACCAGCGAATTCTGCCTTAACATTACCATATAATGGCCGTACATATAAACAAACAATCTTTTACCACATGCAGTGAGCCGTTTATGATTATTTGTATGTTTATTAGAATAATATTTATTAGAATAATATTATTCTTTAATTAATTTGCAGAATTAAATTAACTGCAATATCTTACTTTTCAAAAAAGAAAACATATTATCACCAACAAAAGAGAACAACTGCTAGCACTGTACCATGTTCAGGCCCACTTTGAAATACAGTAACTATGAAGCTCAATAATAAATTAAATATATACATTTTATTTTTTTTATTACTTTATTTGTTTATACTGAGCCACTGGAGTAAGGACTAAGTGGCTCTGAGTAAAAGCTGTATACAGCTCCACAGGCTCGAGAGCAGAAAGCCTCACATAGACCCACTGACTCCCCCCCCCAATTAAATATGAATAAATTGATATTGATATTTGGATTCTTACATATTCTTAACCTAATAAAACAAACAAACAAAAAAGACTAAAACAAAAAACAACCTCTCAACCTCTTCTTTCTTTTCTTAGCAGGAAGTGGAAGTATTGAGATCAATAATCTTTTTCTGTGGTGGTGTCCATGTCTCAGATTGGCAGATTTAACCTTGGAAGCTTTTTGATCATGAGAGAAACGAGAGTTACTGGAAGCTCAAACATAAGGAGAACATGTAAATTCTACACAGAAACCTCGGTGTTGGACATTTAAACACATGAGTGCCTCAGTGAAATGCTGAACATGCTCCACCATCTCACAGACCAAAAATCTCCAAAAGCTTCAATTGGGAATAAACAGAAATATCAGACCTGGGCAAAAGGCAGAGCAGGCAGGGAAACCTGGAGATAAATGCCATTCAGAAAGACACCACTCACTATTAACCATAAAAAGCTCCTCTTTTAGAACAACAACCACACCACTATTAATCCTGGAAGCATGGGGCAGATTGGCATGCACCACACAGTCTCCCACAGCTAGGAGAACCATCTCTACTAGAACAGATTGGCCAAGCTGAACCCACACTCCAGACAGGGATAGCATCTCAGAGGACACCAGCTCAGCCAAAAAACACAGCTTACTGTTTGCAAAACTACTACGCAACACACACCAACTTACATTTCCAATGCCACGGGCAACTACAAGACAAGCATGCAATAATGTACTGTAGATAAAACAAAAGCTTCCAGCCAGACTCACCATGCCCACCACCACCTAGCATCCACAGAGATAGAGAGGGAGAAAGAAATAGAGAAATAGATAAGGTATAGAGATAATATTTGCTAAGTGAAATCTGCAACAAGTCCTCCACCTAAGCAGTTTTTGTTTCTACCACCTTTTACCACCCGAATAAGCATTTCTGAGATGATGTATGAGTGTTTCCACTTCTAAAGACCACCAGAGTCTGCATCAGAGCGTATGAATTAATGTAAAACAAAGTCAATTTTCTGATGTAAAGGAATTAACATTAAAGCACGATTTATAGTTCTCACACTTGTCTGCAGAGGTGCTGGAGGTCACTTAACTTTAAAACAGAGACCATAAAATGTCAAAGTATTGATGATCAGGTTAGGAAACCAACATATGCCTGAAGGCTAATGCATCATATAAAACTTTTAGTTGTTTCAGTGGATGTTCGGAATTGTCATTTCAGTGGTGGTTTATATGTTTTCAAACATTATTGATGAAGCTGTTTTAATTCTTGACAACAGCCCAAGGTTAAGGTTGAGTCTGCTGCTGTATAAGTCTTATCCTTTACTAATTTCCCGTACTATCACATGAAGTCGGACCAAATGTACAGTACGGCATTCTTTCCTTGCCGTGCTTGGGCTTCACATAAAACTACTGGCTCGTGGGCTGCACTTAGACATTCTTGCAAGCCGTAATAACAGCTTGCAAAAATGACCCAAATTGTTGTTTTCTGGTGAAGACAGTAAAACGTGCACCCAAATTAAATAACAAACTGCTGAAAAGTATATAATAGGTACAAACAAAAGGCCAAGTGTACTGTTGTAGTTTGGAAGTGCCTGAGTGTGCAGTGTGACTCCCAAAAAAAATACTAACACATGGCAGCTGGTGGGGCAGCCACATACAGGGTGAGAAAGAGAGGGGAAGAGAGGAAGAGGAGCAGGGAAATAAGAGAGAAAAAGCCCTACAGTGTGATCTAATTAGCTGTCTCCCACAGATGACACTGTATTCTGACATGTTCCCTGTCTCAGCATCAATTAACTGACCGGAACAATTTTTACCACAGCTGCAGCACCCCTATCACTCACTTTTTCACACACATACACATACACACAAAATATCACAAGAGAGGTCATCCTGACATCTACCGTTTTAACACTCTTCTCAGTTTGGCAGCACTGTATGTCACTATACATGTATTGACAATGATACATTAATTAACACCCTCTGATACTTGATCTAATGAAGCTGATGACTATAAGTGGAAGAACAGATTAATGGCAGTTATTTGATTTTATCTAAAGAATCTAGAGGACATATAGTGTAAGACCTTCAGTGTAAATGTAAATACATCTATCCTTCCATCTACTCTCATCTTTTAATATGAAAACAAATTGGGTACAAACAGGGTATTCCACACGCTCTTTTATACATCAGCGTCTTCCAGTTTCTACTTCTGGTGCTCTCCCAGGCCAGGTCTTTTTCCAAGGCAAGGTGGCCTGGAAGCTTTCTTTAGATGGCAGAATCACCTAAGCTTTCAACATGAAGGAGAATCAACAAGTCTACTTCAAAGTCCTCCCAGATGCTGAAGCTCTAAGTTTAAGCCCGGCCACACTATGGAGGAACATTGGTACATTGGTAAGGGTTCACATTTGGGTAAAGGTGTCTCTTGCCTATGTTGTGCCTATAGTAGTGTTGAAACCTCACCAGTTGACCTTTCTATGGTTCATCAACAAGACCATAAAACATACATTGATTCCTTCCCAGTGTGGAAACAGTGCACAGTTTTCCAGCAGAGAATCATCGCCTTAGATTTGGAGGTGAGTCCACTTCGCACTTGGCTGTAAAGCACCCGAGTATGTGGTGAACGTCACATTCTGAAGACACCAAGAGAACCACAACATCTGCAAAGCAGTGGTAGCTCATAGCCCTGTGTAAATGTGCCTAATCATGAGGAAAAAAGGTAAAAATCCTTTATGATCCTTTTGTGTGCTTATAATATTTAGATAATAATACTGGATATTACACATTACATTCTCATGCATCCATCCATTCACTCATTTTCTTAACCGCTAATTTAATTCAGTGTGACAATTGGGCTAAAGCTTGACCCAGTGAAAAGTGAGGTACACCCTGAACAGGAGTGAATGTGAATATTAATAGTTTTATCAGTTGAGACAAGATAGTTTTTTTTATTAAAGTACGCTGATCCAGTCACAACGACTGAATCAATTTGCTCATTTATTTTCACTTTTTTAAGGTTCAGTAAGCAACTTTATTTAAGAAGCTAGGCTGTTTGGTATGACACTTGTTGGTAAGCTTTTATTACACTTATGGCAACATCACATGTTCTTGTCAATGTGATTAAATATTTTTTCACTTTAGCCGCTGACTGTCAGCTCCACACTATGGTTTAAGGAGGAAAAAAGGGAGAAACTACTGTAAATGACAGCAGTTTACAGCCAAATGAGTCTCGCTTTGATTCAAGACGCACCAATGCATGTAAATATATGAATATTACAAGTATGCTATTTAGTTTTTCACTGTATTTATCCTTAATCTATTATTTTATTAATAAATACCAAATATTCAGTCAATTTATATTTTTTACTGTATTTATTTATTGCATTTTTTTTTTTTACAAACTTAGGAAAGCTGTTTAAGCTGAGCCTCATGTTTAATTATGCATAAAGAATGATTCCCAGTCTGTCCTCATATTGAAGATACAGATTATTAATTCCACACTGGTATCAGACCAGTACTTGGCAGATACCCACAGCCAAAGTACTGGTATCAGATCGAAACTGAAAACAGGTGGATCGGATCATGCCTATTTGTTGGATTATTCCTTAAATTATTATTACAGTGTGGACTGTAATACTTTCTAAGCTGTTCCTGTTTAATCTATTTCCCTTTATTTAATGCATGACCTACATCCTCTAACTTCAGCATATGCAGGTTCAGATTCTCACTTTTACTGATAACAGTCATAAATCCAAAACACCACTGCCCTAGAAACCAGATTCACTCTGCTTACTCCTCCATCTCTTAATAAAACACATGTACAGTAATAAGCTAACATGCTAATATCATCACGTACTTAATGTTCTTAGCAGTTAAGCGTGCAACGCTTCAGGGGACATAATTTAACAAACAAGAATGTTGCCAGTCTTTCATGCAAGTTTAAACACTCTGCGCTTAAATAACTTGAACAGCAAATGTGATTCCTACAGTTTAACTAAACATGCTAAACAAAACATAATATTCTAATAATAATACATTAAATATTTCAATAGTGCCTATGCATGTTCAGAGTCAGGGCCTTAATGGCATGTCTTATTTTTGTTCAAATACAATAGTAGTAATAAAATTGTGAGAGGAAATATGATACTAGTAGCTACTAGGCAATATGATGTCACCCACTGGTTTCTCAACTACTTTAATGAAACATCAGGTTAAGCATTAGACAAAACAAAACAAAAAACAATCTAAATGTTGTCGATGTGCTGTCACACGTTCCTGATATTTTCTTGCATTTCAACGCTCTGATTGGCCTCCCACTTCTACCTACATCTGTAACAGAGGGCTGGACAGTGGATAAATTGCAACAGGGTGACTTATTCCAACACTTATAGCAAAACAGCAGGGAAAAAATGCAGAAAATGGCATGTTTCATGGCAACCTCAGTTCTCCGGCTTCTGGTAAAATTAGGCTGTTGGAAATATTGAACCAAATGGTCAGGCGGTCTGGCAGCTCTTGTTGGAAAGTGTTTGAGAAAATATCTCATGAATTTAAAAGGAGAGTGAATAGGGAGATGATAACCCCTGGGAGGAAGCCACAGGAGGTTTGCCTCAGTGCTGGAAGTCATCTGGTAGCAGTGGGAAACTTTTTAGGATATTTGTGGAATGATACCGATGCATGAGCTGTGGGTTGAAATTTAGCATATGGCTTTCTCCAGATGTAGTGGAGGATATATACGTATATATTTGTCATAAGATCATCAAACAAATTTCAGTGTTAACACAGTTACATTTATGAGGGAAAAACATTATCCAAACCTACCTGTCCCTTTATTTAAAAAAAGTAACCCCCCCCCAACCTAATACCAGGTTATTTAATTTGTTTTTGATATCTGGCAATGAGTCTTTCATATCACTGTGGAAAAATGTTGGAACTGTTTTAATAAAAGCCACATTGGGTTTTCCATCATGAACAGCCAGTTTAAGGTCATGCCAAAGCATCTTAATCAGTTTAAGTCTGGACTTTTGCTACATCATGTTAAATGGTTCATTTTCAGATAGTTTATTTCCGATTATTCTCGTACTGCATAAACAAAGTATGCTTGAGCTTCAGCGCAGAAATTTCTTCAGGATTTTATAGAGAAGAATTCACGCTTCCAATATTTACATGAAGCAACTGTTCCAAGTTTTTGGTAGATAATGATTCTCACTGTACTTTTCTGGAGTCTCAGATCCTTAAAAATGTTTTTGGAAGGCTTAGTCAAAGAGGCAAACATTTTTCACAGCACTGTATAACAAAAGCTTACCAACAAGTGTTACACCCAAAGTCTAGCTTCTTAGATAAAGTGTCTGACCGAAGATAACGAGTGAAAGATAATGAATGAGCGAGAGAGGAAAAAGCATTATTGTCAGATCTCTGTAACCACATTTTGCAGTTAGAAAAAATAGAAGCTGTTGGTTTAACATAACATGTTAACATAAAATGCCTCCAAACTGCTCTCATTCAGCTGGTAGCTTTTCCCATACAACTGTGCAATGAAGTGCTGCTATCATAACTGAACTGGAAGGTTTGGAGCTTGGCTAGTTGCCACTGATATTAGAACCAGTGTTTTGAGTTGGTATCGGACCAGTATCTGATCCAAATATCAGATAAACACATTCCTGCTAAAAATTAACTTGTAAAAACTTGTCTCAAGTGATAGAGACAGAAAACCATTCATGCTCACATTCACACCTCTCCAGGGTGTACCACACCTTTTGTTGGGCTAGGCTCCAGCCCACCCATCCTGAAATGGATAAGCAGTTAAGAAAATGGATGGATTACCTTTTTCACATAGGGCCATATAGAGTTGAATAGCTTTGTTTCCCTTAATAAAGGAAATCATCATTTAAAAACTGAATTTTGTATTTGATTAATTTATCTTTGTCTAAAATAAAAGTTTGTTCAATGATCTGAAACATGTAAGTGCAACAAAAATGGACAAATAAGTAAGAAATCAGGAATAGGGCAAATACTTTTCACAGCACTGAATCAACTCTCCATGATTTTGCTCACAGGATTGAGTTCCTATATGTGAAAACATTATAGTTTAGTCAGACATCAGCAGCATGGTTTCTCAGTTGCTATATTGTTCCACTACATTAGTCCTTTGTCTTAACTGTGCTAAATTCAGAAACAACCCTCATTGCGACTTCTACCAGCGAGGGGACCTCAGACACTTTTAAACTCAGCCAGAATCTTTGTAATACTTTGGTTTCATCTGCAAGGTAATCCTCGACGTATTTAATCAGTAAAACTATTATTTTAGAGGTTTCCTGGTCTTTTACTGTCTTACATCCCCCTTTAGTTAAAGTAAACGAAACACTGAGAGAGGGAACTGGCTACTGAATATGCAGTTAAAAGAAATGGAAGACAGTACCTAAGTACATTTACACAACTACCATAAGCATATATGAAAAACTTTTAGTATTTCCATTTGATGCTACTTTTTATTTATTTACAGACATATAGAGACATATAGTCAAATGCATACATTTAGCAGCTTTAATGACTATGTCTGATGTAAAGCTTTTAAACAGTGAATAATGCAGAATAAACAAATATATAAAATTAAAAAAAATGTAACTAGTGGTTGAATTCAAAAAGCTATTTATACCCAGGGTCAGGTCTTAATGATGACTGGGAGTTGTTAGTGCCATGAAAAGTAATTTTCTCTTTTTTGACTTCAGTAAATTTTCAGATCATCTTATATCTCACCGAAATTCAGATGCGAGGAAACTGGAAGCAGATTTGTTATCTTCCCCCATTAATCATCGCATGAAACCTTTTTTGGCATCCCTGTATATTAAATTGCATATAAAATAGCTCATGCTAGCGTCACCTTCAGCAGTCACAACAGTAGCCCGTTCCTTGATTCTTCAGCATTACAAATGTAATGAGTCAGTCATTTCATTCTAACATTTTAACTATATTTAACTTCTCTGTACTTACTTACATTAAGGATGATTTGCAACACCTTTACTTGGAATAGGATAATCATGCATTGTTGGATTTTAACTTGAGTACAAGATTCAAAAACTTCTTCCCCCTGTGGTTTTAGAATTGGTAACAGTCTGCAATAAACTAAATAATCCAAGTTGAGGTATGATGAAAAGTGAAAAAAATAAAGAGATTTGGTATGTCAGCAATGTAATTGTTCTTGACTGACAACATGACAGGGTAGTTGCAAATGATTCCTATAATGACGGTTTACCTTTTGATCAATGAATGCATTGAGTGGCATAACACACTCACCTCACCGATACCGTCAAAATGTGTTTGTAAATGAATTGTCAAGGTCAGAGTTCATATAGGAAATCATAATGATCTTTTACACGTTAGAAGAAGTTCTGGAAAAGTGCTTGCAGATTAACTGTAGAACATAGCTGTATCGCTATTTTGTTACAGTTTCAAGCTCAGAAGTTTAGTGTTTTTGTTAATAAATTTAAAACATGATATTACATATTTACTCTATAAAATATAAAGCTTGCAAAGTATGCAAAGTTATTAACTAAAGGAGTGTGCACACACAGACACACATAGTTTTGTAGCTAATGACTTCTTGCTAGCAGATGGTCAAATTGCCGAAGTAAACCTCCAATGTATTTACTACTCTGTCATATGCAGATCTAGGGTTGCTAGGGTCAAGAAAACACTAAGCTTTAGCGTCACTCTGGGTTCTTGGCTAGCATGCTGTCTGTGCAGATGCATCCTGACAGCCAAAGTTGTGTTAACAGTACAATGTAGTTGTTTCTGTCCTGGATGCACTTTAGCATTATTCTCCTGTCCTTCTGTGCAATAAAAATAAAAGTAATGTCCACATGTCCAATCCAAAAGCTGTATCGTGTAAACCATTACCATTGTCCTTTTGCACATGACTTGAATTAGCTGAATGTAGCACATGTGCACAGGAAGAAAATGTTTTTATCCGACCAGCGTTCAGATAACTAAAAAACCTTTGTAATGCAAATAACGATATAGTTGTAATTGTGATATAATGACAGAATTTAGTAAAGTAATATGTCACATTACTGAAAACTGTGAATGTTGCGACCCAGGACCCTGAGCAATTATGGACATGTGTGTTTTTGGTGTACTGTCCCTCGTTCTCCCTGCTTGCAGGTATATGTGTGCTTATGTGTGTCTATGGATGCCAGTGTTTCTGAGAGCACCTGTTTACAGGCACCTTCAGGCCTGGTGGGTGTGGCCCTGCCAGGTGGTTGGCCACACCCGAAGACCATCACACACCTGCAGCTGATCAAACTTTGTCGGAGGAGCTACTTGAGAATGTGGTTGAGCTCTCTCCGATGCTGGATCATTGCGTGACTTCACGTTAGTCTCTCGGCCAGTCAGTACGGTTAGTCTGCCGCATTGTGTTTGTCTTACGGCTGCCTCTTTGTTATTTCCCCAGGAGAAGCGTGAAGACGAGAGGGCAGCGAGCACGGGGTGCTCAGACACTGAGGAGCGGAGATAAGGAACACTAGCACTGGGAAGAGGACATGTCACGGGAGTCAGGAATTCTGACTCCCGGATGTGAGGAAAAGGTCCTCCTTTTCCTCACATCCCCACGGTTGGCCAGCGTCAACCGTGACAGTGATGTGATTACTTTGTAACACGTTACTTAAATCCCACACTGGTCACTTGAGTTTCTGTATCTTTCCCAAAGATACTTTGGCATGCAGACTGGACCAGCCAGTGATTGAAATACCAACCCATCAGTTAGTGGATGACCAGCATACATACCTACACGTGACCAAACCTATGGTGATCTACTAACAGTCAAATGATTTACAGTATTAACACAGGCACAGGCAGTTCATTTCACTACTGCCCAGCATTATACCACAAGCAGCACAAACGAGAGAAATTGCCACATATTTTAATGCAAAGCTTTGGCATTTTGTTTATGGCAACTTTGCACTGTATCAACTATTAGATAGCAAATTGTGCCTTTTATAAAAGACAGATATATCATCATTCGGACATGTAGTGGTATTTTTTTTTAACTGACTATATTATCTTAGGGTCTCTGTGCTTTATATTCATGTTGGAATTAGGTCTGACACTGATAAACTCATTAACTGTACCTATGATAAAAGTCAACCTCAGACTGGTGAAAAGAGTCTTCATTTTTTCAAAATCTACTTAGATTACTACTTTAGATCAGTCCCACCAATGTTTTTATGGGTGATTCATAAAGGACACTGAACATGAAAACACATGCTAAAAATCCTACTTTAAATGTATCCACCTCCATTTATTACTCTTAAATGAACATTTTATAATGCTTCCAAGTAAAATACCAACAAGTTAGCAATATCTGTGAACCAAAAGAACCAAGTAAACTTTTCTTTTGGCTTAAGCTTTATTTGGCAGGAAAGTGCAGAGAGTTGACAAGAAGGGAGGGAGAGCATCGACAGAACAACATGCAGGAAGTGGCCTGTGGTGGAGTCAAAGTCCTATACCACTATACCAACCATGTGTGGTATATATTGTTTTATTAACGGAGCCTCAGGCTTTTAAGGCTTAGGCTTATAAAGAAACTATTTGTGCACCATTACCAGTTTGCTTCATTTCATTTACACTTCAAGAAAGTCACTGTTTTTCTGGTAGTTTGAAGTGAGCTGCAGGGGCAATGGATAACCAAAAATGAGAGTTAGAAGTCATGTGATCTGAAAGAATAATCACGACTCAGAATGTGATTTTGTAGGTTTGGTGCCTCTAATCAGTTGCCTGTGGGGGAATGTCGGCCTTCCTACTTTATAGTCGATACACACCTAGCCACACTTCCCAGAGAACGCTCGCTCACCATTACTCCGCTTGTTGTTTTGATAGCTTTGGATTCTTGCCCACTTTTAACTCATTTCAGTAATTTAAATTCAAAACTGTCCAACACAAAATTAACATTAGCTCAACAGTATGTAGTTGTCCTGGCTATCTTTAGTTTTGATCAAGATGTTCTTTGTTAAAAACGGCACTGAGTGTCATATCTACATCTTTTGAGTTTAATAATAATAATAAATCAAGCATCATTTTTAAAAATACACAAAACAAGGAGAATTTAAAATGTTGTGAAAATGTTAAAATGAAAGAATAGATGATGCTCTGTTATTCAGATGTGTTGCATTAGAGAGAGTTATCGCATGTGGCATGAGAGATTTCCTATATTTGCCCTTGTGGCAGAAGAGCTGAATCAATCTGTCAGAGAAAGTACTCTGTTGCCTGTCCAGTAAGTGGTGCAGAGGGTGGTCAGGATTATCCGTGATGGATAACAGTTTGTTCAGTGACCTCCTCTCCACCACGGCTTCAAATGTGTCCAGTTTGCAGCCAATCACAGAGCCAGTCTCCTTAGTCAGTTTATTCAGTCACCAGCTCGGATCCTAGTCCCCCAGCAGAGCAGAGCAAAGTACACTTCACCCATCATAACAGACTGCTGCACACATTGAAGGATCTCAGCTTCCTTAGGAAATAGAGCCTGCTCATCCCCTCTTGTATACAGCCTCTGTGCTGGTCCTCCCTGGGACTTATACTCCTCCACCACATCAACATCCGAGGCTAGACACAGGCTATGTAGCTGAACCTTTCCTTTGGTTTTATTCACATAAGGAAGATTTCTTCCAGCCTACTCCACCAAGTCATCTACTAGTTCTCTCTACTCATCCTCCTGCATATCACTTATGAATTTGCTGCAGAATCATCACATCGTCAGAGTACTTCTTTAGGTGGCATGACCTGAAGTTGTAGTGAAAGTCTGACGTGTAGCAGCTCCCATAGCGCACATCACGAAAGACGTCCAGTTTCACGTACTCTGGTCTGGCTGTCAGGTAGTCAGTATCCACACGCTGGCAACTTCAGATGAGATGACAATAAGCTTTCTGCAGCATTTAAATGATAATGTCATCCATTCACAATATGCAAAATGAAGAGGTGAAAACTAACACACATATAATAACACAATAACACACATATGTCAATAATCACTGTGCAGAAACAATTACATCTCTTTCTTTACAGGCCTGCACCTACAGCCAACACTGTTTACACTTCAGACATTCGAGGTAGAGTCAGAAAAAATAGAATTATGTATGAAGACCTGTTGGCTTACTGGACCAAAAATGTATTCCCTTGCAAATTATTATTATTTTTTTAAAGCAGCAAGATTCACTGGGACCCTGGAGTTAGAGTTTCATTAGAAAATATTTCCCTTTAGGTTGGTGATGGTTTAGAAACTGAACGCAGAAACTATACCACTTGTCTAAGCGGATGCTCAGGGAGCCTAATTCAGAGTTTATTAAGGCTGACATTATGAACACAATATTAAATGATTTTCTGTCTCTGGCTGTGGATGCGTACTTGTTTACTGGTCTTTCTGAATATAGAATTATTACATTTGGAAACCTAAGGATTAATTTGTCCCAGATGTCATGTACCTGCAGTTTAACTTTCACGTTAATGATGCCATACTTAAGTCTTAGAAGATTAATAGAAAAAAAAATATATTGACAAATGAAAGGAGTAGAAATGGAGACAGATTGAGACTGTTGGGATTTTTTAAAGAGCTCATTATTTGGACTGATGGATTCTAACCACAGCCTGCTTTAAGATGAAGAAAACTAGACTTTCATGCAATTTGAGAAACACTAACCTTTTCTTTCCTTGCTTTCAAGCATCCGGCTAAGGGAGAGGAGAGAGCACGCTTTTGTCTTCCTTTTTTCTGTGACTCACCTTACCTCGCTTCCATCCTTCTTTTCTTTCTTACCTTTCAGTCACTTTGTTCCTCATCTGTCTACTTCTTCCTTCCTTCCCTCAGTAATGACTCATTGAACGTGCCCTGACTGTGGATTGCCCTCCATCTATAAACATGGCATTTTCTGGGCAGGAGGTAAAAAAGATGGCTGCGATAACAGAGGAATAGGTAGGTTCCAGATCATCAATGAGCGAAAAGTGATCTGGGGATCATGCAAAACTAAAACAGGCATTAAAACAGTCCCTTGACAGTAAGCTTCATAAAACTCAATTTTATCCCCTCATCCTACTTACTAGTGAATATGTAATAAACATAAGAAATAAAGAGATAAATAAAATAAATTCTGATGTGTGGTGATGTAAACAACTACTGATGTTAGTACAAATCACTAAAATGAAAAATGGTGTCAAACGTACTATTACCCATTCATCATGTTGTTGCTGATTATTTTTCCAATTACTGTCATGTAAAATCATTTAATGGCTTTTCCTCTTTGCACAGGACAAGCCAGCTTCAATGCAAGCTGTCATATAAGATGGTCTTTGGGTTATGGGCAGTTTTTCAGCATCCCTTCAAGTAAAACAGAAATCCTCTGTGAAAATGTGATTTTTATGTTTCATGTTGAAGAGCAAATGATGCGTTTTGTTGTTTGGTTGTGACCCCCCTCCTTCTTCTTACTACTTGTAACTGCTTCACTGGCTTGTCTGTTGTGCCATCTCCCTATGTACTCAAAAGCACGTCTCATTATTTCACAACACATTTTTTTTTTTAAATGGATGTTTTAAGGTCATCCAGCATGGGATGAAAATGACTGTAGCCTGGGCCGATTATTCTTCGCTTCTTCCGAGCGGCAAATAGTGTGTTTGTTGACTTCTTCGTCGGGAATTTCTTTATGTTTGAACTTGCTGTCCATTTTCCTTCCAGCCATCAATCCCATTTGTCCTTACGTCATTGTTCATCCTCTGCCTTCACAAATGTCCAGTTGTTGAAAAAAATCAAAAATAATGATTCAATTACTTGCTGTGGTCATTAAAACAATGAAAATGCCAGAGTCAAAAGTGTCTGTCCAAATCAGGATGAAGGCGGTGAGGATGCAAACACAGCTTGTACAGACACGACGCTAAAGCGCATCCTCCACACAGGCTACAAGATAGGTCACAGCCGCCTTTCCACTGTGTGAACTTGGGTCAGATATGACATTGTGTGAATAATTATGGGAGTGGATCCCTGAATCAGCCCTTTCAGCCTTTCTGTTTCTATTGAAATGTAGCATTCACCTGGACCACAAGGTGATGTGATTATTGTGCAAAGCTTTTATCATGATTGCAATCTAACACAGTCATTGTAACTGTGGATCTGCAAGACCTGACATTTGAAATATTCTGATAGGTGGCTGGGTTTTTCAAAAATGTTACCCCGCAGCAGGTACTTTTTCCTCCCTCACCCACAAAAAAACACATTGTTGCCTCCTCGATGGTGTGGCGGAAAACGGCATATATATTACAGAAGTGTTTTCTGGCCCAATAAGTTTACAGGAAGCAAAACGAAATAGCATTGCAGGTTATTTCAGAGTAGATGCGTTCGCTCTAAAACAAACAAAATGTGATTTTATTTTGGTAAATGCCAAATATAGGCAGTGTTTGGTCATTTGCAATTCCAAATCATTCAGCTATATTCAGATCTGTGGTGGTGAAGGTGGAGTGTTTGTTTGTTCCTTTCTATTTGCAGTTCACACCTTCTCCAAAGTAATAGAAATTATGTTTAGACGGTGTTTTTACTTTTACCTCTTTGTCTGTAATGTGGTTTACTCAGCATCCTCTGTAATAATTTAAGCAAAGCGAAACAACATCAAAGAGCAGTAGGTAAGGTCTAAATACAAAGATATTTGGTCATTTCCAAGAGGTAACCTCGTCTTTGTACTAAAACGTGTGACTCGGTGTAGGAAAAGTGGGAAATATTTAACCGTTTAAAGTTTGAACCATAAAATCATAGCCAGAAAATTCAATTTTTTAAAATGGAGCATTTATTTTACCTTCTGACAAGTTAAAAAAAATCAGTAATAATTAATTTCTGTCATATTTGCTACATCTGGCATTGCTTTTGCAATTTATGGATTAACACTATTGCTTAAAAATGTCTTGTGCAATTTATTTTGTTTTTTCGAGGGGGGAAAACACTGTATGTTATTTTGTGCAATTTTGGGTTAAATGTTAATATTTTGGGTGTTGTATTATTTTGCTGTATGTCTTTGTATCAGAACCACTGCCAGCTTGTACTCTCTTCATACATCATTACCGCCTGAAACTGGTTGAAAAGAGTAATGACCATTGCAGAAGCCTATCCAGACTCCGCCCGCTTATAGTGTATTTTTCTTACTCATTGCATTCAACCTGTTCCATCCTTTATCCAGATTGTGCTGTGCAGTGCTGTGTCAGGACTCTGGTTGCACCTCTGGTTTTACATAACTTCATAAATAACTCAGGTTCCTGAAGTCAAACTGTACCTTACTGTCGACTCTTTCCATTTCTTACTTTCACATTTGTCTCATTTATTGAGGCTCTTTGGTGGATAAAATAATAAATTGTAAAATGTTTTGCAGTTCTTAACAAAATGCATGACTGAGCATAAAGCTGTGCTTAATGATTTTCATCTTTATTATGGATTTTAGCTTTTCCACCAATATACCATCATTAGAGGCTAATTAGCTTTTACAGACAGAAAGACAGTTTCCTAAGGTTATTATGCATGGGACAAATTAGTTTTTGAGCTATTGGGTTATCAGCATGACTTGTAATCTGCAACCAGGTTTCTGTAAAACACAATAATTCAATGTATTGATACAGTACAAGAGACACAGCTAATATTTACCACATTAAAATGTTTTCTTATTTGTCATTATTGGAGTAGTTTTCATAATTTTCCTGTAGGTTTTCATGAATAGCTGCCTTTTCATTGAATGTTTGTCCTTACATTAGATATATTTTGAGATTCTTTATTATAATAATAATAATGTATACTTTATTGATCCCCATGGGGAAATTACTCTGTCTGCATTTAACCCATTCACTCAGTGAAGCAGTGGGCGCCCGGGGAGCAGTGTGTAGGGATGGTACCTTGCTCAGGGCTACCTGTGGGTAGCCGTTCAGTGGATTCGAACCCCCGACGTTCCGATCATGGGGCGACCACGCTAATGTACCGCTGTTATATTTAAAGCCATGATGATCCTTGTATTATTTCTATAGAATGAAGTTTAATTATATTTGAATAAATCCAATATAATAAATACTAATGTGACATAGTTGTTCTACTGAATTGCTTAAATGCTGGTTACAGAAGAAATTGTCTCACAAAGTCTGCTAGATGTTCCTTGTGGATCTTGGAAAAACAAAACACTGAGAGACAATAAGGTTGTCTAGAGAATGTACGAAGGCCAAGAAAGATATTATTCCCTATGGTTAAATGCCATACTTCACTTCAGGGCCACAGTCAGGAACATGTTTCTTTGAGCATTTTTGTTTTCCTTTCCTCTTTTCCCGTGTCTGCGTGGTGATGTCTCTTCTTTGCTGTTGAGGCCTGTTCTTCCCAGTTTATTGTAGCCTTTCAGTGACAGAACAGCAGCGAGGTACCACAGATGTATTCAGTCGATCTGCTTAGTCTCATTGTCTGGTCTCAGTGTGTGTGGCCTTCCAGCAAACTAGCAGGCTTAAAAAAAATGCATTAGATTGCTGACTGGATATAAAGCATAACCAAAACAGCTGTTGAAACGTTTTAATGAATGAAAATTAAATGAATGAACTCATCTAAATCTAATTGAACAATTTACTAAGGAATGGGGAACAACTGTTTACTTAGGTGATCAATAAAGTTTTTTCTTTAATCCGAACCTTGGAGTTCTACTGTGGCACGGTCGCTCACGTCCTTTGCTGAATTCTGCCTTGAGTTTTTCAATGTGGACCTTGTTTGTTCTATTTGAGTGTGCATGGATTTCCTTCTCCACTTCAGACATATGCAGGTTTAGCCAAGCTTAGAAAACAAGACTTTAAGAAATCTCTAAACCACTGAACTGCTCTACCTACACAATCTCTCCTGTATGGTGCCACTGTTGTGTTCACACTACAAACATAATCATACAAATGCACAGGTTACATGAATTTCTTTTATCCCAGTTGTCATCTTGAACAAGAAATGAAATTTCACAATACATGCCACAAGGCAAATTATTTCAAAGGGTGGATTTTGTTGATATCGCACTTCCTTTCAGATATGATTTCTCCCCTTGCGTTCATTGATTGTCACTCACTATCACTGTTTATTAGGGTTTGTCTGGGAGCTCCTCAAAGAAGTGGCAATAATTTCCAGCATGCCTGAGAGTAACAGGAACACTAGCATGCCTTCCACAGTGGGTAAACAATTATGGATTCTCTGACCTAAAAAATTTCACCAAGGGCAGATTTTGGGCATGGCCTCAGGTTTTCGTCTTAAAGCTCAAAATTTTGCTTAGGACAGTTGAGCTGCGATTACAGTCCTGTAGATGTGAATGTGATTGTGTATGGCTCAACATTGCTGTTGACCCTGTCTGTCCACTACTTACAAACACCATATTAGGATAGGGTTGCTCCCCCATTGACCCTGAACAAGATAAGTAGCTTAGATAATGAATGGATGGATTAACTGTTGAAGTCAACAGGAGCAATCCACAAAAAAAAAAAAGAGAAAAGAAATTCTTCTTACAGGACATAGACTGCCGGGGGTCACTGTCTTATCTTAAATCACTATAGATGATTCAACTGAGCTGAACATGTCTGGAAAAACTGTTCACTGATTGCACATGTTATCTTGTTTGTCAGCTTATCTATTGTTTACAGGGTCACTTTTGTACAACCGTACCCCTACATTAATTTCTGCTTTATTTAATAAGTACTCAGACCAGTTGGGTCACAAAGTCACACACTCCTCACATCAGATAACTGATATATTAGAATTTGTTTTCCAAGAAATTAATTTACCATTTTGCAGGATTAAGAAATATCATTTTTTAAAAGGTTGGGGCACTGCTGATGTGAATGAAAATGCTACTGCCATTTTCCCAAACCTCACATTTTCTCTGAGTAACCCTGGTCTCATGATCTGTGTTGGACTTTAACATGTGACTTGGTATCTGTCAGGGTATAGGTCATGGTCAGCTGTACAACAAAACTGGTTGCTGTACTGATTACATGGTAGTGAAATCACATCATTCTTCAGTAATACCATGATATAAGGCATTACTTTATTAAATTTAGTTTGCATTTTACAGTTATTTCCTTTCATTATATAAGTTTTTAAAATAATTATCTGCATGATGGGTGGAGAAAGCAAATCAAACCTGCTTTTTTCCTTGTGGCCCTGATAAAAGCCCTGATAAAAGATGACATCTTAGTTGCGGATAAGAGAATTTAAGGAGTGGTCATGCATATGTTACTCTCATGGAATTAGAAAGACAGTAATATAATTATAAAGTCCAGACCAGAAACAACTGTTTAGTAGTGGCTGCTAAAACTGTTGTAGTGGGTGTTGACCCACAGAAGAAAAAGTGGAAGCTTCTCACTGTGAGTAAAGAAGTTGAGGACCACCATGAAAAATGTTCTTAACATCAAACCTAATAATATGCTTACGTCACCCTTGTTAGACGATAATGAAGGAAAGTGGTTAAAGGCAAAGCTAATCAGAGCTCAGATGCAGTTAAGAAGCCAGCAGCCTCGGTATGAGCAAAGGACAAAGTTGTAGGAATAAGTGACGAATTTTTGCCTAAAGTTTTAGGGAAATTGTGTTTAATAAGTTTAAGTTTAATCATTTATTATGAAAACAATATTTTGCATTGAAGAAAAAAAAAAGTTTTTTATTACATGCTATCAGTTATAATCCTTAGTAAACATAGAAAATGGAAATCAGCAAAGAAGTCACAATCAGTTCTTTGTTGTTGTTGTTTTAACCCATTCAAGTGACAAAGGAAAACGCAACTGTAAAATAATTTCAACTGAAATTTTATGTAAAAACATAAGATCTGATGAAGTATTAAAACTGTCTCAGCAGCTCCCACGTCGTGTGGTGGCCGAAAGTATGATGTCTAATTATGCAGCTTTCAAAAAGCTAATACAAGTTATATTTTATAGGCTGCCTTTAAAACTAACTGCTGTCACAGGTTGGAATGTAATATGTTCATTTATGTGTCAGTAAGAATGATTGGCAGGGCTCAGCAGTGAAAGTCTATTCAACAGAATAGGGGCAGAGTTGGGGCAAGCTGTGACACAGAATATTGTGAGAGACAACAATAGCACAACTATTCTGCTCAGCTTTTTAATATTAGGCAAGTGCAGAAGAACGTAGACAAAGAAAAGGAGCAAAAGACAAAGGGTGGAGATAAAAAGCTAAAGTATCTGTCAAACAGAAAGGTAGTCAAAGACTTAAGAGGCAAGGAAGCACAGGAGGGTAGAGGGTAGGAAAAGACGTTTTGTTGCAAATTGAGAAATAAAATGTGTGAATTAGTAACTTCTAAATTTCCTGGTTGAGGATTTGAATTCACAAGTGCACATAATCACTTTATGTGATAGTGAACCTGAGCTTTCTCCTCGAAATCATGTTTATACTCTCAGTGCCATTGAATATATTTGCATACACTATATTTTCTAATAACATCATGATCTTCAAGCACTCTTGTATATAATGTATTTGGCAAGTTGATATATAAATTGCTATAAGATCATAAGATATATTAGCATTGAATAAATAATATTTATTTGTAATAGCAGCATGTAACAGTCAGGCTATTTTTTCTGCTACATTTGATGTAGCAGAAAGATTGTGTAGTAGATTGTGTAGAAGATGTTGTGTAGTATGAAACTGCTAACTTAAAATGGACATGAAACACTACATGTATAGAGGCTAATTTACACTATGGAGCTTTGGTCTCAAAAACAGACATATATTTAACTCTGTCTGTCTAGCTTTATTTAAGAAATAAGTATTTAAAGTTACAGTTTTTAAATCATGTATAGCGCCATCTTGTGTCTGAAAATGATAACTGTGTCTGTTCGAGTCAGGAGGCAGGTGGTTCAACAGACCAGCAAGCTGGAGTCCGACACTCCAGCTGTTCCTCGCCAGGTAGGATGTACCGAGTCAGATACAAAAATAAGTATTAAAGTACAGATACCAGTAAAGTACAGTAATTATACTGTGCTTAAGTAGAATAGTTAAATACTTACTTAAGTAAAATACTTATACTAACTTATACTGGTTATGTTTAGGCACTTCGTTAAAAGTAGGAGAAGACTTATGTCTACAAAATGTAACTTTAACCATTACATTTTGACCCATTTTTATTTAATAGCACATTTCTTTCACAAAATTTGACTAAAAAGCTTTAGTTAGCTGAATGTTTGTCCAGCATTGTCGATCCACAATTGCAACTTGTAGCCTTCAAAAAAGATGTTACTTCTGAATATGTTAATCATTTTGTTAAAATATGTAGGAAATTTCTATTCAGCCATGGTTAAAAGAAAACAAAGCTAACTTACTAAATTCAGACACTGAGCCATCAATCACACCTTCATCTCTGTGTGATAATGCCATTCTACTTGAACTTTTGCTTCTGAGGAAAAACAGCAATTTATTGTATTCCAAGAATAGTTGGAATTTCACCAGAAGGTTAAATGGCATGTAGATCTTTTTAAATCTTCGAATAAGCAACCACTGCTATTTTACTGAGTTCAGAGTACATATCAGAAATGCTTAACAGCCCCACTATCATTTTGGGTGCCAGCATATTTTTCAGTAAAAACCTTTTTTTCACAGATATCAATCTCCCTTGACTCCTCATTCTACTAGTACTTTTTTCTTTGTACAAATTAAACTTTTTTCCCCCCAAGTTTGAATAACACTGCACATTAACCTGGCCTAAAGATGGTAAAAAAACAAAAACCAACAACAATGCAAATGTCAGTGTAAAGGGTTGAAAACTGAGTGTGGGCAAAACCAAAGGGGCACTCTCTTCTGCCATTTAATGGGCTGCTTTTGAGGCAAAAGAAAGCTCCTGTCTCTGCTCACCATGGCAACTGATGATAGGAATGTTTGACTCATCTCAGTGTTCCTATTTGACACTTTTTCTTTTCTTCTCTGAAGATAACCATGCATTTCATGCCATTATCATCTGTATTAAGACTTGAAAAATAAAGAAAATTGAATATCTGTAGGTAAATGCTTTTGGATGATTAGATGCATTTTAAAAGATAAGAATACATGTAAAATGTCATGTTTCAAAAGAAGAACAAAGGGCATCCAAGAAGTTGGACAAAGGGCATCCTTGTGTTTACTTTCATTTCTGGCAAGTCTGTGGCAGACTGTTTGTGCTTGTTAAAGAAATACCTCTCCAGGACGGTCCAAATTTAAGCCAAGCATCACTGAATATGTATTTAACCTGCACAAGCATTTTGATAGTTAATTATATGAGTTTTGAGTTGATGGGAATTATGTCTTGAACTACACTTCCTCATTTTGAAAATCTTGAAGCCTGATATGTGATTGCAAGTTAAAAAAAGTGAAAAAGAGATGATTATGTGCTACAGGACATAAACTACTCTATATACTGTGGCTGTGTCATCTGTACTTAAGGCCATCACTTTTCCTTGGGGATTTTCAAACATGACAACCCAGCTTACTATTAAAGTGTGACAGCCTTCTGTGTGATGAAAACATGCAACAGATTCATAAATAAAAGATGTAGATATAGGCCATAAAATCCTTTCATTTTCTACAAGCATGATGTTTTTTCCAGCACACACGAATATTACTTATTGTACCCCAATGCTACACTCACAATCCACATTGTCAGATGCACCTCGCTAGCACAGAGCTGGATCCCCCTTTGCCGTCAGAATTGCAGTAATTTCTTCAGTTCAACAAAGATGCTGAGTACATTCCTCAGAGATTTTGGTCCATGTTGATATAACAGCATCACACAGCTACTGCGGATTTGTCGCTTGCACATCCATGATGTGACTCTAGTCTTCCACCACATCCCAAAGGTGCTCTATTGAGGTCTGGTGACCATTTGAGTGCAGTGAACTCATTGTCATGTTCAAGAAACCAGTTTGAGATGATTTGTAACATGGCTTGTTATCCTGCAGGAAGCAGCTATCAGAAGATGGATAATTGTGCTCATACAGGAATAGACATGGCAGGCAGCAATACTGAGGAAGGTTTTGACATTTTCACAAAGTACAATTGGTACTAAGGGGTTCAAAGTTTGCTGACTATAGCTCGCACACCATTACATGACCACTACCAGTGATAGCAGGCTGGATGATTCGTATTGTCCAGTTTTAGTGAGACTGTGTGAAGTGTAGCCTCAGTTTCCTGTTCTAAGCTGACAGGAATGGTACCCGGTGTGATCCTCAGCTTCTTTGGTCCATCTAATTCACAATTCAAGGTGTGTGTTTAGAGATGTTCTTTTGCATATGGTTAACATATGCAACACTTATGTATTTTAACAATTAATACTGTTTACAACTTTATGATTACTATGAGTACTGGATCACTTTAAACATTTTCTTGAGTTGCATTAAAAAAAACAATGTTTATGTAAAGACTGTAAGTGAAATTGTTTGTCAGTTGGCCTTTTTATGGAGCTGCTAATATAAGACAGATATATATCTATGTGAATGGTGTGCGGTGAATTGTGGTGACAGAAGAAGACAAGCTTTCTCTGCAGTGATCTGCTAATGAACTAAATGTTGTGTCTGCAATTATTGTCACCATAATCACTTTGAGAAATTCATGTAGCCTCTTAAAGCAAACTGTGACCATAGAGGAACCTGACAATCCACCAGTTCAGTCAGCTGAGCAATCCAGAAGTGATGGGCTTTTTTCAATTAAGACTGATGCAGCTGCTCAGATAGATATGATACCATGGCAAGCACATGTACATGAGCTGGTAGTTATGGATCATGTTAACGAGTCTGAAATTTTCATGGATTTGGAAAACAAAGTAGAGGAAAGCCAGTGGATGCTAATCTCTGAGAGGAAAACATTGGTTGATAACTTTTGTCATAACACAATAGTTTGATTGATACAATTACTTCTATCAGCTTTTGAAAGATAGCAGAGCTCTTTACAACAAATTTTCTCCCTCTCTAGGGAGCAGAGGAGCAGCTGCACCAACAATTTTGCTCACTCTCCCACTCTGGTGTCTGTGATCGTCTTCATTTTGATGCACAGTATGAGTAATGTCCGGTTTGTTTTCCTCCTCAGTTAGGTTAAAATTGAAAAAGCTGAACAGAATACATCATTACAACCATTTGAGGAAACTACTCCAGCATAAACAATGTCCGCAAAAGAATGAAAGGGTTTTTGTTAAAACCCCCCAAAAAACACAAAAAACAAAACAACACAACAGTGATTAGGACACTGGGACATTTCAGTGTGGAGACTCATTTGCACTAACTGAAGATGATGACGTTTGAGTAATAAACTATTTGGTGATTAAGACACATAGCAGAAAAAGTAGGAAGTAGGACAGGAGGCCCTAGAGTCTGGCGGTGGCAGAGGTGAAGCAGATGGAGACTTGGATTTGGATTTTTTATCTGGCCAGGATGAGGTGGACGTGGGGAAGAGGCGGGTCAGAACAGAAAGGCTAAAAGACAGAAGAGCAGTGAGATTTAAAGCACACAGGACTGAAGCTGATTGGCTCACAGAACGCAGCCAAGAAAATGGTTGGGCCGAAGTGATGATGACAGAACGGAGTTTACCAGCGTGGGAAAGCAGAAGTGCTATAAAGAACAGATTAGCAGGCCAGATATTTGGGAATCCAGGCCCATGAGTGCATGCAGATCTTCTTTGTTAAACTTGCATAACCTTCAGTTACATTCTGCGTGTTTTCATTCACTGATTGGTTTTATTTCCACTTGTTTTTTTTAACCTTTACTGCCACTTGTTGGTAAGGTTGAGCCATCAGAAAATACCTGGTTAGGCTTTGGTTTTGGAAAAAGTGGAGGCATCATTAAAAAACCCAGTGTGTTTAAATAAGTTGTCAAGGGATTTTTAACAAGCATCCATAACTGAGAGATTAGACAGATATCACTGTTGCCATAACCTCATGCACCAGGGGTATGACACTTAGCAGTATTTGACTCTGTAAGAATAGCATTGGGTTGACTGTACTTATAAAGAATTGAGAATATTTTAGATGTCAGGCACTTTTAAATGTACTGTCCCTTGAATTAATCCTAGGAGGAACATTGTTTCAAGTAAAATCCAAACATGACTCTATCAAATGAAAACTGACCTCTTCCCTCAGGCAACTGTCCTAACTGTCCTCTAATGAGTGTAAAAATAGACAATTTTGTCAAACGTGGGTCTCTTTTAAAAAGGAAGCCATTTTCACTGGACTTTATTTCTCTAACAGTGTCATTGGATGAGTCTGCCTTTGTAAATAACGGACAAATTACTCGAGTAACATATTGTCATCTTTATGCTTGTCTGCTAGCAGAATCTTTTTGTCCTGCAGCAAACATAAAGCACACCCCCATTAGAGACACAGACCACACTGTAATGAGCCATTTTCCTGTGCTCTTAATAGATGTCTCTGGTGTTTCACAAACATTCAAGAGCTGACAGGTGATAAATCAGATCTTACTGAATTCGACTTTTCTTCTGTTTTAATGCAGTTTAAAACACACATAGGATTCATCCTTTTAACTTTCAATAACATTTCTTCTGCATGTTTGTATGTGTGTTTTGTTTGGCCTAGTAGTGGTTAGACCAAAAAGACTAATGAGTTAGAATTAATGACTGAGTTAATCACCATGCCCATGTTGAGAGTGGTGGTTTTTATAGTATTATCATAGATTAATGAGCATGGCATTACACTGGGCTCCCTTGCTAATAGTGCTAATAGTGTAGCACTATTCTGTGGTGTTGATTAGAATTCAACCCTCAGTTGTCTGTTAGTGATATTTTCTTTACACTCAAACATTTTTACATTATAATGCCTTCGCTGGGACATATTCAACATATTTTATCTTTATTTCTTTCATTGATTCAACATATTTGAGCTGTTTTAATACCAGGTTACACCCATGAGTCGTCAGGGATGAGGTGACTTGAAGTAAACATGAACAAGTTAAGTCTGAAATTCAAACAATTATAAGGGCTCATACAGGTGGTTAGAATTTTGGTCCTGTTCAGAAGGCAAGCTGTTTTTATAGACATCAGGCTCCATTTTCCTGCAGGGCTGGTGTATTTTTGATACAATTTGCTTCAGGCACAGTTCTACAGTTTTTAAATGTGAGCTGGTAGTTTATAGGCACAACACTAACATAATGAGATGGCAGGAGTGGTATGATGTCCACATGAATACTGATGGGCTAGTATATGAATGTGGTGACCCATCAGCACTGATGGCTTTGATGAGTAAGAAATCTATAACAATTCAAACATTTTTGCGTCTTTCTGTGAAGGCTGTAGTCATCACACAACAGTAGGTTTCATTTGTGTATCATCAGTTGCTGGCGATTTAATGTTTTTTTCTTTCTTCTCTCCCAATGATGTTGAAAATATTTGTAGTGTGAGCTGTATGCTTTCAACTTCAGTATGTGAAGAAAAGCAGTTTGGAGCAGATTGCATGGTTGAACTGCAGTTGTCTTTACATCACTTCCAGATACAGCTGGTAATGTAGCACATGAACTATGCTCAGGAATGGTGGAACAAGCTGTAAACCTGAGGGTTCGTGTTTAAGTGGGTTGAACTGTGCAGTCTGAACATATGCAAGAAGAGAGGAGGTAACCAAGTAGGGTCTCATTGATCAGTGTTAACACCAAGTATGTCCATGTACTGTATGAGCAGTTACTTATCCATAATTAAGAGTTCCTGTTAATGAAGGATCCTATCTCGTAGCAAAGTGTAGACTGGATATAAATTATTTTTATGCTGGTTCCTGCCTAAGTGCTCATTTATGTTACCTTTGTGCTACCAAGAAGAAATCACTAGGTAGGTGACATCCTTTCAGGTTGACTGAAGATTATTATACTGCAACAGGGGCAAGAATTGCAAATGGGATTACACGACCTTGCATTACCATTTTTTAAAACTCAGCATCTTTTGTGGTTTGACCATCAGGATACCTTCATAAAT
The DNA here is from genome assembly GCF_001858045.2 of Oreochromis niloticus. NCBI lineage: Eukaryota > Metazoa > Chordata > Actinopteri > Cichliformes > Cichlidae > Oreochromis > Oreochromis niloticus. Next base: position 15,860,895 of record NC_031965.2, read on the forward strand.
TTAATTTCAAATAAAGTTCAAGTTTAGATATAAGAATATTTTATAAATGTTGCCACAATAATGGAACAATACTGCAAGATTTAGGAGACCTCACATGGACTGGGAAACCAGCTCCAGCATTAGAAGGCTTTTGTAGACAAGGGACATTATTGAACATCAGCCAAGAAAGAAATAAAAACAAAAAACAAGGTCCTGTGGAATAAGCCACAGAGAAAAGGGGGAAGGCGGAAAACAGAGTAAGCCAATTCTGCTATCTAGAAACCATATTCTACACATCTGCAGTCTGTAATGGTGATTGGCTGTTTTACATCTGTGTCAATATCCTACTGCCACAAAAACACCAGTAACAATAGAGCCCTTGAATCCATGTGATTCTGAAAAGCAAATACAATAAATATGTTAATAAACAAACAAACAAATAAATAAATAGGTAACTGTGAAATGTGTGACTTGGAACAGCACTACATTTTCTGCCTTGGCAAAAACAGGGTCAGTTACCTTGACTCTTCTGAAATGACCTTGGGATAGCTAAGTGAAAATAAAAGAAAACCATATGCATAAATAGTAAGTATTAATTGCTTCAGGTAAGTGTATCTTAGCATGGAGCTTTCATTTAATGTGAGGTATAATGGTTGTGTAGTAAAAACATGAGTTATACAGATGCTGTTGGATGTGATATTGTATGTGAAGCACTGGGGTTGCATTTAAAAGAACACCACAGTCAAGGTTTACAGGAGCACTTGATGACTAAAAGCTCTAAGATAACAGACCACAGATCAAGGTGAAATGTAACTGTTGGGTTACTTGTAGATAAAAATTGAAGACATACACAAATATTGGTACTAGATGCCAAGTGGAGATTCCATTGAACTTGAACTGTGGACACAAATCATCCTATGAATTTTTGCTATAGTTTTCATCTTAGTCTCGCTTTCTTTTAGTCATCATTCAGGTGTCAGGTCCCTACAAACCTTTTCAGGTCTAATCATATTTTGTGTGGCCAGAATGATTTTAAAGTTTAGTCCTACCTTTCAGTAACTTTACCTATGATATAACTAGTTTAGCAATTTCAGTGTCACATTAACTTTCAATTTTAACACCAATTGCAACTGAATTCAACTGCAATGATGAAAATAAATGTGCCTTTATCTTTGAAATATAAGTAGATCCAGCAGAAAGAGAAACGTGGTGGTTCGAATGTGATTTTGTCCTCGATTCCACAGTCTTGGAGTCAAGGACCTAAATGATGATCTTGGATGAGATCATCATCTACTCACCATCTCTGGAACAACAAACATACATACAAACAGTACTGAATGAGCTGTGTGAGGCTAATCTGACAGGTGCCACGCAATGGATTCTTTGTACATTTAAGACATAACACCCCAAACACTGCATGAAATCCGACCCAGTACAATTTGGAAAACACTTCACTTTTCCACCCACCACAAAGCAAAACAAAGAAGTGGGGATTTCACAAAATACTCTTTAGTTGTTCTTATTGTTTGTTAGTCTCCACAGCAGACCCATAAGGCACCAGGTTTACACACTGTGTCATGGTCCTGGGCCTTTTCACTCAGTGTTTTGAGTTTTCCTTTGTTTCTTGCCATTTTGCATTATGTTTAAGTCCACTCGTTGTTCCTAGGTTATCCTGTTTAGATTTTGTTTTAGATTTCCCCCTGTGTGTCTGTGTTTATATAGCGGTGTGAGTTCTTGTGCCCCATTTCCCCTCCTTGTTTTATTCCATCATGTTTATCCATTTTTCCCCAGCCCATCATGTCTGTGCTCTCCCTCGTGCTCCTACGTGTTCTCTCTCCCCCTCCAGTCTCCGTCTCTGTGTACTTCCTGTTTTACTTTGATAGTCTCCCGTCAATGTACGTCATGTTGTGTTTGCTCCTGCCCTGTCTTGTTATGATTATGATTAGCCGCGTGTCATGTCCTCCCTCATGGTTGTGTACCTGTGTTTCCCCAAGTGTGTTATTATTAGAATTTTCCTAGTTTAGTTTTGTATCGCCTTTTCCCTTACAGCCAATCAAGCTGCATTTTGAGTTAACGTTTCGTTTCCCGTGAGTTTGGGTCCTCTCCTGCCTGCACACAGCCAGTTTATGACACACTGGGTTAACTTACGGCACTCGAGTCAGTTTGAGTCATTCCTCGTGATGTGTTTCTGGAACAAACTCTCGATTCTGCGATATATGTCCTCCAGTGCATATCACAAACATCAAGTTAGCCTAACCCACAGACTCACTGAATAAGAGGGATAAATGATGCAGGGTTTTAGCTGGGATGTGCCATGGAGGTCAGGTCTGACCTCTTCCTTTCTGGTATTTTCCACTCTGTCCTAGCCCATAAGAAAGGGAGCAAATGGGTTGAACCCCTCTGGAAGCACCGAATCCATACAATCCAACTGGACAGCTCTAGGTGGGCTGTGGAGGTAAGTGAATAAAACACACACACACACACACACACACACACACACACACACACACACACACACACACACACACACACACATGTGCAGGGCCAGTGACTGAGCAGTGTGACAATCAGTGTTTTGGGGACATAGCAATACATTTTTTAATCTTCACTGGCCACCCTACTCACCGGATTTTGCTTTCAGCCACCTCCCAAAATGAAGTTCCAGTTAGAGAGTCACCATTTTGTCACCCTGGAGGAGATGCACACATGCATAAGTGCAAGTGGTAAGAATGGGAGTTTTGTAAAAATAGCAGCCAAATTACAAGTACTTCCCATTTGCCTGTCTAAGGAGACTTCATCCCAGGGGAAGCAGTCAGTTTAAATCAGGTGATTTCTTTCACTTTCATGGAAAGCATTTAAAGCTTTGATTGGATCTCATACATGACCGTAGATCGGGATGATGATTCACTTATCAGCAGGGAGCATAAAGTAAAGACACACTGGAATGGCTTAGGGAGTTATTGGAGCCTTAACGGGTGCAGCTTGTTCCAGCTCATCCCATGGATGCTTGATCAAAATTGGATCTGGGAAGTCTGGAGGTCAGTTCAATTCCTTTGAGTTCCCCCTGTGGTGTTGTCACACCATCACTGAGTTTTAAAGGAAATCACGGAAATTTTGACGTATTTCAGTTTGTCAGTTTGTGCATATATCTATATATTCTCACATTTTAATATAAAGAGGCAAAAATAATCTAAATATACTATATATATATATATATATATATTTATTCCATGTGAAACACTGAGAGGTATCAGACCAAAGCTATGTCCTAATTCAGGGGGCTGCATCAGTCGAATAACACAACTTAGGTTTTTTATCTATTTTGTCTGACCTTAATGTATAAATCTCAGATTTCTAAAGACAAGAGAAGGCCATCGCCACGTAAAAACACGATTGTTAGGCTGTGCCCCTCTAGCCAAAAGTAATGTAAACACTATGTATGTAAGCAGTTAGCTAATGTAGTTCATGAAACTAGTGTCATTTCAGGTTGACACTTGGGTCTACAATAAATATATTATTTATTTATATATGAAATATATTTCATCATAAAAGACTACTGGTGGAATTTAACTCAGTCAACTCAAACACTCTGCTTTGATGTAGCTTGTAACAATGTATATAACAAATATTGTTCTTGTTGTTATATTGTTCTCATTGCCATTGTCTATTTGCCTCATGCTCGTACCATTTCATAACTGTCTTATGTGAAATGTCAAAGGAACACTTTTTAATTAGAGTATAGCATCAAGTCAATTAAACTTCTGGGATATTGATCTCCTCATTTAAGTACCTGAGGACGTTGTTAATCAGTTTCAGCTGCTTTGATGTTAATGAAATTAACAACAGGTGCACTAAGGGCGGCAATTAGGCAACCCCCCAAAACAGGAATGTTTTTACAGGTGGAGGCCACTGACATATTTTTCCTCATCGTTTCTGTTTTTTCCACAAGATTTGCATTCGGTTAGGGTCAGTGTCATACTGACAGTATGAAGGGGTTACCTGGACCCTACTGAGGCTCCACAGGTAGTCCAACTCCTCCAGCAGGTATCACTACCAGAAGGTTTGCTGTGTCTCCCAGCACAATCCCGATAGCATGGAGGAGATTTCCAGGAGGCAGGCAGTTACTTTAGGAGAGTTGGACAGGTCCTTAACCCATCAGCAGGACACCTTTGTGAAAGGAGGAAGAGCAGAGCACTGGCAGAACCTTACAAAATGACCTCCAGGGGTCATCTGGTATGAATGTCTCTTACCAAACAGTGGGAAAAAGACTAGTAGTGAGAGTAGCTTGAGGGCTCAGCATCCTCTCGTGAATCTTGTACCCACTGCCCAACACCTTGGAACCAGATTGATATTTACTAGGATGCCTTTAGTTGTCTCTTTAAGAACATGCTCTGATGTTGATGTTGTTGTTGAAATCACTTGATTGACCAAATGTACAGCATCCAACCAGCTGTTTTGGTAATACACAAACTTAATTTTTCATTAATGTTTAATCCCGCGTATACAGTTAACAAGTCAAATACTCAAGCCTTTTAATTCAGCTATGATTTTTTATATTGATATATTCAGTACATACTTTTAAAAATCAAAATGTAGGTCTGTGTTTCTGTCCTCACAGGAAACGCACTTCAAATGTATGATTTTATAGAATATGATACATTACTGTAGATTGATCATGAATATGAAGTGTTTAAAATAATCTCAGCATTAAACATCTGCAGGAGTAATGTTAACCAATTTAACGCCACATTTAACATTGTCAGCTAATATCAAATAGTTAGATAACTATAAGTATTGAAATGTTTATTTTATTACTATTTTAATAGTTTATTTTATTCAAATGTTTAATTCTTCAAATCTTTGTCTCCTCTTCCTATTTGCGTCCTTCTGGTACCAGGTAACTGAGGGAATGTCGGCAAGGTCAAAACAGAGGTTAGTTTTGTTTTTGTAAATGTTTCACTGGTTGAAGCCAGAAAATCTGTAGTTAATGTTTGCTGATGTTTGCTGAAAAGTCAACAGCAGTATTAGAATGGCTCATGTAATGTATCAATTTTAAACTGGTTTGGGGTTAAGGATCTATCTTTATTGAATGGGGTTTGACAGCTCTTAGCTGGGCTTGCCGTTTGTTCCCTATGTTTGGCGCTTTGTATTGTCTTGCATGTCCCTGGTAGGTGGAGTTCATTAGTGCAGTTGGGATCATGTGGACAGTCTGCCTGGAGAATTTAAACGCTGGTTGTCTCAGTCTTCTCTTACTGTTCATGCACCCAGCACTGTGCTATTTCTTTGGTTGGCCTGGGTATTTTACATTTTACACTTCACAACACTATACAACAAATACTGAAATACTTATCCAACAAATATGAACACATCTTCTAGAGCTACTTTTTTGCTCCTTTTAGTTAATACACTGCTGAACTTTGTTTACAGCAGTGTATCCTATTATTTTTCATGGCACATGAGCTGGGCTGTGACACTGGCCCTTCATTTTTCATCTTTGAAACCAAAAATTTCAAAGATTTTCAGTATGCAATCTCTAAAATGTGAACAACACAGTAGCATTGAAACATGACTTGATTTCGGTGGACTTCACCAAAAATGAACATTGGGTCTAGGGAAAATGATCAGCTTAATAATGCTCATAATTTTCTTGTTCAGTTTAAGAAGGTAGGAGGCAGCAGCATGGAGAGGGACAAAAGAATAAAGATGTGAGGCGGTAGCAGGAGAGCTGTATGCACTGCTGTGTTACAGTCATTACTTACATGCAAATGTGGTGTACAAATTTCAGGGTCAAGACTACACAAACGGGAAAAAAGAAAGCCGAGGTGAACAAACAGCAAGCTGGAAAACTGCATGCTGTCTCAATTTCCTCTCTTTTCCCTTACTTTTGTTTTCGCCACAGTTCCTTTGATAACTGACACAATATAATGTGTGCTGTGACTTTCCCTCCAATATATTTAAAAGATTTAAAAGATTTACAAGTTCAGTTACATGTTTTCTTTATAATGAGGAGCCAGATCTCTAACAAAGCCATTAGCAGTTTTCTTGTGACACTTTGTCCAATAAAAGCAGGTCAATATACCGTTTACATCGCGTTATCAGAGATTGTTATTCACCATCATGTTATTTTGTGTGCCAGCGCCTCACTTTCTACACTTAATCATGCTTAGCATAAGGTCTGGAGAATTAATACTTGTGGATATTTATTTAAAGACAGACTTGGACCATCTAAATGTCCTCTTACTGTTTTCATAAATTAAGCTTCTATTATTACTGCTGCATATGTATCCATCACGGCCAGTCCCAAAATAACCTGAGCCTAATTATTCTGCCACCAGTGACGGATGCTCGCCGTGAAGAAAACCTTTTCTACAAGCTATAATCCTGTTGTACTATCCAAACTACAATGTTTGGAGGAGGCAGTAGAGTCAATAAAATGAGCTTGGAAAAGGACTCTTTTCTTGATGGTAGCTGTTTATAGCAACTACACTACCTGGAAATTTCAAAACTAGCTAGTTAATATAGTAGAAAGTTTAGAACATTTAGTTTGCTATTACCCTCAGGATGTAGATCCAAACAAAGCTGCAGTTATTATGTGGAGGGCTCCAAATACTCCAAATATCCCAAAAGGAGAAATCGGCAACACAAAACATTACTCAGGTTGGGATAATGCATTAATGCGTAGGCTACAATTACTGATCTACAGAAATAACGGTGCTGTTAACAGAAATTTGTTTCTAAAACTGTCAGAATTAAAGATAGAAAACCAACACACTGTTGCACTGCTGACTTCAATAGAATATAGCTTTTGATGCCTTGCATACTTTAATTCCAGCCCACACAAAGAATGCAAAAAAAGAGGTGTTCAAGGAACTGCACAGTGCCAGACCTCCTGGCATCCACATCTCGCCTGAGTATTTGAAACACAAGAACATCTTGTAAATATAAATCATCACATAACTCTAATTTCACTCGGTGACAAAGCCTACTTTATTGTCTGCAGCCTCACAGCCATTTGCCAGCCCAGTGAAACAGAAAGAAGCTGATCTCTAACTACAAGAAGGAACATGCCTTTCAAGTCAAATGTAAGTCTTACTTGTGAGAAAGTCATCAGATATGGCACAAGCCTAAAAAATTCCACCGATAACCTTCACACTGTAATGCCCCTGAATAAATGTCAAATACTATCTGCTGTTAGCTCAGTGGAACCATTGCATTCAATCTGTCCAAATGGAAGTGAAGAGCGGTGAGAAATAAATCCTTAAATCACACTGCGTCAAGTTTCTAAAAAACAGACAAGACAAAACATTGGTAAATTCCTTCATGTTCAGTGGATCCAGCAAAGGAAGTGTATAAATGGTATAAATTGTACTGCAGTCTGTGTGCAAAAAACAAACAAAAAAAATAAAATAAAAATGTTGGTTTGCTTTTTGCTTTCTGTGTCTGTTTGTGTAAAAATAACCACAATAAAAGAGAGATAAATAAAAGCTATGCTCTTATTCATATATACATATAACCACTCACCCAAGGACACACTTACATCAGGTCTTTGAATATTCAAATAATGCAAGCTTCACTTGTCTCTTTCTTCCTGTGAAAGACTCCAGTAGCTTATAATCAATCCAAAGTAATACTTCTGCTTTTATAAGAGCCAGAGTCATTAATGGGTTTAAGGTAATGTATAGGGACTGGAGATCAAATCATAGAGGTCTGCCCTTTGGGTTGATAGTACAATTTTGATTGATGTAGTCATTTTACATTCAGGTGATGGGAGTCAAATGGCTTTTATATAAATGTGCATACATCCCCAGTTCCCCATACATACACATCCTTGCAATATCCTTCCTTATAGTTTAGACATTCACAAATTGCTGCTGAGTTAATTCAGTTTGGTTCCTTCCAATGCAACCACCCAAAGAGAGTTTCTCTGTTTTCAGTTTTTGGTCTTCACCATACTTGTTGCTTTGAGGTCCAACTTTCAGACAGTACATGCATTGAAGTGAAAATCTTGTAACTGCTTTTGAGATATTAACTTTCTGCTATACTCTCCCATCTTATCAAATTTCTATGTAACAATATCCAAACAATTATTTCAATGTTGATTTAATCCAAACCTTATATGGATCTACATGTAAAAATACAAATCCCAGAAAACATTCATGTTGTCATTGGGTGATAACTTTAGCTTAAACAAACTTTAATGCATTGTAATGTTTTGTCATCCTCACTATAATGTACAAAGAACTTTTAATTTAGTTTTCTTTGACTTTCAATTTGTGTTGAATAAATTTGATAAAGGTCAAGCACTTGTAGGTAAGAAATGACCCAAGACTTTGGAATGAATATACAGTACATATCAACTAAACAAGCAATCCATAATTCCAATATTGATTTAAATGTAAAGTCAACCACAGGTGGTAGAATGTTGTTTCAGAAGCCCTACACACATATCACCTATACTCACAGAAACCCATATAAACGTACATGTTGTTAAGGAGTGCATTTGATACTCAGCAGGGGAGATATAAAGGGAGTTGATGAGATAAAGGTCTCAAGTGTAGTAGTACTGGAGCACTTCGCTCCCTGCTAACCCACATTGCTTTAACCTTTTAACAGTATTGTGTCACAGTGGATTCTTGACCTAAGGTGGGGAATTTCTCTCAAACACGGCCTTGTGCTTCTCATTAAACAGTATAACCTTTGGTTTAAAATGATAACCTTCAGGTTTGTACACTACTATGTACTAAGAGTGAAAAATCTGTTTGGTGAGCTGAGTTAGCGTTCATAGTCACCAAAAAATGATACCCGACAGATTTCTTTAGGATTTTAAACAAACAACTGGGCTGTATTTAGTTTATATGCCATTCTTGTTTTTCCCATGCTCATGTATTGTATTCTTTATAAAGCTAATGAAAGTAAATGGTAATATTTTTTTTATGTTTTTACTTGACAAGAAAACAGAAGAAACCAAAGCCTATTTTCAACCTTGAATGACATTTATTTTTACTTTGTCCACTCCATAAAAACATCTCACCTAGTGGGATGATAGGTTGTCAAAAATGTCATATGTCAAATATAGTGACTTTAATTATACGTTGCAAGTACCCAAACAACTCAAACAACCTCAAACCCAATCAAAACAAATACAGAAAGTAGAGAATAATGTTTTTACAGTGACATAATATACAAAATTGGCTGATTAAAAATCTTATTTCTAGACATTTTGGAGAACCTTCTGTATAAGAAATGCAGAGCCCACCATGTGCAGCATATTCCTGGATGAAGACGAAAGCATTACCCCTTTCTTCACGTGTTGGAAGTCTGGGCTTCAGATGAAGAAACCTCTTCATCTAACCGTTTCCGCATTGTGTGTTGTAGTCTTTATTTATTTATCATCATCATAGCTTCTGGGTTTTTCTGCACTGGTTGTTAAAAATTCACTGTTGTTCATAAGAGGTAATGTCAGTACTTGCTGTTTGTTTGTCTCTCCATTATTGAGACCTCACAGGGATATGATGAAATATATTTTTTCTCTGGATTTGCCAAAACTGACTCCCTGGCAAAAAAAAAAAAAAAAAAAAAAAAGATTCCTGGAGTCAGTTACAATGAGAGACAAAATTAACACGTATATTATGTAGCTACTTATCAATAAACTATAACATACATGAGCTTAACATTCACTTCAGTATGTTTTTCTCTTCAGAATTGGAAATTTATATGATGTTCTTATAGCTGAAGACTGACTTTAGCCACATTTTATTTAGTCTCATGGATCTGATTCTTCAGTTTTAGTTAATGCCGTTCCCTCAAATATATTTTCCTTGTGACATATGTGGAGAGCACATCTGCTGCTTCATTGTTGCTGCTGTGTTACATTTGCTGCACAGCTGGTATTGACAGTGGGAACTGGTTTGTGTTTGCAGACCTAAAGGTTGCTTATTCTTCCATGAGCACATGTTCTTCCACTCAGCTTTCATCCTGTAGGTGTAAAGGTTAAAGGTATGACTTTTAGAAGTTTGGGAGTCTACTTTTTCTTTTGGGTATTTGAAAGGTATATCAAAGCAGCCTTTCACCCACTTAAAGGCATTACAGCCCCCCCCCACCCAACCATTTGATTCCTAGCTGATTAATCCCCATTTTGACAGCAGGGACTGTAGAAAATATAGCAAAAGCTGTCGTAGAAAATCATTTGTCTTTGCAGACAAACAATGGATTGTTCAAATCTGTTCTCGCCACAGCATGTAGATGGCATTCTGCAATTGCAACATAACTCAACAGGCAACTGGCAAAAACATACCCATTAATTTTTTGTTCGGTCAACAAAAGAACATCCTCTTGTAGATCGTGCTCAAAGTAATGCACATGATTTAGTGGAAAAATAACAGAGGACCTGTCAAGCCAATTCAGCTGGTTTCAGACAACATAGCATAGTGTATGAATGCAGATTAATGCAAGTAAACAGCTGGACACCTATAGTCTAGAACCTACCAGTAGCAGTTTTTGATGAGACATTGGCGGACACCATTGCTATTTTGGAAATTATCTTAGACGTTTAAGAACAACAATGAGATGCCAAGGAATTGTTTGTTACTGGTAACACTACATTTCATTCACGTAATGATAAATAGTAGTAAATACTATGTAATAATTGTCTTAAAACGCTCAACAGCTGTTAGTTATTAAGGTTCTTGTTTCCACTCCCATGTAATCCACAGAGACATGCAAAATCAAAGCAGGTGTTGGTCAAGATGGTTGTTGTGCTCACATGAAAAAAAAAAAACGAGTGATGAACTCCATCCCTAGTCAGGGACACATATGCATGGATCAGAAGTTTCCTGAATGTATCATTTCTCCAAAGAGATTGTCTCTTTTAAATCGAATCAAGCCATCAAGTTGACAGCATGTCCCAGGTCTGTCAAAGAAGACAGACGAGCAAAAGCACACACTATACACTACGCATGCCTCAAAATCCTTAAAGCAAGATGCATCTTTGTATTAAATACTTTAGATTAGAATCAGTTTGTAATTGTGCACATATCCAGTTCATCTACCTTTAGCTTATTTGACAGGAGTCCACAGAGGAAGGCATCAGTAACAGATAATAAGAAATGGCTAGCAACACCCTGTGCAATAAATGTGGAAAATGCAGTATCAGAAAAACCCTGAAATTAGTTTTTCCAAAAATGTAAAAAACCCCATTCACCCTCCTCTCTAAATGCATTACATCAAGCATATCATTGGCTATCAGGGTACTTTACTTCAGAAATCAATGTAAAGTGTGTGTTAATCAAGCTAAATGCTGTTTTTGAGAACGACTGTCAAAACACTTCAAACTAAAGTCAAACTATGATGTGATATTATATCAAGCAATATTTCAAGCAAATGAATAATACCGTTCCTGTTTTAATGTGATTGCGTACAGAGGCTGAAACAAATATAGACAGAGACCAAAGAAGCCTCTGTGCACTAACCTTTCCAGCGCAACTACATCTGTTTATATTCCAACATAAATCACTGCTTAGGCTTTGGGCTCCATTAAGGACCAACTACTGTTATGTTGTTCAGCCTTGTTAGCTGTGGTTGCCATTTGAAGTGCCACTCAGTGTTGTGGGTTTCTAAAGTCCTCTGCAGTTGGTTTCTTGTCAAAGGGATAGCAGGATTTTAACACCTGCTGTGCTTAAGAGTGGCCATGGTGATATTTCAGACTTAGCTGACTGGAGACTAAAAGGTAATTTGTGGCCATTTGCTTAGTATTCACATTCACTTATGTTGTTTACTTTGTTACTGGCAGCAAAAAAATGACACGTTTTTCTATTTTTCAGATAAATTATCTGACATTTATTCATGGTGTTAAGTCAGACACCTAAAAATAGAGTATCTGAAGTGAAAAAGCCATCTTTCATATATTTTAATGAAGGAAGAAGGCCGTCCTGCTGTTTAGCAGCAACGATACCAATGTTAACATAACAATCAAATGCATTTTTAATACATTTTATTTCCTTGATGCTGACAAATGAAGATTTGACTTTTATTCAGTCATATCTGTTATGCTCAGTGTGGTTTCTCTCTTACTCACATATGCACAAAGAAACACACACACATATACACAGAGCGCTGTAAGCCATAACTGTATAACTGAAACTGTTTCTTTTGAGCTATACAGCTGGATAAAAACAGAGAAGAACCCAAGTGAAAATAAGCTTCCTAAGTTGAGATGTCTTTATTATATTTACATGTCAGATAATGCATATTCAGTTAGGACCAAACTTAGTAAAAACCAGTCAGTGCAACTGGCTCCAGGTCTCTTTCCTAATTAAGACCAGCACTTTTTCTATCAGTTTGCTCACACAACTGGTCTACTAGCCTCAGCTTGGTCTGCCCATTCTGACGAGACTTGTGTTTACTAGTTAGTTCACAACTTTGACCACAACTTCCAAAATATATCAGCAACTGGAATCATTCTTGTTAATTAGACACATTGAGATGTAACATTTTTGGTCAAAATGTAACTGATCCATCGTCACATTTTACCATAATCAAAATTATATGATGTTTAAAATGATGAAATTGCTCCAAATCTTTGCTACTAATAGCACGTTAAAAAGCCAAGAAGCTCAAAACATCAATGTACCTTAACAGAAGCACTCTTAAACTTCTCATCAGTTGTTGTGATGTGTAATAAAATAAAATCTGATTATTTTTTGTGGTTGATTTCGCGGTAAATTAAAAACTATCATCTATCAAACAATTTCGACTCATTTTATAGGAACGGTACACCTGCAGCATCTCCTACTGGCTTAGAAAAGATCATATCCACATCATCTTTTCTTTCATTTATCACGGTTCCTGTCAGAAACTTGATGTTACCTACCAGAGCAGCCACCTGGACAGGCCCCTCAGGCTAACAGATATGTAAGCTTTCTCCTTGGCTGTAGTTCCCCTTACCTGCTTGTGAATCACCTCATGCCAGCTGATCTTTGGCATAAGGTGAACAAGGAGAGACGGAATGGTATGGAAAAGGCAGTGGTAGCCGAGAACAAAAACCGGTGTATGGAATCTAGGAAAAGGCTGGTTTGGGTGAAACTGCAGCGAAAGGACGAAGAAGAGTAAATGTGGTGGGGAACACCTGGGACTGGGCCTTCATCCAGTATGGACATCTTGGCACACCTGTAGCATCGTCTGTCTGGCAAGCACGGGTGAAGAGAGTAAAAGGGTAGCCATCTGCTCTATCATGCCCTCTTTCCTGTGAGTTGCCATGGGGATTTTCTTGTCTAGCCAAATGAACAGCAAAGGCCTTGCTGATAGACAACAACGACCGACCTTCACCCGCGCATCCCGCCTGAGCTGATTAATTTGTTGATTTTTCTAATTAACATCCTCTGGCAATTGCTAACTTAGCTGTTAATCCGGGACATGGGGAGCAGGGAAGGGTTAAAGACAGAATATTAATGATAAACTTTCCAAAGTAGCAAATGCCCAAAAGTGACTGAGGAAGCATCTTGAGGAAAACTCCGTTTTAACTGTAAAATTAAGTAATAATTAGAAAATATCAACCTATAGGTATAAAAACATGTTTCTAACTTTAGGAATGTGATATTCAGAGATGACAAGCTTTGGTAGAATTTAAAGGCAGTTTAGTGCTATTGGAAGGTTTGTATTGTGTTGCTACAGTGAAGAAAATGATAGTCTACTACAGCATATCAGTGAAATCCTGAAGTCCCTGTCAACCAGTCTTAAGTATTTGTGCTTAAGTGAGTGAAGAATTCATCTAGTATTCACCACATATACTGTCGAGTACGTGACATCCTTGCTGCTACACCTTTCAGGCACATAAGAAAATGTAAGACTGAACCATTAGTCATTATCAATATTTTATTACACATCAACCCACAGTGGATGTTAAGTGAGTGTCATCCCTTTCTCGGTTTCACAGGGTGAAACTGTCTGAAAACTCCCTGCACTTCTACAGCTGGTTTGGTGGAAATCTTCCAAGACAAGTTATGTGATCCACTGAACCACACGACAAACACTACCAGATAGCAATCTGGCTATCTTTAAAAAAGCTAAAGACTAAAGGCAGTTGAAATTAAAAAACTAAAATGAAAAGCAACACATTTAGCCATTTTCTCTCCATGAATGAGCATCATGCAACTCAAAAAAGTCTAAACTGTCATCATTAGCATTTCATGTATGCAATACAGTGTGTGCAACCCCAATAACTGAAAAGTCGGGGTGTTTAAAATGTAAATAAAAACAGAAAGAAATTATTTAAAAATAGCAATAAAATATAGAAAACATATCACATGTTTGCAGTAAAATATTTGATTATTTCATCAAAAATATTGGCTCATTTTGACTTGATTTGATGAATTTGATGCAAACAACACATCTCAAACAATTTGGCACAGGAACAACACAAGGTTGGAATGGTAAGTGCCACTAAAAAGAAACAGCTGGAGGAACATTTTGCAACTAATTTGGTTACTTGACGACAGTTCAGACAGTTCAAACATCTTAGTGAGGCAGAGTTAGAAGAATAGAATAGAATAATCCTTTAATTGTCCCACAAGGGGAAATTTGGTTGTAACAGCAGCCAAAAAGACACATATACAAACAAACAGTACACAGGACACAGAACAGAAACATACACAATTTTTCTTACATATTTACATTAAGGACAATGGTTACTATATACAAAGAGTACTGTACAGTTATTAAATTAAATAAAAATAACTACAGATAAGAGGCAAACCAGGTTGTAGTGCGAATCGGTTGATTAACTTATTGCAGTTACAGTGCTGATGTAAACATCTATGATTGTTGGGAGCAGTTCTGATTGTACAGTCTGACAGCTGCAGGGAGGAAGGACCTGCGGAAACGCTCCTTCATGCATCTAGGATGCAGCAGTCTGTCACTGAAGGAGCTCTGCAGTTCAGCAACATTTCCATGCATGGGGTGGGAGACTGTCCATCAGAGATGTTATTTTGGCCAGAGTCCTTCTGTCTCCCACCACCTGCACTGGGTCCAGGGTGCATCCCAGAACAGAGCTGGCCTTCCTGATGAGTTTATCCAACCTCTTCCTCTCAGCTGCCGATAAACCGCTGCTCCAACATACAGCACTGTAAAAAATGACAGATGCCACCACAGAGTCATAGAGGGTCTTTAAAAGCGCTCCCTGTACTCCAAATGACCTCAGCCGCCTCAGCAGGTAGAGTCTGCTCTGACCCTTCCTGTAAAGAGCATCAGTGTTGTGGCTCCAGTCCAGTTTATAATCCAGGTGAACACCCAGGTACCTATAAGAGTCCACTATCTCAATGTCCACTCCCTGGATGTTCACCGGTGTCAGTGTGGTGGGTCTGCGTCTCCGGAAGTCCACCACCAACTCCTTGGTTTTCCTGGCGTTGATCAGCAGGTGGTTCTGCTGACACCAGTCAACAAAGTCCAGAGTCCACTGTCTGTACTCTGAGTCGTGCTCACCTGTGATGAGGCCGACTATGGCAGAGTCGTCAGAGAACTTCTGTAGGTGGCAGCGTGGGGAGTTGATGGAGAAGTCTGCAGTGTAGAGGGTGAAGAGAAACGGTTTCACCAGTCTGTAAAAAAAAAAAACCTGTATACAAATTGTACAATAATTTCCGATTAATATCTGTCAACATAAAATTATGAAGATCTTAAAGATCTCATCAGCCACAGTACTTAATGTCATCAAAAGATTCGGAGACATTGGAGAAATCTAGAGAGGAAAAAACTAAAAATCAATGATGGATCCTTGTGATCTTCAGGCCTTCAGGCAGCATTAAAAACAGACGTGACTCTGTCACAAAAATCATTGTATGGATTCAGGAACACTTCCAGAAAAAAATACTGTTCATGAACAAAGTTTGTTTTTTTCATCCACAAAAACTTAAAGTAGGTTAAAAATCTGTTGTGCAAGTGCAAGTCATATGTTAACATGATCTAGAAATGCCACAGTCTTCTCTGGGCCAAAGCTTGTTTAGAATTGACTGAGGTAAAGTGGAAAACTGTTCTGCGGTCACACGAATACAAATTTGAAATTCCTGGATCCTTTGGATTAAAGAGGAGTGGGATTGTCCAGCTTGTAATCACCACCCATATATATATATATATATATGTGTGTATGTATATATATATATAAATAGTATTCAGTACTTGAGATGGAGCTTCAAGTTTGAAAACAAGAAAAGAGATGCTGATCTCTTGGACAAAGAATAGTGATGTGCTGTGCTACATAATATTAAACAAGATAACAAGCACTCTTTCTGAAATACAAAGTTCAGCCTTGTCATTAGGCAGAACAAGCAGAACTAAGGGATAGTGCTGTCACAAGAGCGTTAAAAAAACAAACAAAACCCTCCCTAAAACTTTGGCTCGAGTACCAACAATACTGACAAACTACAGCCTTTTAATCATGCCATATTTACTACTTTACCATCTTATGGTGGTAGGTATCTGTCCTTCCAGCTGCAGTGGCGTGGGATGAGTCCAATCCTAATCAGCCTACTTAAATGGCTAGAGCCAGTCTTGCCCACATGCATGGGCTAAATTTCTATTTCACCGTGTCCGTCATTCCTTAACAGGCACACTGCATACCTTACTTGTGCAAGACATTTGCACAACCGCCTACTTTTCCTTTGTTATTTCTTTGTTCTCTCTGGGCTGGTAGTATCAGTGCTGTCTACATCGATACTGCATGTGTGCGAGCTGCAACACTTCAGCGAAGTAGCTATGACACTCAGGTAAAGGTACTAAAAGGTACCCTTAGCCTTTTTTCTCCTGTGATTCCCCCCCCCCGCCTTCTTTCTGCTAGCTTCATCCACAGGATAAATAAATATTACTGATTTATGTCATCTTACTGCTTTTTTATCTTTTCTTGCCATACAGTTAGACTTCCAGATTCAAGCAAATCAGACACACTTTTCCTCGTTCCCACCGAGAAGTTATTTTAACTTGTTTTTTAATTTTGTTAATTAGACAAACAGCTAGTGTTCTGAGCTGTTTACATGAACCTTACCTACAATTTAACACTGACATATTCAATTAGAATGGCAAAACACAAACACCTACTTTAGAGGTGTCCATTGAACATGTCTTTTTACTGCTCTCACCAGTCGCAGTTGAGAATTTCTTGTGGTAGTGGTATAAGCCTTTGCGAGTCATTTAGTCATTGATAGGCTTTGGTCTTAGCTATATGGAGTGCATAACTGTTTATAGGCCGCAGCGTTGTATTTTATGCATTTGCCAATAAAATAAGGTCTAGTTACAATACTGTAAAAACAAAACAATATTAAACAAACAAACAAAACAAACAATTTGTCCCTTTTCAAAAGTATTCAAGCACTCAAGCATATTTATACAGACTTATGTTTGTTGAAATTTGATTGTGCTTGTATGGTTAAATGCAAAGTTATTGCACTTTCCTTTTTTACAAGCCAGACAAAGAACAATGCATTACAGTGAACTTGGCCATTGTACAGGAAGTCCCACTTGAATAAAAAAACAAAACACAGTTTGCCGCATACAAACTGCTACATCTATGAATTCACTTATTATTACTTATGTTAGTCTGTCAAGGTCTAATATAACAGCTACTAAATATCAAACTCACCCATTCATCTGTCTATCTATTTTTTTCACTTACAGCCTGTTAGGTATAGCCAGCTTTCTTATGCATATGCATGTTATTTACTGTTTTAAACAAAGCAAATCTTGTGTTGATAAAGACCCTTTCTTAAAATACAAGGTTTTTGATGATGTAACATTTATTGCATATTATACACTTTTCTACTGAGATCAATCTAAACAGAACATCAAAGAAGTGTTCAGGCACAACATTACTCCCTCTGACAGGTAAGGTAATAACATTATGTTCTCGTCCTCATGCAATGCTGTGTGTCATTTCCTGTTGGCAGCAGCCACACCCAGCAGGACTGGTCACTCTGCAAAAACTGTTCAGGAATGGCTTGACAAACCCTTCAAACCTTCATCACCCCAAGCCTATGTAGCATCTGTGCAGTGCACTGAAAAAAGCCCAGTCCATGAAAACCCCATTTCACAACCCACAAGATCTCCTGCCACTGTTCTGGTGCCAAAAACCACCATCACTTGCACTAAAGAGTCACAACTGTTCTGCAGCATAAGGGCGATTATGCAAATGGTTTTAATGCTGTTTTTAATGTTCTGTTGCTGACAGCTCACTTTAAGGCAGCACAGTAAAGTGTGATTTTTTTTTTTTTTTTTACTTTGTCCTCAAAACAGACAGGATCTGTAATTTGATCATAAATAAATTGGTGATAGTGAACAGGTACTGTGTCTTACTTGTACCAGGCAAATTTGAGTAAATTGTTTTTGATATCAAACAAATCTTCTTTACCAGCCAACAATATCCTGGTTGAGAGAACACTTAACCAAGCATTTATCCACAGGGAACTTAAAAGGTATGTCATTTTTATCTATTTGCAGCCTCAAGGTATTAGGGCGGTATGAGCCTGGGAGCTTTATACAATATTGAAACAGATGAGATATGGTTCTTGTTTATGGTCTGTGAAGCAAGGTCTTGGTATTTTTTCACAATACAACAACAGTAGCCATGGATATCCAAAACTCATATATCTAATCTAACTAGTTTAACAAAAGTACACATCAAATATTTTTTCATCTTTCACAGTTTATAAACATAACATTGCTTATGAAAATAACATTATAGTTATTATTACCTTGTTTAATGATCTTCAAATTAAACAAACTAGACATGCAATTTCCACTAAACATTCAATTGAAGTGTGTAATTGGTAATTACATTAGAAGAATGGCGCTTGTTTTTCTTTCCTTTCTGTGTGTTAGAGAAAGAAAGAGCCAAATCCTCTGCTAAGGCACAGGCTTATGAGTGCAATAATTATTTTTAAAATGTAATTATCATTTTATACATCTATATGTCATCTACATCTTTACCTAATTTTATTTTAAAGTCAATAAATCTGAAAATATGAAATGCTTGACGACAGTTGATCTCCTTATGATTGTACAGTTACAGTATGTATATTTTGTTTTAGATCATGAAATCATAAACACTGCAGTTCAGGTATCTAATACATCTACCTAAATTTTACATATTTGTTCCAAAAAATTGCAATTTTTCTAGAAAAGTATTAATCACAGATACAAAGGGCTATTTTCAAAAGGAATGTGTGGAAGCAAGAGAACGACTCATTTGTAAACCAGCGTGGGACCAACTGACATAAAACACTTTTAATATGAATCCCTTTTAAAAGTCCCCAACTGTTACACAGTACATTTTCCTTGAAAATAACTAGTCCCACAGCTCACAGTGGAAACCAAACCCATAAAAGCACCCATCCACAGTATGTTTAATACCTTCACATATCTCTCTCTATATCAAAATGTATTATTTTCTGTGCATCGCTATTATAATGGTAACCTCTGCTGTTAAGATAAACATAATGAACACAGGCCAACCTGTCGCTCTTTCCAAATAGCTGGAAAATGATGGTAAAATTCAAAGAAATGGAAGCATGAGCTCCAGGCCCTCACCATGGCCCTCGAGAGGCGATTTGGGCAGCGGCACTCCACTGATCAGAGCAGAGAGCAGCTGACCAACCGGAGCCATCGGGCAGGGGAGAGCCTGGGATATTTGCAGCTGATGTATTGCTATATGCTCGTTGTGGCTACCTGGAGTTCCCAGCAGCAGCCCGTGAGGAGCTTAACCTGCATGCTTTTCTGCGAGGACTCTTTCTAGAGCGACTGCGCCAACACGTCCGCCTGGCCATGCCTCAAACTCTCCGTGAGGCGCTCCTTGAGGCTGAAAGGGCCGAGCTGGTGCTCGCTTCGCAACCTAACCAGCAGGTGACCCCCCAAACTACCCCCAAATCAGAGCCACAGACTGTGACAGGGAGGGGAGGTCGCGGAGATATGCCAGCTGCAGCCCTCGGTGCCCTGGAGGCGTCCCCGTCGACCGACCGACCACTGCTACCGGTGCTGCCTGGTGCCCGCCCGAAGACCAGAACTACGTGGCCTCAGGGAAACGAAAGGGGGAGCGGTGTAGCGAGGGGACCACCGCTCCAGCTTCCTGCCCCCCTCCAAGAACGATGCACGGTGGTGGGCCTAGTCGGGCACCTCAAGGGACTCTACCTGTGCTGCTGTGTTGAGGACCAGCCCTGCCAGGCCCTGGTGGACACGGAGTCTACCATTTCCCTGATGCGACCTGGTGTGCTCCCTGGAATGTCTGGGCCGCTTGTGATGGGTTGGTCGCCCACCGACACCCAGCTGATGACGGTGACGGGGGAGAGAGCTGACATGCGGGGGAAGAAACCGTTGCGGATCCGAGTGAAGGATCTGGAGCTGGTGCACGACTTCCGGCTTGCTGACCTCCAAGACCAGTTCATCATCGGCCTTGATCTACTGACCTGCTGGGGGGCCTGCGTTGACACCGCGAAGCTGGCTATCACTCTTGGTACAGAGACTCTGGCCCTCCAGTGCGGTCAAAAGCAGGGAACCGAGGGGACCAGAGACAGACAAGTCGGGCTTCAGGCAGCTGCCGCTCAACAGACTTCAGACGCCGGGGGCTCTGGACCATCTCTATTTGCCTCAGCCCCAGCCTCTAGGCCCGACAAACCTCCCTCGACCGAGACAACCCAAGCTGTTGATGACCTGTGGCAGCGCAGCAGTGTAGGTCTCACTGTTGACCAGCGCCAGCGATCAAGGTGCCTCCTGGACGAGAATGTGGACATCATTCCCACTAGTGACGAAGACTGCAGGCAGACGCGGCTGGTTCAGCACACCATCGACACCGGCTCTGCTCAACCCATCCATCTGCACCCACACCGGCTGCCCCTCTCGAAATGACAGGAGGAGCGGGCCCAGGAGGCACTTGGGCCTATTACTCCCAGTACAACAATCTGGAGACCCACGACGGCACTGGAGATGGCGGGCCCCCGGTCAGGGCAGAGATATCCTGCAGCTGTTGGGGCCTCATGTTTGCTTGTTTCGTCACAGTATTTTGGTTTTGTTTTCTTAAGAACTTCTTCTGTCTGCCTGATTAAAGTTTAGATTTTGTTAATTCATATTTGCCCTGAGAGTCCTACATTTGGACCCTTTTCTCTCGTTTACCACAACACATCCCCCAAAAAGTGACAGTTTCAGTTGATCGCTACACCTGTTTCCAATTTTCTGGCAAAATATGAAAAAACAAAAAAACAGATAATACCTCTCTGCACACTATTGTGTATCTATCCAGCACACGCCGAAAACAGCAACCTACTGGCACCCTGTGTTTTAATTATTATTATTTTTTATTACTTTTTTGTTTCTTTTCTCTTTTAGTTGTCTTTACTTATTTGGTTATTCACAGAATCTCTCTCCCTTCCCCAATTTTTTATGCCTTTTCCCCCTTTAATGCTTCCTTTAATTTAACCTCCCTCATTTTTCCTTTCTCTTATTTTTCAGAGTCTGTCTTGTCTCTCCCTCCTCTCTGCTGCCTTTCCTTTTTTCCTTTCCTTTCCTTTTTTTGGCAGTTCCCCCTTCTCCATTTTCCCTTAGCCACATTATTTCCCTCCCTCTTCATGAAAAGTTTATAGGGTAGACAGGAGAGGCACATCTCGGGTGCTACTGATGGAAGACACTGCAGGACATTAGCTCAGTGATGCCAGAGTGATTTCTTTCTCCCTACCAAAGACTGAAAGCAGTGTTAAGACCTTGCACTTGGTTGTCTCTTTTTTCATGGATCTTGGTAGATGTTTCTCATCCCAGCCTGTGTTTCTCAACCTTTTCCATTTTTAAAAATTCCTCACTTTGATAAAACCGGAGTGACAATGTTATCTAACCCACACACTGTTGTCACGTGTACAGTAGCAGCTCTCCAAAAACTGAGCAGCAACTTCTCATCTTGTCCATCAGTAGAATGGGAACTTCCTCCATGATGACTCATTTGTTCTTAACTCCTTAAATTATTAAATGGGAAAAAATGGTTAAAGAAATATTCTACAGGGTTGATCCCCAACTATATTGTTTCAGCTTCTTTTGTAAATGTGATTAACATACACTTATGTTTTCTGTCAACACCTAACATTCCATTAACTTTAAATTGGGAAGGGCGTGTGATGAAAAGACATGCATTGTTAGCTAACAGCATACACATCCTTTGCCCACATTTCAGGACAGATCTATTATACAGCAAAGTTTTCCTTCTAGCTTTCTAATTTCCTTTGTGACCTCTGCCAAGCTTTAGGAACCTCTGAAACTTCCAAGAGCAGTCTCCTGAGCAGTCACAATCTCTATGAAATTCCATGGAGTCCTCATTCCGACATCCATCACTGTCACCAGACATGAATCTAAGTAAATTGCTTTCTTTTGAACTACTTGTTTGATGTTCTGATTCTGACTCCATGGTGATCAAATTAGTAGAATATCCTAAATGGGAAGATTATCATCACAATCTGTCAGTGGTAACCACTCATAATATGAAAGCATAAAGAGAGAAGATGAGAATGACAAAAACTTCAAAAAATTAAATAGAGTTTTAAGTTGCTTCTTCACATTAAAAGAAGCCATTTATGGTGGTTCAGCTATCTAGTAGAATGCCTTATGAATTCCTCCCTGTGGGGGTATTTTGGGCACATCCAAATGGTAGGAAAACCCAGGGCAGAGCTGGGGGGGGATTATATATCCCATGTGGCTTTAGAATATCTTGGAATGTCCAGGAAGAGCTGGAGGGCATACTGGGAGAATAATTCACTGCATGGTTGGAAAGAAGGATGTTGCTGGGCAGGTGCAAAATTTTTTTTTGGAGTGGTGGAAGTTATGGTAGTGTTAGTAGTTGTAGTAGTTGTAGTAGTAGTGGTAGCGGGGGATGTTCTTGGTGTTCAAGTTCAGTACTACAAAGTACAAAATAATTCACTATTTAATCTCACTTTCTGTTTTGTTTTTTAAGTTATCATGAGTACAAATAGTAATCGCATGTTTATATCTTGTTATGTGATTTATTAGGAATCAGCTTTTTTGGTTTTAGCCATTTTCAAACCACAATAAGCCCTTCAGATACCAGGATAATCTTTTTCAATCAGATAACAAAAAAAATAAATAAATAAAAAAAATCCGGTAACAAGAAAAACTCACAGATAAAACCTAAACTAATCCAACAGCATGGTATTTTAACACTAGTGCATGTTGTGAGAGACTGATCAAAAAGGAGCAATCTAATCCTTTAGGCATTTTGGGCATCTGTTCAACTATGTTATCTTTCTGTTGCTCTTTGTTTTTCATCTCTGGCTCTCTCTGGCTCGCTCTGTGTGTGTGTGTGTGTGTGTGTGTGTTTGTGTGTCTGTGTGTGTGTGTGTGCGCGCGCATGCACAAGCACATGCAAAAAAAAGTTATATACATTGATATGAACTGATAGTACATGCAGAAAGCTGTCCTCTCTAATCATGTTGACATCTAGGCTACAAGAGCCCTCTTCATCAAAGACTGCAAACTGGCAGATACAAATACAGAAGCAGCAGATTGTGACCTCTTCCAATATTTATCTGACTATTTTTTCTGATTATTAATTCGTCTAAACACAAATGAGGCCACTCACCATCTGTGTCAATAGGAACTAAAGAGGACTGCTAAAACTAAAAAATACATAAATAAATAAATAAATACTGTTAAAATGATCAAAACCCCACACTTATTCTTATACATGGCAACATTGTACACTTTAGGTGCAGTTGTTCAGTGCAATGTTCAGTGCATTTAGATATGCAGACATGGCCAAGACAACCTGGTGAAGTTCAAAACAAACATTAGAATGAGAAAGAAAGGTGATTTAATTTACTCTGAATGTGGCATGGTTGTCGGTACCTGACAGGTTAGTCTGAGTATTTCAGGAATAGCTGATCTACTGGTGTCAGGGATATAGGGTTTATAGAGAATGGTCTAAAAAAGAGAAAATGTTCAGTAAGGAGCAGTTCTCTGAGTGAAAATGCCTTATTGTTGCCAGAGGGTGACAAAGTACAACCAGACTGTTTCAAGCTGATGGGAAGGTGACAGTAACTGAAATAACCACTCTTGCGACCAAGGTATGCAGAAAAGCATCTCTAAATACACAACATATCAAACCTTGAAGCAGATGGGCTACAGCAGAAGACCACACTGGGTGGCACTCCTGTCAGCTAAGAACAGGAAACTGAGGCTACAATCAACAAGGGCTCACCAAAATTCGACAATAAAGGATTGGACAAACATGGCTCTTGATTTCTGCTGAGACATTTTGAATGGTAGGGTCAGAATTTGGTGTATACAGCATGAAAGCATGGATCCATCCTGCTATGTATTAACAGTTCAGGCTGGTGTTGGTGGAGTAATACGTATACACGTATTTTATGTTCACGTATGTGTGCTTGTGTGTGAATGTGTACACTTTTGTATATGTATGTGCATATTTGAATGTACATATATAATTTTACAAACATATACATGGATGTCTTACAATATTTTTTTTATAATGTTTTATATCTTATCTATTTTAATTCTTTTTATTTGATTATATTATCCTTCTGTTCAGCACTTTGGCCGACAATTGATGTCCTTTAAATGTGCTATATAAATAAAGTTGACTTGACTTGACTAATAACATACAGTAATATGATAGCACTTTGGTTTCTTCAGATTAGCTCTGTCATTTACACTTTCAACAAGGACAGCGTGAACAGGAAATGAAAAAAAAATAACTCAAAGAGTTTTAGGGCAAATCTGGGGAAAATAAATCTAAAATAAAAGAAAGCATGAAAATGATCTGTCCTCTCTGTTTGTAATTTCGTTCTTTTCTAATCATAAATTTTCTGCCAAATAGTGATTACTCAGTTTATGTTTAGGGTTTCTAATTCGGATCAAAGGATAAAGTTGGCGATTATCTGTATTTTGATTATTGTCAGCAAATCCCATGAAAAGACTAAAACAATAATGAGTGTATCCCACTGTCAAGTATTGTCTGTGTATCCAAAACCCAATTTAGCTTATTTGTCTGTTCCGCAGAACTCCATAATTGTCCAAAAACCATTAAAATTTGCACATAATTGCATTTCACTGTTGCACTGTGTGGCATGTTAACAAAAATATGAACACTGTATTTTATTTAGAAAAATATCCACAAACCACTAGCTATCACAGCCAGGCACTTTTTCTGACTGGTGCTGTAGTTGAAAAGGTAACGCTAGACACTTCACCAAAATAGGAAACAAAAGTGACTTTTTATAGTGTAATGACTCTCAGAGGATGGTTAATGCATTGAGCAGTTTATGAATAAATTACTGTGGCTTTAAGTTTTGTGGAAAAAATGTGGGGACTATAGCTAAATCGCATTGATTACTGTCTTGTAGGATGCATTTTATGCTTACATGGAATTTTTTTTTAAACTAAAAACATCTTTAAAAGTGCTGTCTCAACCTTTAAATTTGGCATCACTTAAACTGAAGTGACTAAACATATTTGTCCATTCAGCTAAATTAGCAGAGGTGAGTTTTGTGAAAACAAACATTTATACATTTCATATGCCCCAAAATGTAATTTTGCAGAACTCTCTGAAATTTCAAGCATTTACAGTTAAAAAAAAGTTGCATTACTATGCTATTTAATCTGTAAGATCATTTCAAAGTCTTATTTTCAAAACTTTTAAAATCTTGCAAAAGTATTTGTTTTGACTAAAGGAAGTAGACTGTATTAAGTTATTCATTTTTTAGGCATGTCACGGCTGAAGTGCGGTTCCTATGATACAAAAATATGGACTTTATTAGAGATATGTCACTGCTGACATTAGTTTCGCTGCCTTTAAGAATCAAAATGCTCATTTCTTTCTTTCCCAAATCTATTGCATATATAACATGAGACTTTTAACTAGAGACTCAGACACATACAGTACATTTATAGTTTTAAATTTTAGATTTGTATCACTGTATTTTAATTTCTGCATTGTCAGTCCATTGGGAGTTACTGTTGAAAGTTCTTTGACATCATCATGTGTATAAGATAAATTTGTTGGATGCTGATTTGGGAGCAAAGGAAATGGCCAGTCAATTTAACCTTCCTAACCTCATTACCCTTTAGCTGCACTATTAGATCGTTGTTGTTTTTCATACACTGGCAGTAAGTGCAGCCAATAAAAGTAGCACTCATGCATGACAAAACAGTGAGTTGAAAGTTTAAGAAAAGCAAGTGTACCAATAATGGTAATATGAAAAACAGATCCAGGATATATACATTGGCAGCAAGAAGAAACCACTGTCATCGTGTGTGGATTTCTTTATCTATACTTCACTGTACATATGGGGCATTATTAACAGTTTTTAAGTTATATAAACCTGAGTTAAGATCATGTATATTATTCTAGGATGTACTACTAGAGTCACTGTTATATAAAATGGAGAGAGTAACTGAAACCATGCATGAACAATTATATCAGGATTGTTATTCTACCTGTATTGTTTTATACTGGGCAGTATGACCTTGTTCTCGGACTGCCCCTCCTTTTTTATGAGTACATGTGGAAAAGCAAGCAAGCAAGAACAACTCACAGAATAGACATGCATGATACTGGTTATTAAAAAAATAACATGAAAAGCATGAAATAGAGGATGGAGGGATGGATGTGGGCTTACAAAGTGGCTTGCAGAGGAAGCAGCAAAGCTGGAGCAACTAAATAGCATTGACTGTAACAGATTTGCCAATAGGATGCAGAGATGAGTATCAGCTGACCTATCAGCCTTTCTGAGCTGGCAGTGATAGCAGCTCTTCTGCTCCGATAGCTGGCTGAGCTTGACTCTGTTGCCTGCCAGAATTAAAGCTTTACTCAGTTTCCATTGGCTTAGAAAGCACTGACTGAATAATCATTTCAATTGATCAAATACCACAAATAGAAAAAGATGGCAGTTTTTTTTATACGCTTTAATTTCATTTTGTATTTGTTTTTTTGTTTTTTTACAGTAAATGTTGCTATAAGTTGAGGGAAAATTGTGTGCATGGATTCTGAGTATCAAAACCAGTGTATACCAGTGTGAGTATTAGCACCAAAGGCCTAATTGGTGTTGCTGGTCGTTTAGTGTGATATATATTTACAGTCACAGAGTCTTCCTTCTGGGATATGCCACATAATATGCCAAGAGAGAGGTTTTAATTATGATCTCACCAGTATGCTGCATGTGTCTTGTGTTGGCTCTGATTAGTGCTTAGGGAATCAAGCCTGTAATTGTTTGTGCGAAGCAAAGTGTGTGTATGTGTGCGTGTGTGTTGCAGTGATGAGAATGGTTGGTCACCCATAGGGCTTATGTTTCTACTCTGAACAGAGGAGAAGTGATTTATTTGCTCAGGGCCACGCCGTGCATCCAATCAGCATCAAGCACCCCCGGGTCACACCATCATGGTCATCTCTTCTGCAGGAAATGATGCAAGCTCTACTGAATTACATAGGGTGTGAGACCAATAAAATGGGGCCTATTCTTGTCAAAGCATCAGATAAGAACTGGCTGCTGGATGCATTGCAGCAATTACTGCAGGCCTGCACTCCTCGGCTGTGGAATTGGGAAATGATCATCTGTGAAGCACAGCAGAGTACTACCGCCTCCAGCACAATAACTCAACATGTCCACTTGGCTATGTCAGCTCGGCATGAAGAGAGAATTTGAGGGATACAAAGAGGGGAAAAAAGAGATTAGTTATACAAAGAAGCAGAGAGGAAAGAAAGAAAAAAGGGGTCAATGACAGAAAGGAAATGTTATATAACATACACTGTGACAAATTTCCTTGCTAGATTACAGTAAATACCAACACCTACGTCTTCCAGATGTTAACTTTTATTTTGCAGTGTGGCTACTATAATCCAAAGCAACAGTTAATTACTGTAAAAAACACATACAGTCCTGTGGGGAAGATAGAATATAGCTTTTGGATCGCCACAGTGCATTAAACCACTGCTTTGAAGAGGTATAATATAATATATTGATATTATGAATATTACTCAGCAACATTAGCATGAATTTAATTGTGAGTTACAAGCACTGATTTAATCTATCTATCTTTTGATAGATTTTAAGTACAATCCAGTGAGGCCTCCCTTAGACTGTAGCTATAATTGCTGTTGAAAAGCTGCACTAACAATAGTAAATTTCAAAGAATCAGTGTGATGTCAGAAATGGATGTGTGGGTGTGTGGATGGACAATTAGGGACTGATGTAAAAGAAAGTGGGCAGTAAAGTGATGTGTAAAAAAATTTCCCTTGACCAGCAGGAGATAAGTTTCAGGGATGAAATAGTCTTATACTTTTAGGAAAGAAGGAATTAGAAGTTCTTTTTTAAGACAATGCCTTTACTGGAAAAGAATTAATATCCTCACCAGCAGCGTGTTCTCTGGTTGAGTTAACTTAGATTATTCAAGATAAACACATGAGAACTAGCAGACAGAATAGGAAGATGAAAGTGGCTTTTGAACAGTAGGAAAAAAATGCAAAGAAGAGGAAGCCACTAGAAAAGAACAGATACATAGTCAAGAGCTTGACTAATGAGGTAGATGTCTATTTGTATCACTGGAGACAAGATGGCCAGCCATCTGCAATCCGCCCTCTTTATTGCTGCATATTGGTTCATGCCAATATGAGCTCATCTCCCGGTGGAAAGGTAGGCACAGTGTTTCTGACAGGCTGACATCCTCCTTGTTCAAGAGGGTTGGTGGGAGCACAAAGGGAGGCGCAGTTGGAGAAGGTCCTAGGTCAATGACTGTATTAGACACACTGATTGATCCTGTGGAGAAAGGTGCTATCACACCTAATTAATGAGCGAGAGAGGCAGTTCTGTGGGGTGGCCCTCTTTCACTGACCTGGAAAGGGAGACATGGCTGGAGAACAGTTTGAGAGAATGTGATACAGAAGAAAACTAATGATCTGTTTATGCCTTTATTTAGTACTTTGAATAGGCGTGGAAATATATTATAGCAATTTAATTTGTAAGCATGCAACTACACGAAGATGCGACCAATGACCTGTGGAGAGAGGGCGCAAGAAGCTTTCATATAAATGTAAAAAATGTAACAACAGTGAGTCTGTATTGAAATGTGCATGGGTTTATTAGGTAGCAAAACCCCTCCACCATCGTATAATAATAAAGTATCTGTTTGAAGTGAAACCATGCTGTCTAATGGCATTAATATCCATTACTCTTGCCCTGGTAAAATCACTTTCTGGTCTGGAAAACTCTTTGTAGCTTTGATGCTGTTACTTTTTGTGTGTGTGTGTTTAATAGTGTATACATACTAAAAAATACAACAGTTCTCAGTGAACCACAAAGTTAACTGAAATCCTGTCTTCACCAAGACTATAACACATCTCCTTTTAAGATTTCATGAACCAGAGTCTCTTATGGGTTACAATATCTCTGAATTGCTTCAGTTTTCAAGTCTGCTTGGCGTCTAGTAAGCGAGACTGTCTGGGTTGGGTGTGTTTGCTTGACAGGGGCAATCTGGCTGCGTGTGGGCACTGATGGCATTTATGTGTACATTTTCAGGATATGTTAGGGAAGCCTAGCAGAAAGATGTTCTGGTACAGACAGAAATGGAGCTTTCTCAAAGCTTCGGGAGAGCAGATAAATGACTACAGGGGGGAAAGAAATTACAGAGAGAATTTAGGGAAAAGTGGAGATATTGCAGTTTGACCTCTCCTTACTGATTAAACAAAAAACAGAAGTCACAGTTCACGCTATAGCAAAAATAAACGGTCAAAACAACAAATGTTAGTGAAAAATAATGACAGTTGTTAAAATCATATTCTATTCTATTTATTATGAATACAAAAATGTAGATGTTAAAGTTTGACCTACTATAATCATTTATAGTAGTGTTTCTTCATACAACCATGACTGACCTTTTGAAAGTCAATATTTGGTATGACCACCTTTATTCTCCAACACACCGTGAAGGCTGTCAGGCAAGATTTCATATCATTTCTTTCAGTAGTCTTAGTTCTCCAGGCTTCTTGAAGGACATTCAAAGCTTCTTTGAATGTTGGCTACCTGTTATTCAGTTATCTGTCTAGATGATCCCACACTGCTTCAATAATGTTGAGGTCCCAGCTCTGGGGAGGCCAATCCATGATTGATGGTGTTTCATTGTGTGTTTTTGTGACCACGTATGCTTTTACTGCATTGTAGTGTGTTTGGGAGCTTGCCAATCAGATGGTTTTGCATGGTAAATCAAACTTTGAGGGTAGACTCTCCACCAGACACTCTATGTTGTACCTCCATTCTGATCTCATGATAAAGAATTTGAAAAATTTTAATTTCATTCATACCTTGACTGATTTTTCAGTCCAGTCTTAGGTAATATGGCCTACCTCAGCCTTTTCTCCCTCTTTCCCTTCCTTGCGACTGGCTTCTTGACAGCCACCCTTCCACAGAGACCGATTCTGATGAGGCTTTGGTAAACAGTAGATGGATCAACTGAAGGACTAGATGCATCTCTCAAGTCCTGTGTGAGGTCTTTGCTGGATTTTTTCCCCATTTTTTTCTTAAAGACGTGGCTTTCAGATACGATTCATCTGCTGTAGATGTTTCTTAGACCTGCTACTTTTTCTTTTGCCAACATTTTCAATTTATCTATTTTCTATCTATCCATTTTCAGTCTATTTTCAATCTGTGCATATCTCGCACTGGGATATGCCAAGTTTTCAACGAATAGCTCTTCGGCTTTTTACGTTGTTGGTGCAAAAATACAATTTTATGCCTGTCAGACTGTGTTATCTTTGGTATTTTTTCGAATTTTTTTCTAGATTCAGCAAAAGAAATGGGAACAAGTTATATGTTTTTGCAACAGACTGCTAGTTACAAAGAGAAATTGGCTCTTTCCTAAGTTGTGTGTAGACACAACACAGAACAACACATTGTCATGGTTTAATGAATAATAGGTCCGTATTATGCGGCTTAACAATACATTTCCTGTGAAATGGTACAATAGTACCTGGAGAATTATTGCTCAGGAACACTTACAGTTTGTTGTACAAAAAAACTACAAGAAAGTCCAAAATTTTTGACACAAATATAAAGAAATGATGGGTGGCTCAAGACTTTTGCACAGTACTGTATACAAAATCACTCTAAAAAAGCTGAATGTTATCAGTCGGTTATCTCTGAACCTCAGTTAAGTAGCCTAACTCTTCATTCGAAACAGACAAGTGTTCAATGTGAACATAAATCCCATCAGTGCCCAACAGCACCGGTAATGAACAGAAAAAACAGCTGCCCATCACCCCGAGAGCAGATTCAGTTCCTCTTCTTTACAGTTTTAACTGCCAGAAAGGTTTTGTTTTTCTCTTTCTCTCCCTCCCCTTTTTTAAATCTCTTTTTTGTCCTCTTCTCTTTATACTTAGGTCATTTGTCTAAGCTTGATCTTTGGTTTTATTCCTCATTTCTCCTAAGGGGATTTTGGGGGGTTGGTGGAGAGTTAAGACAAACAACTTGGAATTCAGTAAAGTCAAACCAAGAATATTATTTTGCCAGGAGAAAAAAAGATTCATGAGCTGCAAGTTATCCTCTGGGCACCCAAAGCATTAATGGTCTGAATTATAAATACTGTTTCATCTTAATGCTGCACTTTTTTTTCACTTTTTTATTATTGTTCTCACACACAGTGTAGAACCTTAGTTGCACTGCCATCATCTGCTTTTGCTTACCGATGAAAAGTGATGTGTTGCATGAGTGTCACATGATATCCAGCCTATACAGCACATACCTGTGAGAGCTGTTGTTCATAATGCTGTTAGGTTGTGTGAAGGTGATGTCAAGAGTCACCTGAAGAGCAAGTAGAGTTATGTGGAATGGCAGGGACAGTGATAATGAAATATAGTCAGCATCTGTTTTGAATTTGAATCAAATTATGTCAAAACACTGAGTATTTCTTACAGTTTTAAAATCATTAGTTTTTAAATAACTACTCTGGGTTGGGATTGTTCTCTTATCCATCTACTGGGCAGGTGAAAGGTGACACGCTTGTGATATCCTGCTGGGACAGACTCTCGTTAATGCCTAGGTAGGGACCTTGAAGATAACCTCACACTGCAATTAATCACACCAGCCTTAATTATCTCATTATAAAAACCAATTAATTCTTTAAACCACTATTCACATTCAGGTGGCAAGAAAAAAAAGACCAACAAAAAAACGAACACGGTAGACAACAAGTGAACAGTAAGGATCTTTTCTTATAATAATCCCAACAATTATGGCTAAAACAGACGTGTTCCTTCTAACCGTCTCCAGCTGCTTGTCTCTCTCTTTTCTCTGCCTCCCCTCCTACCTGGTTGACTGTTCCACTTGCTGACAGGAACTGTCGGGTGAGAGATTTCTCCAACAGCAGACGGCAGTGACGCCTCATCAGACTTCCAGCAAGCCCTGTGGCCCCTGATGGCGCCACAGCTGGGTGGACGGACATGATCACTCACTCACCGACAGGATTAACCCCCCCCAACTGCATCTGTCTTCGCTGTCCTGCTTCTAATCTCTGTCTCCTGGCCTCTGTCTGTCTTCCCGCTTCAGCTTGTCTCTATCCCACAGTGCTCATGTACATGTCACAGTGGTGTTAAGTCTAGACAAAGTAGGCAGTACCCCAAGTTCTTAAGACCACTATTTACTGAGCAGGCTTTCACAGTATTGAGGGATTTTGTCTGTAAGGATATAACTGTGCTGTAAGAACACATCTCGGGTGACTGCAGCAGTATAAAACTATGCCAGGTAACTGTAGCCATTTGGAACTGATAGCTCAATGTTAAGGAAGTGAAAATTATTACATTTTGCAGATTTATGAAAGAGAGCAAAATGAAAATTGGAAATGGTTTACAGTAATCTCAAACAATCCTCAAACTGCTTTTTCCACTTCGAGTGTCTTCCATTATTTAATGATAAGGCCTAATAATTATTACTTTGAGATACTGCATGATCAAAGGTCTGAGCTTGCTTTTGTCAGAAAAAGAGATGACTATCGTTTGACTTTTACACCATTAAAACAGTTCCCATTATGAACTCTAAGATCAGACGGATATCTAACTGTTACTGAAAATGCACTCTTAAATTTTAATGTCTATTTGCAGCCACAGACTCACACCGTCAGAGCAAAAAGGCGAATGGTCTTTCTCCACAAAACGTAAAACATAAAGCGAACAGCATGTGAAGGCACTTTAATGTGACTTAAACGTCCTTATTAAAACAGACTTTTCCTCCCAAACTGTCCTAATCAGATTTTAGATATAGTTCAGCTCTTAGGATTTACTTGTTACTCCGCCTTGGTGTCACATTAACAAAGGGAATATTATGCAAAGTGGAAAAAACTTGAAAAACTACACAATGCACAGCTTTATTTAGCATGAAATGCGACAGACTAGGATAATAATAGGTGGAGTATGAACATCAATGCAAGGGTTATGATTTAAATGCCAAATGCAAGGTCACAGCTGACTGTCATTATGTGTTAAAAAAATAGTAAATAAAAATATGTGAAATCATTGATCTGCAACCAAATGTTGAGCAATGTTGAAAAACAGTTTAGAAAAATCTAAATAGAAGGTGGAGAAAAAAACATGGAAAAGTACTAAGATTTTGTTTTACATATTTCCAATGCAATGTGGAACGCTGTCTTCAAAGCTTGTTCAGTTCATTGCCATGGTTATTTAACTTCCTGCCGTGCTAGGCTCACACCACCACCCTGACGTTCGTTTTATCTAACACTGTAACACACCAGCCCTGCCCACTCCGACTGCACTATTCACACCATCTAAAGCTTTTAGGGGCCCAGTGGACACACAGAACAGCGTCATGCTGGGATGCTTTGATAGAGACAGCTTACGTTTATCACAAGCAAAAAAAAAAAAAAAATGGGGTGGGGGTGGCGGCATCAGGAGGGGGTTGACAAAACACTACATCAAAGTGTGGCTACAGAACAGTTACTCACATATGACCCAGTGGTTTACTTTCTCACTTATGCATACATAGTTCTCGCCACATGCGCGGTCCACATGCAGGGTTTGCACATTCTGTTATAAGTGCAATGTAATATGTTTCCTCATTACTCTCCCAGAGAGAAGATTGTTTTGCAACTGGGTCACTAGGAAAATTGTGTTGCTTCTGCTGCTCTTTTGCTCTTATTAATGACTGATACAGAACAAAGATATAAGAATATTAACTTGTTAAATTGTATTTGTTTAATTATTCTACCAATCCACTATTGGGGAAAGTTCTTTATTTTCTTTCTCTTTTCAACTGCTAATTTTTCCTTGATTCCCCCCCACCCCCTCTTAGATCTATTTATCAATGCTATTGGATCTAAATAGATCCACCCAAAAATCTAAATTTTAACTCCAAATCATTTTGACATCACAAGAAATTTGACTAGTTTGTGCTCAACAACCTGGTTTAGACTGCTCTGTTAAAAGTTACTCCACAGAACAAACAAAGTCTACATTGGATGGACCAAAGGAAGAGTTAATAGAACACTGGACTGTTCCAAGGTATATACCACTGCTACTACTACTACCAATACTACTTTTCTAATTAAATTCAAGTCAAAGCTTTGGTCTCTGTTCAGGACAGAAGATTGACCTGTACAGTTGTGGAAGATGTCAGATTTCATTGCTTTTCAACTCTGTTTTAAGCGTTGAGTGTTTCAGTTCAATTCAGTTTTATATAAGCATTTTGAGTTTTGTGCCTTTTTTGTATTATGTTCTAACTTATATAATTATATAATTTAAGATTCAGTTAGTTCTATGTTTTGAGTTCTCAGTTTCCCTGCTTAGTTCTTGTTGGTTTAGGTTTCTCTCGTTTCTGTTTCCCCACTATGTTGTCTATGTCGTGTCTTCAGTGTGTGAGTCTGTCATGTCCCCTGTGTTTAAGTCTTCCACATCCTTTGTGTGTCTTAGTCATGTCTTTGTCTCCCTCTCTTTCGTTTCACCCTACCCCTCGTGATGTCACACTCTACATCTCACTGTGTTTCCTGTTTTATTTTGACAGTCTCATGTTCCATGTTCAGTGTGTTTAGTTTTGCTTCCCCTGTGGCGTCATGTTGATTTGTGTCAGCTGCGTTCCCCATGTGTTTCCACTTCCCTCGTTACCCTTCTGTGTATTTAAGTCCTCTGTTTCTCTTTGTTTTCCATGTCTCGTGTTCCATGTATCTCAAGTCCAGGTTTCACGTTTGTGTTCATGTTCATGTTCATGTTCATGTTCAGTGTGTTTTCATCTTTAATTTTAGTTCACCCAGTTTAGGTTTTTGTTTAGCTTCGCCTTGATTGGCCTTTGCCCTTTGCTTTGTATTTTTCTATCAGCCATATTAAACGACTCGCTGTCGCTTAAAACCAAGTTCTGTTCCGCGCATCTTCTTTTGAGTTCACACCTCACCTCCACACAGCCTGCATCTGCGGACTGTGACATTGTGGTGCTTTATAGTATAAGGTAAATATTCTACCATAATACAGAGAAAACCCAAACAATTAAACAAACCCCTTATGAGTAAGCACTTTGGGACTAGCTCATGTGTTAACTGACATGTAGCTGAATGTATTGGGTTTTAAATACATGTGGTTTGAATCTAGGTTAATGTGTCTTCATGTAAGTTCCACATAAACGAGAGAATGGGAGAATGATTACATGTATTTAGAATTATATGAGTTTTTGTTAAATGATATAAGTTGTGGAATAACCCTAACTCTACATTCTTAACACTAAAAATTATTATAATGCGACATAAGGATTAATGATCTTTTATCCAGCTTAAACACTGTTTATTTAGGGAGAGACCTGTCAAGCCTTCAGTAGCATTCTTCATGTATTAGATATTCTATCCATGATACGGAAACTAATCGGGTATGAATGACAAACTGAGGAGCATCCAACATAAGCCCCCTGATACACACATTTTCACATTGATGAGTTATGCTCACTTTTTTCTCAGAAACTGATCAAATAAAAAATAAATTGAAAACTGAACATATTTCAATCAACAGTTTGTTTATTTATTTATTTATTTTTCAAATATATTAACACTGTATAACCTTTGTGAACTCACTGGTTTCTTGCCTGACCTCTCCCTCTTAAGCCCCAACACACGCAACAGTCCTTCTTCAATAGGCTGTAAGACTCAAAACAGAGCCCACTTAATCAAACAGGCAGCATAATCATGTTACTTTCATGAACCTGCCATCCAAATCTCCTTCTACTACTTACGTGCTTTTCTTCTTCTTTCTAGCTCAAGTTTTGCAAATAAAATGCCTGTGGTGTGAATGTTGAATGTAGATTACATAAGATTTATGTCTTCTAAACAAAATAATACTGCAGCATCAAATATTCATAGTCTTCTGTGATCAGCAATGCATACAGCGCTATTGATCCATATGGAAAATGCAGCTGCCAGTAACACAGACCTGATCCATCAGCAGCAGGAGAAATAAGAGCGAGGGGCGTGGAGTGCAGGAGCAATTTGCAATCACATGGAGAAAATACATGAATTTCCTGGAGTGGCGTCTGAAGGTGAAAGATGTTGCACCTACGTGAAATTGGAAGCAGACACAACTCTTACATAAATATGATCCTTAGACAAGTGGCTTTCTCCATCCTGACAGCTTATTTTCTGGGCCGACAGATGAGCGATGTTTCAATGGGTGAGACAGGAAGAGAGTGGCTGACTGAGGTTTTCCTTTTTTCCAGATGCTATGAGGACAAGAGAAGCCTTTTTGCAGAGAGGATTGAGAGGGGGAGAGGATATGTTAAGTGATGGAGAGAGGTTTTCTGATTTTTTTTAAAGAGAAAGTGTTGTGGAAAGAGGCTGCACTCAAATGAGAACGGGACTGAAAGGATGGACATCACAGGTTGGCAAAAAAGCAACAAGGATCCTCTCCAGGTTGCAATCAATTTCGCCTGATTCAATTGTCTTGTGTTTGTGGTATTCACCTATTACAGAGTGCTGCCATTTATTAACACCATCCACGCATTTACAGCTCCAAGAAATGCTATTATGAATAGTATTTTTACAATCTGATTATGTTTCAAGGTATATCTAGGGGAATTTAAGGTTTCACAATCTGCACATGTCCTTGTATGAGACAATTTCTATTAGCCTTGAAATGATCTTTAGCAATATTAGTAATTTGTCTTACAGATAATGCATTTCATATTTTGTCTGGGTTGCTTTCATAAGAACCAAGGTCACTACAGAGCATTAACTAAAAGCATGCCATCTGACAAACAGTTTAAAGGGAAACAGATAAATGTTAAAGACGACAGGTTGTCTGCCGCAATAAATGACAGCGATCCCACATACAAACATCGCGAAGTTTACAATACATAGAAAAAGGTCATCACCCTGAATATAGTGTCATCTGGCTGTGTTATGTATTCACACTTCTTGGGTAAGGATATTCATAATTATTTATGTATGGTATGTCTAGGGAATTTTCTGAAGTGTTGTTGGTGGTTGGTTTGCTGTTCTGCACAACCCTTGCATTTTGTCAAATGGAAATGTCTTTAAGTGTCCTTCGCTTGTGTTTAAAATTATTCCTACAATTTCTGTGAATAACAGTTATGCAATGTAAGCACTGGATAATAAGCATGGTTAAGGCAAAGGTTTCTTGACTGAGGTCATTTTTATAGCTAATGAAATCTGAACACTGATATCATGAGCTGTAGACATAAGGGGGGAGTTGTGGTGAATTAGCTGTTTATATTTTAATGAATACTGTAGTATTAACTGTCTCTCAAGAGACAGGTTGTTTGTATAGGTCCCTTTATTTATCCACTTGATCACACAATATAGTAAGAGAAATTACGAAGTCCTCTGTGTCCTTTAGCATTCTAAAACAAATTACCTATAAGGTTATAAAATATCCTACTGGCATATTATTATACTATAAGCCTTGTCTTCACATCCTCTTATTAATTCTTGATAACAACCTCTTGAAAGTGAAGGACACACAAGATATATGGGTATAAATTGCCAACCATATGATGCATGATATAACCCAATACTGAACAAGACAAAACTGAAACCTTCGTTAGTTAAAGTTGCTACATCCTTGATCATTTATAACTTTAAGAATTCATATTTTAAATTGATTAAGTTATTTTAAAATGAACTTCTTGTATGGTTTTCATGAAGTGGATAACTAGATAAAACAAAACTTTTTTTTTTCTACCAGTCTGAAAGTATTTTTTTATATAAATATTTATTCCCACTCTTGTGTTCATTGTTGCTAGCCAGCCTCAAGTGGGCTTTTGAGGAACTGCACTTTCTCACAAAACCCAGGTCTTTTAATTGGCTTCATATTTCACCCATGGGCATTTCAGCTTAGTTGCATTTTACAGTATGTAAGCCAACATCCTTTATTTTTCTTCTTTTTTGGGGGCTATTTTATTCCCTTAAATCAGTTATATATAGAATAGAGCCACTGCAGGTAGGGCAGGTATGAAAGTTGAATGACTGTGACACTTTACTGATGCTTGTGTGCTCTTTATTTCACTAAAACAAAAAAAGTGTGGGGTATGCACTTTTTGGCTTGTGAAGTGGGGCATGCAAGAAAACCAATGCTCTAAATACAATGCCTTTGAAAACATATATAAATGTAAGCAGGAAATGACAGACAGATGATTTAAGAAAATGCGTCACCCATTGCAAATTGCCAGATGGGAAACAAATGCAATTAAAATTACAAATATGAATTAAATATAATATAAGAAACGGTTTTCTTAGGGACCTGCAATGTATTCAGTATTCCAGTAGAAAAGTTGACTAGGTTCACGCTTCTTTGAATGTCTTTTGTACATTTCAAAGAGTTGCTTGACTGTGCTACCTGCAGCCTGTATTGAAAAACTCACTAGAAACTATATTTAATCCAGTTTTACAATCTTAAAGTCATAACTGGTTGAAAACCTGGCAGCTGTTTTAATGTGGAAAGATGTAGCCTTCACATTTTGTTCTAAGTTAATAATTTATCCGCAATCTCTGTCACTGTCCTTACATTGACAATTAATTATAAAAGCAGCATATTAACTGGGATAACTCCGTGTTTGTAAAGACTTATAGTGATACAAAAAAGTATATGTGCTTTGATATGAACTGAATGACTGAGAAAATGAAACAGTGTTAAGAATCTATAGGTAGGTAGGTAAGCAGCACAGAGAGAAACAGAGAGATCTGCCAATACCCCAGCACACTTATGTGTGTTTCTTATAGCCATAATAGGACAATAGAAAATACTTATCAAAATAGTGTCACATTATTGTAGTGATGGTTATTGTTTTTTTTATGTGCACAACATCTCAATATAAGACAATCAAATATAAGATAGGAAACAATTTTTTGGCCCAGTCCAGTATGTTCTACAAAGACAATAGGGACGAATGACCTATGGTCCATGTTTGAGGATTTGATCTTAAAATATACTATATGGGTTTTATACACCTGCCACGATGGGACTGAAAACATCTGAATTCAAAGTAGCGTTGTCCAAAATATTTGTTCATACAGTGTTTTTTTTCTTTCAACATAGTAAGTTCCAAATCAATTACAATCTGCATTAAACACTACAGCTGGTTGATATTTATATTACCAGTCTTGATTAAAGGGAGGAATGAAGGTATCAGTGGATTTTCTTCACAGTGCACTGAAATCAATAGGTATTTTGAGAGATATCAGTACCTCACAGGATAAAAAAAATAACTTTTTATAATCTGAATTTAAAAGAAAATGAGCTTCATATTAAAAAAAATGTTCAATCTCCCACTTGCCCAAAGGATTGTCTGCTTATTGACTTCAAAAGGAAAAGTAACCTATAGTGTGCCTCAACTGGCTTTATTCAATATTACTGTGGGATATTCTATTTTGCTTTCATAGACAAGTGTCTATTGACGTTTATGTTTCATATTATCTTGGTGTTTACAATGTGCACGAGGAACGAAAGTAATTGCAATGCAGAACAAACCAAGCAATCATACATTTTAATAAACCATTCTGTCAAATGCATGGTTTGGGAAGAATGCCTTTGAAACTGTAGATATGCATCAGGGGAAAATATTACTAAGGCAGCAGCCTTACTCAGTGTTGCTGAAACAGGAAAAAAATACCATGTCAGTAATTTAGAACGTGAACAGTTTGTTAGAATCTAAAAATGATGGCAGCAGAATCATTATTTTTGACAAGTCGATTGATAGTGTTTGGCTGTTGACGAATTGCAATAACAAAATCCTGTTTCTGTCAGCCACTTTTGTGCACTACTGTTTCTTTTAATATGAATGGAACATTTTAACATAAAAATTGACATCTGAATTGATACAATCCGTCATTTACAATATGTTTCATATTTCTTTGTCAAACTGTGGGATCTGCACACATGGCATTTTGATAGTAAGAAAAAATGTCAGTCTTCTATAGAAATGGTTGATAAAATGAATGTCACTGTCATGAGCTTAAGCGAGAGTAATGGACTCCACTGTGGAACTGCTACAAAAACTGTTGCACAATTACTGTACTCCTTAACATTTTCACAATGTCAGCACGTTACCTGGCACATATATATGTATATAATATAATGTATAATGCACAAATACAAATACATATTACATGAGCAGTTTTCTGAATTTTGTTAAGTTTGCCATATAAAGGTTTAGAGAATAGAACTTCCAGTGTGTGCTACTGAGATTTGACTCCTCGGTGTAGATCTGAACAATGTGTCCATCAGTCTCAGGGTGGTTGAGCTTCCCTCTGTTGGCAGGATGAACCAGTGAAGCGCATTCAAATAGTTATTCTTCTTAACATGAAAGATCTGCCAGTAATAATTTAGCACAGTCTCCACTGGATTCATTAGGCAAACAAGCTTTTGTTGTTTTTGGGAGTCTTTCCTACATTTCTCCATTTTACTTTTCCAGTCAACAAAATTGAAAAAAAGGCTCTGTGTATTTCAATAAATAACCTTTA
Source organism: Oreochromis niloticus (assembly GCF_001858045.2). Lineage (NCBI taxonomy): Eukaryota > Metazoa > Chordata > Actinopteri > Cichliformes > Cichlidae > Oreochromis > Oreochromis niloticus. The sequence continues at coordinate 15,901,860 of NC_031965.2, forward strand.
AATCATCAAATAGAATGGCTAAAATTATTTTCCCAATAAATATTTTAAAACATTTTAAAATTCATAAATGCTACTAAAATACTTGTGCAAAATAACAACAGTGGATTACAAAGTGTTCTCATAATGAGGACCTGAGCACCCCCAAAGGGACAATTAGCCGCAATGAGAGAGTTCTGCTGACATTGCTGATCTGTAGAATAATTAACACCTCTGCCCTTTGTGTTGTCCCTGAGGAGAGGCCTTCTAAACCACAGTGGTGCGTAATTCTGATGGAAAGTTTTACACAGCCGCAATAAATATAGGCACAGGGAAGAATATTAGTTCTCCCAGAAAGAACATTAAGTGACTTGAAACATACATGGAAACAAAATTTGGAGAATCCATGTGAAAACGCTTGCTTTGTGAATACAAAATCATATGTTTGAAGCAAATCAAACCTGCTTGGTTTGGTTCAAACAAACTCTGCTCAGTGTGGCCAATTAGTGTGGTTAATTTGGGCGTGTGAGAAAACTGCCAGTCAAGCCCCAGCAGTGCTAAACATCCAAAGTGAGTTTTTTTTTTGTTTTTGTTTTTTTAAATATGCTCTTATTCAGTCTCAAACAGATTCTGGTGGTTTTATTGTTTATCTGTTTGTTTGTGGTGTAAAAGCAAAACAGATTGAACCCAAACTGTGTGGTATTACAACTGCAAAGCTCAGCCCGGCAGCTGTTGTTTAGCTATAAAGCTAAAGAGCTAATGAAGCCATCTTCTATTTTAATCTGATCAGGAAGCAGAATAAATGTGCAGAAACAATGTTAATTTAAAGCGCGGCAGTGAGTCAGCATTCAAATCTGATCAGTGAAATGCTTTTCACTGATCATTTCTCTGATTTGCTTGCTTTGTTAATATATTAGTTCTATTAAAAAGGCAAAGAGCATAATATTCACAGTTTTGTACAGGACAACTTTTGCCCTGTCTCTTCTTAGAGTATGACCTAGTAGTAATGCTCATAACCCTTAATTTTTTCATGAGCTCTTTATGCCCCAATAGAACATAACTCTACACAAAGGAAGTATTAAAAATATAATTAGCTTATTTGTTTCTTGGTTCAGCTGTTATATAGCACATGATTGGCTCATTAGGGCCGAAATGCCATATGGAATTCTCCCACTGACCATATTTAAAAGATGGATGTACTTCCTGGTCTGAAAAGCAAAGCCAAAAAGCCAAAACTTTCATTCTTTTGAATGACCAACAGGAGGCGACTGCTCTGGCTGCAAATCCGAGTCTGATGATAGAGTCAATTGGAAAACAGCCTTACTTATTACTTGGTTTATGTCCTCAGTAAACACTTTCCTAATTAGTTTGTGGTCTCAGTGACTAGTATCATGTCAGTAGATTATCATTTTTTTAAATCACGATACACATTACTGTCAAGAACAATAATAAAGCGGGATATACTTTAGGGCAGGCACAAGTTACAACCCGTGCTTGGCACACCATGTATGGCTAAGATCTTAACCTAATGTCAGTGTAGCTACATCTGTCTTTTATATACAGTATATGGATTTCAACATCTTTCCAGGATTCTTTGAGTGTCATGCGTCTGATTTCTGGTATCTCTGATCATTCTCTATTGTATGCCATTGTGTTACAGCAACAGAACATATAAAGCAATATTGTCATCAGCGACTGACCAACAGTCAAAATTAGGTTTGTGCTTTCTAATCAAAATGCCGAATGCATGACAGGGGTCCAAGTTCAGACTACACGTCTGTCTGGAGACTCTCCGCCTCCAGTCCAGCCAGTCAGTGTTGACTCTATTCCCCCAGGCACTGTTGGTCTTCTCTCAGTATGGCATTCAAAGACTAAGCATTGAAAAATTAAAGGAAGGCATAATACTTGATAAGTCCAAAACATAGATGCATGTCAGTAAAATATGTCACTTTGCAAATGGAAAACTTTGACATGCTTAGAAATTAATTGAGTAGTGAATGTATAGTGTATACAGTTAAGACAAGTAGTATCTGGACACATGTTTTTTATTTATTTTATTTTTTCCTCTGCACACAATCACAGTACATTTTAAATCAAAGAGTGAAGATGCAATTGAAAATCAGACTTTCAGCTTTAATTCAAGGGCTTTAATAAAACTGCTCCATTAAGTGTTCCAGAATTACAAATACTCTGTACACCACTCTATCATGGTGGTATACAAAGACAAGTGCGCAACAAATGTGTCACTGTCCAAATAAATATTAATTTTCTATTCATCAGTTATTAGATTAAATCATATTATGGATTGTGATAGTTTTTCAAATGTTCTTGACAGAATGTTTTCCAAACCAAAAACATGTAGCAATTCTGATTTGAATTACATTTCCACTTTCTGAAGGTAATTGCTACCCCTCAGTGTTGTAATATTTATCTTTTTGACTGATATTGGAAGACGCATGTGAGGAAAAAAGATGAGGTACCCCTGGTCTAGTAAACAAAAATTATTATCATATTCCTCCAAACACAAAATCTGCTGCAATGCTCAATTTGTCCATCATTTAATTTTTGCTGGAAAATGTTTTTTTTTTGTTGTTTTTTTTAAAAACAACACTTTTTTAAAGGCTCCTGGTTAAAAAAGAAGGTGAACAGAGGAAAAGAGAAAAATCTTCTCATTGAGTAATAGTTGGTGTCAGCCACAAGAATAGGCCAGAATGGTATGACAGTAAGCATAACAGAAAAGGACAGCCTCTGTTCCCCCAGGTACCCAGTGACTCCTTGTCAATTTAGCAAATTATATTTCCATTATTTTCTTTTCATTCTGCTTATTAGAATGGTTGGGAAATTAATGAGGGATATATCCGCAATACAAATTGGCTCTGAAGCACAGTTTTTTTTTCTCTAATAATCACATTCCTCTTGAAGGATAGAGTGAGAAATGAGGGGGGGTAGAAGACAGAGACATTGAGAGAAGGGTGTGTTAGAAGGGGGTTGCAATGGGTAAAGTTGTGGGGCGAGTAAAGAGGACCCTTGGCAGCAGCTTTAAGAGTCATAGATAAAAGTGAGGAGGTAATGTGACTAGGCTGAGCAGGTGAGGAGCACTGAGATCAGCCTAGAGGATAGATAATTACACAGAAGCACAGGGATTACCATGATTCTAGATGAAGTGGAAAAGCCATGCAAAGCATATTATTATGATGAGAGGAAGTAAAACTAGAGCTGTGTATAATTTATCCTCTGTGGCAGCATGTGAGGGGAGGATTGAGGAACTTACGTATTTATCCCTAGAGGAGTTCAAGGTATTTAGGCCTAAATAACAACCAGGAAGACATCAAAGGGTGTCAGCCCACAGAAAGAGCTCCATCCTTGACAAATAACATGATTGCTGCAAGATCGGTAAACAGATCTATTAAATAGAGATCGCTGATTCCATATATTCCTTTTCTACATTATGAAAAATATAGGTACACAAATAGTTTGTACTTTTCCTGGAATTTTCAGAGGTTGTTCTACTAATGACTTCTAGCTATACAGAACGCTGAGAGATCAAATATTCATGTATGATGAAATATGCATACAGGATATACGGATGTCACTGTGTCCTTCCACGTTAAGACATGTTAGTTTAAAGGAAGTGAACAGTTCTTTTACTCGTCACAGTTGCAAAGTTTAATCTAATCTACCAATCAATTTTTTTTATGTACAGATATTTGGCTTTACACACAGAATTGATATCCAGTAGCACGTTTTTGCCAGCTGTGTTCCCATCGACATGTAACTAGCCATAGTAGGTATTGTTATGGTCCTGGGTCTCAAGACCCAGTGTTTGGTGTTGTTAGATTTTGAATTCCGTGATTTAGTGGGTTTTCATGGTTTAGTTTTGTATTTCAAGCCCCTTCCATCTTTCTTTAGGTTTCTTTAGTGTTTGGTGATTTCTAGTCTTTAGGTTTTGTTACTGTTCCTCCCTCGTGCTACCTCCAGTCATCCTTGTCTCTATGTTCACATATTTCCTGTTTTACTTTGACAGTCCGTGTCCTGTGTCAGTGTATTCTGTAGCTGTGTCCCAAAACGTAGGCTGCCTCCTTCGGAGGCCGCATTTGTAGGCCGATTATGTCACAGCGACGTGACGAAGGCTGTCCCACTTCGTCGACTCCTTCAAATGCAATCGACAAATGTGTCCTTCATTTCCCCGAATTTGAAGGACGGGTCGGGTGTGTCCTTTGTGGCCCACCATATCCCAGAATTCATAGCGCGGCCCAGCCAATTCCAGTTTCCAACAATGGTGGCCGCTACAAAGTTTTTATATTACTCTTATTATTATTTCTGGGTCACAAAATAAACTTTTGATTTATCAAGACATCGCATATTTGCAAAAGTGCTCCAACGTTTTCGGGGACGTCTGTTACCCACCCGCTTGATAGCTAGCCGGGGTGTTCAATGGTCACTCGAGCTGGCGAGAACTGCGGACTCCCAGCTTCATTGTTTTCAGATCCCCACTGTCTTTCGCTATTCAGGTTAAACATGATGTATAAGTCCCTCGGATAACTTAAAAATGTAATTGTTTGGCTTTTTCTTACAAAAATTATTGAAAAACTAGCTTTAAAACAGCTAACTGATCATCTGCAGAGGAATGGTTTATTCTTATTAATTTATTATTTATCATTAGAGTTTCTGTTGGAATTTAGAATTCATCACTCTACAGAAACATCTCAAGAGATGGTACATATGATCTTTTTATGTCCTCTGATAGTGCAGTGTTTAATACTGTTGACTATAATATTTTATCACAGAAATCAGAGCATGCTATTTTTATTAAATACATTGCTCTGCAATGGTTTGAATCATATTTGTCTAATAGATTCCAATTTCTTCATGTAAATGGACACACATTAAGGTTAATAATGGAGTTCCACAGGGTTCCATGCTAGGACAAATTCTATTTACACTATACATCAAATGTGACTGCTTTCTTGCATTTGTGCAATATCTCTAAAAATAGAAATATTCTTTCTCAGAGTGATGCTGAAAAAAATAGGTCATACATTTGTTACTTCTAGACTTGACTATTGTACAGAATGTCACGTCAGTTAATGCTGGTTTGTGCTGTAATAGCTATTCTCGGTCAGAAGGAGAGGCCTAAACCCAGTGAGTAGATTGTAATAGATGAGGTTTATTTGCACTCAGACTGATGGTACAATCAGGTATGGCATAATGTAGGAGGATGTGGAAGGGTGATATGGTGTGGCTTGTTTATATGACACACACCATTCACAACAAATACAAGATGGGCAATTCGCTTTTCTTCCCAGCAGCTCTCTCCTACATCGTTAGCCCAGGAATGAAGTCAGGCTATCTAGCTCAGGAGTCCCATGAATCTGCCCATAAGCTGCTGGGTAATGTAGTTCACACTAACACAGACTTTTCTACAACTATTATAATTCATTATTATCAATTTGTCTTTAAAACTCCCTGAAAGGGAGTTGATCCAAAATGCTGCAGTAAGAATGTTGACAGAGACAGATCTATGAAACCAGCTCCCAGTTTGGATTTTGGGAGACAGATGCCCTCTTTACTTTAAAGATTAGGCTTAAGACTTTATGATAAAGCCTATAGTTAAGGCTGGATCAGGTGACCCTGACCCTATAGCTCTGTGAGCCTAGTTCTGCCAGGAATTTTTTCCTGTTAAAAAGGAGTTTTTCTTTCTTTCCTCCCACAGTCGCCATATGCTTGCTCTAGGATGTTGTCTGATTTATACACTCAAAAAAGTAATCTGTTGAATGAATGTAATTTTATCATGCCACCATATTTCAATTTAAAAACTTAAGTTGGCTTAATGTGTTCTGATTAAGTTCTATGGACATGACCTATATTCGTCAGTTAATTTTAATTCAATTATGTATGTTTAATTAATTAACCTTTCAAATAAAAAGAAAATATATCTAAATCTGTATTTAAATACCACAAATAAGTTATGCTAGTAACACATCCAAAGAAATGTAACATTTTTTCTTTAACTGGCAGCAGTTAAGAGCATCTAACAGTGTTGTTATAACTAGTTATTCCTCCTTTAACAACTATTTCTTTTTTTATGGTAAACTTTCTTCAGGTCCTGTGTACATCCCCATCAACCACAGAACTGGTTTATTTTTACTGCTTTCTACAATGTAGAAAGCAAACAAACAAACAAAGAAAAGAACATTGAATGAAAAGGTGTGTCCAGACTTGCACTGGTAGTTTGACTGCAACTTTCCTTCTGCACCTTGAATACATCACAGGACTAAGAAGGAAGGAGGATGTGTTTAGGTTGTAAGCAGGTCATGTTGTGTTATAATGTTCCTATTACTCAGCAAGTCTCTCAATGCTATCAGCTGGGAGTACATGAAAAACTATAAGTAACTCATTCAGCAGTACTATCTATAACAGCAGTCCGCAACCCCCGGGCCGAGTCGTTTGGTACCGGGCCGCGAGAGTTGAGGCTCGATTGTGAAATTTATGGTTTTCAGGGTTTTTATCATTAACTTGGTTTCTCTGGGTCTTTTCCCATGTTGTACTTGTGTGTCTTATTTTGAAAGAAATATTTATGCGTTCCCATAGCGACCTGAGAGCATTAAGTGGCAGAGAGGAGGATGTTACTTTCAATGTTTTTTCATTTCAGGAGGACGCTGCTAATAAATTTACACAATTACACAGTGAATTCAATTTTATTATTATATTTACAAAATACCAGAATTTTTGTCTTAGTCGTATCATTTTATTGTCTGACATTAAACTGGTCTGTGGCACAAAAAAGCTTGGAGACCGCTTTTTTGTTAATGATCATTAATTGACCATTTATTGAAGGTGCTGGAACACCACTCCAGATTATTCCAGCCCACTTTAACCTCTGGGGCAGCTTTAAGAACCAGGCCCCATTTCTCTGTGGCGGTATATGGAGTTTGGTATTGCCTTACTAAAATAAGAAAAAATATATAATCTGGATGTATTTCTCCAAAGTCTGTTTTCAAGATGTGACAGAAAGTTCTTGGAACTGGTTTATAAAGATCAAATACCTTTAAATTTGATCAATCTCTCACTTACGATCATCTGGCACTGCTGTTATTTCCCATTTCTGGATCTTGTTTGCATATCTTTTTTATCTTTGCATCTCAAAATTTTAAGTTGCATTGTGTGTGCAACTTTGGTCACTGATAGTGGAGTTGCTCCTGACCACATGCAATGATTTCCATTACTTGTCTCTTCTTCTTGTCTTCTTGTACTATATGTTACTAAATAAACTAATTAGTTGTGAGATTTTTCACCATTATATATTTTTACTCTCCATTATTGCACAGTTCTTTTGCAACATGTTGCTGTCAGTAGGTGAATTCTGTTTTAATTTGCATTTTACACTTTATACAACATCCCACCTTTTAGAAGAAGCAGTTGTATTTTTCAAAAGAAAAATCATCAAGGCTCGGTGGCAGTTTTTAGCATCAACAGTCCAACAACAGTCAGTCTTTTCTCTTTGGCATTAGCTTGTTACAGAACCACAGTATGAGCCTAATTATCAGCAGCAGTACCTTTGAAACTGGTTCCAGCAGTTCCCAATCCTCCCACGTCCAATCAATTTGGTCATTTTCTGGGTGAGTTTCCATTACTTTAAAATGTTAGTACTGAGGCCATTAGTCTGTCGCTATTGTTGTGTTAAAGTGGGAAGGGGGTTTTGTTCTGTTTTGAATATCTTTGAAAACAGGTGCACTTATTATTCTTACTAAGGCCCCAGTCACATAGGTTTAGAGACCACTTAGTGGCCCCCTGAGTGTTAGTCACTAGGGAAGAGTATGTATTCCCCAACAAAGGGCAAATGGTTGCAAAAGGTTGCTGGCAGTTGCAGGTTGACTGGTCATATAGATATATACAGTGCTACAATGAAACCCTCCTTGAGATCTACTTCCTTGAAAGTAGAAGTTGCACCTTTTGAATAGTATTGGATGGTTGCAATCAAAGGAATCACAAGGGTGTTTTTGGTGCAGCACCAGTGCCTGTAACCTCTTGTAAAACCTGTTAGGAATACACATTTTTCCCTCTCAACCAGTGGTTGCCAGATGGTTGTCAACTGGTCTCTAGGTCTGTGCAATAGGGTACTAATTTAGCCAACCACTCTCACTAACCATGTAGTCTTAAATGCCTTTGTATAGAGAGTCTTTATATAGTCTTTGTATAGAAAACACAGTTCCAACATTATATTCCCGCACTTCTTATCTTTTCTTGTACTGACAAGATTTCACTGAATGGTAGTTTTATCCCTTTTGGGAGATAGACCACTCAGCAGGATTCTCCAAATAGTTACTGCTAATTCTATTTTTATGTGTAATGCTGCAAGACATCAGTTTTTTTCTGTTATGTTTTTGGACTCTTACACTAAAGCATCACTCTGTCCTGCCAAAAGAAGTGTGGAAAGAGTGTTAGCACAACTGATTTCGTTCACAGTTGTAGATCTGACATCAGTAGATTTTTTTTGTTGAACCATAAGTCTTCTGATCAGTGTTAGGCTTTCTTGCTGTGCTAAAGCCAGCGGCATTAATAGTTTTGCACACTGACTTTCTTCCAAGGTTTTTCCTTTTTTACCTTTTTGTTCCACTGCTTCACGTCATCTATGGCAATAAAAATAAAACAGCACAAAGTCATCAGGTAGGAATAGATACAAGCTGCCTAAATTAGAATACGGCAGTCTACAGTTCAGTCCTGTTTCCTAAAAATGTTTCCATACAGGTAAAGAGCTTTCACATTTTTTTCAAGGGAAGTGTATTTTCTCTCAGACAAAATACATTACAGTTTAAAAGACAGATGACATTCAGGTAAGGAGGCAGGCAGGCAGGGTGGTGGAGCTGTAATCCATAAGATATTCATACAGGAGACTGTGACTGCAGTTATAAAACACGATTTTTAGACTTTTAGTTTTTAATCTATTCTTTTGCATTTGGTTAAATCTAAAGAAGAGAATGAAAAAGATAATGATTAGGATTCAAATATCATAGCATAGCATAACCTTAATCAGGTTACCAGGCATTTTCTGAGCTACCAGGAAGTCTTGGCCTGCCTGTTCTAACATATGTTTGGTTTCCTGAAAAGGATAGGTGGTGAGAAAGTAAGAACATAGCAAATGCATCATATTTGAAATGTATTACAGTCAAATGCAGTGTAGCTGGATGTACATGTAAATCTAAGGGGAGGGAGCTTAGTGGTCATCTGGACAAAACTCCTCTCAAGCACACAAATCTCTTTCAGTTCAACTCAATTCAATTCAGTTTTATTTATACAGCACCAAATCACAACAACAGTCGCCTCCAGGTGCTTTATATTGTAAGGTAGACCCTACAATAATACATACAGAGAAAAACCCAACAGTCATATGAACCCCTATGAGCAAGCACTTTGGAGACAGTGGGAAGGAAATACTCCCTTTTAACAGGAAGAAACCTCCGGCAGAACCAGGCTCATGGAGGGGCGGCCATCTGCTGCGACCGGTTGGGGTGAGAGAAGGAAGAAAGAATAAAAGACATTCTGTGGAAGAGAGCCAGAGATTAATAACAAGTATGATTCAATGATTTCTTTTTAACACATGAAAAAGAAATACTCAATGCATCATGGGAATCCCCCAGCAGCCTGCACCTATTGCAGCATAACTAAGGAAGGATCCAGGGTCAGCTGATCCAGACCTAACTATATGTTTTTAAGTTTTAAGTCCATACTTGACTGTATTGATAAAATCCATACATCCATTATATTGCTATTTTGTGCACACCATCAATATTGTTGTTGTTATTATTATTATAAAAACCAAATTTTGGGAAGCCTGTACAGCATATAGGTCAATTATTCTCATGGCCTTTGGCCTACTATTATAAATCTGAAGGTCTCTAGAGAAGTTCTGCATCTGTTAGGCAGTATAAGTAAGGCTTTAAAAAAGAGCCATAATACCAAAGTTAGTGAAATATTTTGATTCCTTAAATGTGTCACTAAAGTCCTGAGCTCTCAATCCTAAATGTGGCTTGTGAGGTGGATAAATATGCTTTCATTTTTCATCCTGCCTTGCCAAGCCAAGCAAACTGTCTTCCATTTGCTAAGGTCTTTCCCAATAAAGACAGAAATTTGATATCTTAAGATAACAGAAATGATATTACCCAGAAGCCATAACTGAGTCCTGTCAGAAAGGAGACGAAGTGAGTGATTGCCCCCAGTTATGCAAGAGCTGATTTATCCCATTAGGCTTTGGTGTAGGCGCAGACCCAGAGCTCGTGCCACTGAGGCTCACTAGCAGTTATTGCCTGACATGAAAATTCTTCTTCAAGCGTAAAGTGTCAGAAAGTTGGATTGATGCTTCTACTCATTATTGCTTCTGCATTTTGGGATGAGAAAGGTAATATTAGCTTGGAAAAAAATATGAATTGCAAAGCCTGTGATTGATATTTCTGAGAATTTTGTATCAGTTGGGACGTCAACTGATAAGAATGAAGGTATAACAAAATAAACAGAGAATAAATGCTTTTATGTAAAAGTATATTATCTAATAAAACATTACATAGTGAAAATATGGATAAAATAATTGCTTTATTTCATTAATTAGCAACAGACAACACTTTGAAACCTTTGTTAGATAACATATGCATGTGTGCAATATAGCGCACAATACATATCTCACAGGATTACCCAAATGAGAGATTACAATGAGGAAATATTTTGGGGAAAAAGATTATTTATCCTAAGCAAAGTAATAAAAACAAAAACAATGCCAGTCTTATCTTATGGTAATAAACCCTGGACCCGGAGTTACCTTTTCTGATATTCCATTTTATGATATAAAGTATACATCAGCTTGAAGTGCCTTTCTTAAAAAAGTAATCAAGCTATAGGTCTCTGCAATAACAGAAACAAGAACATATTGGAATGCTGCTGACTTTTTTAATATATGGACTCACTGGTGTGGGACATTGTATTGCAGCGATGGCAGACATCTACTCTAGACATCTTCGACCCTTGCCAAATCAGACTGAAACAATTTGGATGAAGAGATAGTATTCCTGCTATGTGAACCAGTATGACTGTTTATGTTTGCTCCCAGACTAATGTCTGGGAGCTAAAAGCATGATTCAGACTATTAATTATATTTGTCATCTACCGCTTTAAAAAAATCATTAACAAACTCTAGTGTACTGAATACAAAATAGATGAAGTCTTTCTTCACACCACAACAGCACCTTCAATTACCTTCATATTAGTATGACCTATGAGGGTACATATAGGCATAGAGTAATCGTAGCAACACAATAAGACTGTCCCATTTCACGCCACTGGATTTGGATTTTCTGGATGCCTAACAGCAATATAGTAAAGGTGTAATCTGCAAGGTAAATTCAAATTGTAGGTGGAGATATATCTATACGAATGTGCTACAGCTAAGATTTGAATCTTCCAAAAACTTTGTGATAGTTTTCCCACAAATTATGACAACTACTGTTTTTTTTCTTAATAAAAATGTATATTCTGTGAATATACAAATTTAATTTCAGGATAAGACACCCACGAGCCACAGACAGTTAATTCAAATGCCAGTAAGGCATCTATAGTTTGGTAGCAACCCTATGATAGAACAAACAACACAATGAAGGGTTCTCACTGGCAACAATATATTGGTTTATGTAATGCACAATATATCTAACAAGGTTTGTATTGATGTTCTGAGAGAAAGAAATACATCATACTAGTGCAGGAGGAGTTCACAATCTATACAGAAGTAAGTGTGGATAATAATACTGACGGGTACGTAAAAGTACCAACGGTTAAATTTAAAAAATCAGCAATGAAAACAACAACAACGATAACAAAAATCACCAAGAAATTGCTGGTTGCAAGAAAAAGATTAAGCTGAGGCAATTATTTCACCAAACACAAGCAAACAAAAAAGAAAAATACTCTCAGCAACCAGCTGGAGGAAATCTAAAGCTGGCTATGTTCGTGCATTAGGCTTCAAGAATTCAAGAAGAAGAATATAGAAGGAAAAGCATTTAAATCAGCCACAATATTAAAACCAGGTTAAATGTACAATAAGGACTAAAGTATTACAATTCAATGATCTATTAGGAACCCTCAGGTCATGATTCCCAGATTTTGAATTTGATTGAGAATTTGCAAGTGTTACACATGCAGGTCTAGGCCCATGTTCAGGGATGTCTTAGTGGCTTACAAGGCACCTGAAGAATATTGTATGTGGGTTTAATATTGTGGCTGATCACTTTATCTACTTAAAATAATTCCATCATCACCCAGAGGTAAACCAGGGCAAGATGTCTCCCAGACAATGCGCGCTTGTGAGAAAAAACGTCATCCATTAATTCGCCTAAGAGCTTGTATTGGCACACAAAAGTTTTCTGACCCAGTTCAACTAATATCACTGAAACAAATGTCACTGAAGGGCTAAAATGCCAGAAGACTGCATCAATCCACCAAAGTTTAAAAAAAAAAAAAGATTTATAGTTTTTGTGTTCGACATACTAACAAATCCTTTTTTTTATTTTGCTTTCATGGTGACGTGTTAATGAATAGAGAATATAGAGTTTGCATATTCAAAAAATCTGCTTTCCTGTACTCTCCTCTAGCTGTTGTGTGCAGATTTAAAAACAAAAACAATTATTTGAACACGCTTGTGTTTTTGTTAATAGCGAACGAATAATGAAAAGTGTATCTTCCTCTTGTGAGAGTGAAGATACAAGAGTCTGAATGGGTGTTGAAAAAAGCTCATGTACTTATGTAGAGCTTAACAGCTAAAGCCAGTGCACTAACAAACTAATACAAGATTCTGGAAGAAACAAAAGAAAGAAACAAAAATTATGCAAATTGCACTTTTGGTTCTGATAAAACTAGATTGACAGTCACATTGGCAATTAATTTGCAACATCAATTTGAGTTGCAGTATTTTGCATTTTTACCCCCAAGTTAGTGTAGGATCTTTAAAGCACCTTGAGGCAACTGTTGTTCTGATTTGGTGCTATGTAAATAAAACTGAATGGAATTGAAGAATCCCATCAGTCTTGAGAAATATCTACATGTCTTTGGCTTTTAAAACTAATGCTGGTAAAGTAGTATAAAGTCATTCATTAATGCTGGAAGTGGCAATGACTGGGGACTGTAGTGATTAATAGGGCAGGCTTGTAATGAAAAACATAGCCTGGAAAATAAATAGCATGCAGCTACAGATAAGTTATTCCATGCTCACAGATTGAGATGAAATAAACAAAACATGACAAAATTACTTTGACCTCAGTCACACAGGCCTAAGGAACAGCTCGTGACCCCTCTGGAAACCATAGGTCACTTGTGAAAAGTGTGGTACAGACCATAAATGCAAAACATATCAACTATGTGAAATGTTTGAACCTAGATAATTTATCATTTTAAGAAAAATATTAGCTTACTCTGAATTTGATGGTAGCAACGTTGCTCAAAAAACATTGGGACTGGGGTCAACAAAAGGCTGGAAAAGTAAGTAGTATCAAAAAGAAACAGCTGGTGGAAGACTTTGTAACAAATTAATTTAACTGGCAACAGGTCAATGGGTGGGTGTAAAAAGAGCATCTCAGTGAAGATTGGCAGAGGTTCACTGATCTGTAAAAACTGCATCTATAATTAATTAATGTAAAAGTGCAAATGCTATGAGTAATCATAATCTAGAGTTCATAATACCTTCAACAGATTCAGAGAATCTGGAGAAATCTCTGTGCACAAGGTTGAACAGCGGTATTGGATAACCATGATTTTACTGCAAACTGATGTGTTTCTGTCATGGAAATCAGTACATGGGCAGGAAAAGTGGAAAACTATTCTGTGGTCTGACAAATTGAAATTTGAAATTCTTTTTGGAAAATGCTGCATCCTTCAGACTAAAGAGAAGACAGAAAATCTGGTGTGTCAGTACTTACATCAAAAGCCTGTAACTCTGATGGTATGGGGGTACATTGGTTCCTATGGAACTGGCCGTGTGTACATGAGGAAGAGCATTATCCTGAAAGGTATTGATGGGGACTTTCCACTGTTTTAGAAAAACATGTGCTCCCATCCAGATGACTTCTTTTGAAGGTCTTGTGAACACCTTGCATGTTTAGCACAACAATGCTAAACCCTCTACTGCATGGTTTTGTAGTAGAGGACTCTGGGTGCTGAACTGACCAGCTGAAAACATTTAGAGGATTATTAAATTGAAAATACAAGAAGACCCAGAACTGTTGAGCAGACTGAAGACCAGTCCAGCAACTGGTCTTTAGTTCCCAGAAATATATGGACTGTTGTTAAAAGAAGTAGGGGAGCAGTGGTAAACATGATGCTATCCCAACTTTTTGATGTGCTGTTACCATCAATTTCTAAAGTTTTAATTTTAGAATACATTTTTAATTCTTAAAATTACATTTTCTCTGTCCAAACACATGTTTTACTATGTTGTAATGTGAATAAAAAATGGATTTCTGAGTTGGTTCCCCAAACTTGTTACATTTTGTTTTAGTGTTCTAGATGAATTTGAACACACTATTCTCATTGAGCAGATGGCCATGTTACTTACTGAAAAGTGAAGGTGAAACTGAAGTAACAATGAGCAAAGGACGATTCTGAGGGAGTCTTTCAAATACCAGCTATCAGATTTATTTCTGTATATATATGCAAGCATGTATGTTTTTATTTAATATTTAATTGTATTTATATGTAATACTTAATTGTGACAAAATTTTTGTAATTTAGGTTAAAAAAAGGTTAAAATAAAAACAAAACAAAAACAAATGTAGCTTTCCATTAGTAGCAACATAGTGGTATTGCTCAGCAGCAGTGTATTTTATACTTTTATGGTCTGGTTAATAACAGCCACATACTGTGTGTGAATAATTCTGCTGGCTGTGGGTTTTTAAACCAAAACATTTCCAAAGGTCTTGACATTGTTTAGACACCGTTGGAACCACATGCTGTCTACCAATCAAAGGCACAAAGACAGATGGGAGGTGGAAGGAAACCCCAGGGGAAAGGCCTTATGTCTCAGTTTCACTGCAACAATGGGGCACGTGCTCTCACTATTGTTGGAAATGTTCACTCACACAGTGTGCATCAGCTGACCGGAGAAGTATATCACATCCTGTCTCAGAGCTATTGATCTTGAGTTACAGGGCCTCACAGTATTTTAACGGATGAAGAGATTTTCTTGGCAATACTCTGCTGTGAGTGGGACCCCAGCGACCCTGGCATCTGGTGGCTGCATCATTCAAACAGGACCAGAAATCTGATTCCTGCATTTCAACCAATCACATCATGACATTTCATAGTGTTTAGCTGTTTTGACCAATGAAATATCCCTGTATGAATTTACATTTTCTATATGATATACAACCACTTTCTATCACTCACTCTCCCAAGATGATAAAGGACATTTAAAAATACAGATATTGTGGAAAATTATTTAAAATGCCCTTATATTGGAGAAGAATGAGTACTATGCAGAAATCACGTACATATACCATCTGATTATACAGTATTTACAGGTTATTTTAAGCACAAAAAATAAATACTGTGTAATGTCTTAAACAGAAGTCAGACACTTATAACAATGTGCCAAAATAAAGGAGGATGTGTTTTTCAGATCACTGTATGATCACATTATATACTGATAAACACAAAAACATATAAAGATGTATGTGCATTAGATTAGTAGATATCTTGTAGCATTCATGAGCGTACATTCAAAATCTCTTCTAACAAAAATCCCAAAACTCTGTGACTATGCCGGCAAAGACTGCTTGTCTTTATTTAGTCAAAAAAAAAAAATCAGATGTTGGTTTTTATACATTACTTGCTCTTTTCATTGTGTCAAAGCCGTTCAAGGCCATAATTTTTGAGTTACGCAACTGAATTTGTATGGACAGTTTTGAAAGGCAGGCAGCTGGGTTAAAGAGCAATAAAAGAAGCTTGGGTATTGAGAAAGCTAATGAAGTATATCCTTCTGAATGGGAGGGGCTGGACTGCTGGCGTGTGCTTCACACAAACACAGGCACGGGCCAGAGGGTAGTGTCAATAGACTTCTTGGGGGATGGGCACTTTCTACCGTTAAATTTTCAACGGCATTTATTTCCTTAAGGGTTGTCACGAGGCCCATTTCAAGGAGGAGGTTGGGCTGTCTGGAATAACTCAAAGTAAAACTGCAACTGGTTGATTTAGTCACAGAAAAAAACTCACAAAAACCTAATGTTTTCATGGCTTTATACTTTATACACACATTGTTGACCGAATGTGTGCATGTGATAGTGAGAATATATGTGTAGATGTGTTTATGTATAAGCAGTCCAACAATAACCAAGTTTGAAAGCACCTAAAAAACCTTTTCAGCGAAGTCATTTGCTTTCAGTAGCTGAAAACACAACATTCAAATTAATATTTGAGAAAAAAAATTAACAGTTACTTGGCAACACAACCACCAGGCCCAGAAAAATAAAAGCAATTTTATTTCAAAAAATGCTAAATCCTTATTGGTGTTCAGCAGTGACATCAGCCTTTCTAGCTGAGGACCACCTACATCAAATGAATCACAAGCACAAAGGTCTGCCAGCAACACTCACTGAAATGGGGCCTGTTGAACATCACACAATAGATTGCTGTCTGTATGCTTCTCAAGGACCCTGAGAAGCATGAACAATATGGAAGTCCACTTCCCCTTGTCTATGAGTCACATATTAATGTACTTAGAAGTGCCTTTCATGTCTGCACTGGTAACTCAGTTACCGGGTTACACGTGTCTGTTTTCCTTCAGCATGAGTATCCAAAAAGGCATATATTTTTCAGTAGCCATGTGATGAATTGGCTCAATGAGTTTTCTTGAGAATAAAAAAAATAAAATAAAAGAAAGTTCTTCCTATATTTCAGGAAGTACTCTAATTGAGTGGCATGCACGGAGAGAACTCTCTTCTCTGTGAGGAAATCAGATCATTCATCTTTGTTAATGCAACAAAGAGTGCCTGCCACTGCCTGCTGACTGTGGTGATAGTCAACATCACAGTGTAAAACTGACATAAGAAACAACATGAAAGCTAGTTGGAGAAGACTGATCTGCTCTGAGTGTAATATTTTGAAGCCAAAACAAACAGTGATTTTAGCAGTTTTAGATTTTAAAAATGAAAAATGTTCAGTATAACCATCTTTAGCCATAACTTGGCGCCTCACTCTTTGGTTAGGCAGAGTGCATGATTTGGGTCAAAATACACCCTTTAATAATGTTAACCACATGTTAGACAAACTTCTCTTCCAATTTATTTGCTATTAAGTAGACAAGTGGTTGATAACACAAGCACAGAATATTTGGCTGTTTCAGACCTTTAGAAACTTCAGTTAAAACATACTGAACTGCCACTAGCCCTAAAACCGTGTCTTAAAAATGAAGCTAATGGGATACTTGTGAGAAGGGTTCAAGAGGAGAGGGGGTTTGTGTTACTCTCACACCCCTTTAGTGAAAATGGGTTATGGGAATATCACAGAGGTAAAATAAGCCCTCTATAGTAGTTAATAAAATGACTTCAGTGTCTTATTTCACCTGCAAGGGAGCTGGATTTTGACTTGATTTGGCTTTGCTTCAACATTTATTTTTGCTCTTTTTCAGTCTGGCTTTGACAAAAGTATGATTTGTCGCAAGGGTATACTTGCGATTGGTTGAAGGTAGCCTGTGATAAACTGTGATAGACAGATGGCTCATCCAAACACCTGCCAAATATGTTTTGAAAATGCCCACCCCATTCCAGTTTTCAAGGTTAAATTCTCAGATGGTTTTGTGTAATAAACCATCTGTCATGTCAGGTTAAGCTTCATCATAAATTTAATCCAACAGAACTAGCAGTAGTTGTGCTTGTGAAGCTGTTGTAGGATTGTGTCCTTGTCACTGCAATCGTGACTTAGTGGTTGCTCTGGGTGCTTTCATTGAACTCAGGGAATTGGATGAACATCTGTGTGGGGTGAGGGTTCTTTCTAGCTGGGGAGAATACAGGATTTAGCAACACAGTGCATATCTGATCATTTACATCGCTGTGTAAAGCAGGTGGAGTACAGAAGAACTGGATTTTTCAAAGTTGGTAAAAATCAACAGATAACCTTAAAATGTCTGGATGTCTTTAAATTATGGAAACAACCCCCACTCTTCTATTTACTCTATTCATACTTTATTACTCTTACTTATTCATACTTTATTCATTTCAGTTCAGTTTAATGTCATTTATAGAATGACAAATCAAACCAAGAGTCACCTCAAGACACGTTATATTGTAAAGTAAAGAACCTGCAATAATACAGAGAAAACCCTACCAGTCAAACAGCCCCATATAATGAAGCACTTAGCGACAGTGGGAAAGAAAAACTCCTTTTCAGCAGGAAGAAACCATCTACTGCAATATCTGTATATAATGTATAGAAATGAATGTTGTGCTGGATACTGAGTTATACAGTCAATGCTCCTTCTTGAAACATTTTTAACAATTGGTAGAGTAAAATTTAATCAAAATATGATTTCATCTTGGCTTTTTCAGACTTTAGTCAAAAACAGATGGCATGAAAAACAACATAAAGCTGACAAGCAGAAGGAGAGAGCACACTTAAAGAATCCGACATAAAAATAGATCCCATGAGCAATTCATTTATTTTCATTGTATTTCAATTCTGGGTGAACTACATGGTGAGGTAGGCAAGGCCAAGTTGCTGTCCTGCTCTCAGGTGATAAGAGATTATAATATTAGCTCACATGAGGCCAGAAAAAACTGCAGCTGCACAGCTCTCTGTAGAGGTTTTCAAGCATATTTCACTTATAACCACACCCAAATCAGTTATGCGTGAGCCATTAAAAGCTGACTAAAAACACCTGCATGCATTATCAGCCATTATGTTGCTATGCTTGCGTACTAAATGGGTTGCATCTGAGGCTCTTTCAATACCTGTTATTATACAAATTTCTCTGGAAAATTCAGATGGCCAAGTAAACCAGGAGCAGCCCAGTAGATTTCAATGCCATTAGCCGCCCTGCTCAATAATCAGCTTCATTTGCTAAGAAAACAAACTGGGGCCAGATGGCGAGGCTGATGAGTGTTCATCGATCTGGGGTCCCTCTTACATACTTGCTTAATTTTGGAAATGGAGGGGATGGACCTCTGAAGGTTGAGAAGGGAAACACTGGGGCAGATGTGACTTCCCTCCTCGATGCTGAGTACGACACTCAAAATGTGAACGGTATATGAGCTTTGGAGCAGCCCTTGAAGTATAAAGCAGCCCCACTAGTGAACCTATGTTCACTTTAGTTATTTTTATACCTGCTGCCAGTGAGATGGCTAAGCCTGGGTGAAAATTAACTGCTCATTAAGCTATGATATGAATATTTTAAGAATAACCTTCAATTTAGTGCACTTTGATCTATTAAAACATGCAAATAATGTTTTATTAGTCTCAAAGATGTATTTGATAAGTCACATCTGCTAATTAAAGTAGTGTTTGATGAGCTTTCTTGGGAAGAGGAGATTGATCCTTCATCTAATGCTATTATTCAAGTAACATTTAACCTAGAGTCAGTGGAAATGTTACCTCTGGGACTTTCATGTTTGACTGGACCTAATCATTTTCATAAAATAAACATTTTTTTTCAAACCATGAAAAGCAAATATTAAAGCTCAACACAAGTTTAATTTAAAGAACAGTGTGTTTCATAATGTAGTCATTACCTTGGCACTGTAATACCACAGAAAAGGTTTTAATATTTAATTTTTTTTTCCTTTTATGTTTCATTAGATAAGATTTTGGAATTAAAAGTGAGCAGCAATTTCATCTGGATTTGACCTGAGTGACCCTGCTACTTAGGCTGAGATATTAGTCTCACTTCCTGAGAGAGAGGCAGCTTATTAAAAACAACCATTCATTACCATAAGACATAGCAAAGCAGTTGGCTTCCTAATCTTTGGAAGCTCCAGATGAATATCTTTCCATGACCTAAAAGCTATTATGTACAGTGCAGCAGAATGCAGCATTTCCGTGACAGAAAAAAAAGAAGCTGGCAGTTGCTGCTGATTTTTAGCTGATGTTTTGGCCAAATAACTATTGTCTCTGTGAAATCTTGTTTAGTCACGCTGTGACTGTCCTGTACTTGCAGGAAAATAGCTGTTGCATATTGTTGGCTGTGAGGGGGGAAAAAGGCGAAGCAGAGAAAAGGCAAACAGATGGTGTCAGGATCAGAGCTGCATGCATTAAGTCAACGTTAACCCAAACGACAGAACAGAAATGATTTGGAGGTAATATTAACCTTCAAGAACGAAAACTGATTTTAAAAATCTGATTATGACCAGATGAACTGGTCCAAGGGAAAACCTAAATCCATGCCAGGATTTCACAAATACGGAAAAGCAATAAGAGACACTCGCTGAATAATAATTGATCTACTTACAGAGTGATGGTGATTGCCACCTAGAAAAGCTGGCATGCATGGCTTCAACTCTACTGTTCACAAAGGACCATGAAACAGATTGAGCCGATTATGCTGCTGATTAGTTAGCAGGAAGAGAGACAAGCATCTTCATTTCAGGAAGAAATGAAGATGCCTTCTTGATGAACAACTGACTTAGCGTCTGACCTAGAGATTTGGTCAAACTTTAATTATGAATGACACTTAAGTACCTCCCAAATTAAGGGAAAAAACACACTGCACTCTTAGAAAAAGACACTGTAGAAGGTATTGTTGAAAGACATTTTTGCCATTTTTGCCAAACGTGAGCATGTTGACTCCTTGCTTTTAACATTTTCGAACACAGGCAAACAGATGGTGTCATGATCAGAGCTGCACGCCTTAAGCCAGTTAGTTAACCCACCAAAATATGAATAAACCCAACCCTTTCTCATAGACAAGGCATGTTTGATGGAGATTTATAATAGTTTAATAAACATCGGCTTTGCGCAATTAATAGAATAATTGACTGCAAACACAAAAAAGTCTGCAAATTAACAGTTTAGGTGCCACAGCCCCTGTCCTGTATCTGTAACCTCTCGATCTTTGTGTGTGAGTTAAAGTATCACAGACACCAAAAGAGGCCATAAAAACAAAACAGCCACAAAAAACACCCTTTGCAAACACATCTTGCTTACATATCTTGAGTGTCTAAATAATTTTGAGGAAATTTTATTTGATTAATTGTTTGTTTTACATTGTTCTAAAAGACAGTTTTTGCTTAGATTAATAATTTGGATTTTTTTTTGGCTCATCTACCTAAAACAGATCAGTATCTTGACCGACATGAATCTGCAGTGAAACATGAGGTAAATGAGGTAGTTATGGGTTTTTCTTCGAATATGGCATTGAGGAAGCTAAGCTAAGCTGAACAGATTTGGTGAGTCTGCATATTATTATATTTTAAGGCACCCTACCAGCTATACTTATCTCAACACTGAGATTACAAATTTGCAGTAGATTTAGATAACTATCAAATCTGTTAAATCCTTTTTTGTTTTTAATCCCAGAATGCACAGATGCGCGATACAGCCCACCCACGAGTGACTTTTTAAAATGCAAAACACTTAAATTTTCTTTGTTTTTCTTTCAAAAGAGCTACAGAGAACTGAAAAAGGGGTTATCTTATCAAGGCTTCCTTGTAAATGATCTAGAAATATAACCTCATGTAATTGTTTTGTGGTAATTCTTTTTTAGAAAATAAAGATGAAAGCACGCACTATAAAGAGATTGTGTATTGTGTTCCTTGAAATCTTCAACAATGTCAACATGAAGATAGCTGGAGCATAATAAGAGCTAGTGTAAAACATGTCTCTATTTGTAGTTCCAGCTTAATCTGTGAGCTTTAAGAAACTGATAGATATGCAGAAGACTGCTTAAACAAGGCTTCCATGTCTGGTCTTACAACTGAAACAAAAAAAGAACAATACCTCCCATTTTAAGGCATATTTTTATGTTTTCACTCTCCTTTTTTTGCAGGGCACTGTATGTAAGTTGGGCACAGTGTGAGTTGTGAACTGCTTTTAATCCATTTCTTTTAGGTGTGCTGGTGTGGCTTGCTGCTGAATCAGAGGTGGGCAATAGAAAGGCTAAGGCTTCAACAGAGAACACAGGGTTTTTCCTGTTCTTCTTCTCCCAGCATTAATGGCTAGAGCATTCCTATTACCTGCTCTGAGCCCTGAAGATGGGATTCCTGTGGTGCAGGCCGGGAGCTGCTCTGCTGCACTGCATTGTGATGAGTTCTCCACTGATGTTTTCCTGCTTTTGCTCCTCTCAACTCTGCCAGTTCTACTTTTCTCTCCTGCCTGTCTTCAAGCATGGTGTAGTTTCTCAATACGTCTGCTACTTTGTGCCCCTTTATTCTAGCCTATTGCTGAATTCATGTGCATGTTATTTGCACTCATTTCATTACTATTTTGCTGTAAATAAATATACCAAGATTCAAAGATGTCACCGACTTTTCTAGTGAAGTCAAAATACAATACAGCAATGCACTTTACCTTGGTTTTTGCAACTTTTCCATGTTGAGGATAACATCTCATTTTAAATAGGGTATGATTTTACGCTTTTTAGAGTATGCGCTTTTTATTTTTTAAACTGTATTTATCTACTCAGCAATTTTAATTCTACAGTTTAAACAGGTTTTTTTTTTTAATATTGACACATTTGATAGTAGATTCAGAATACCAAAACATTTGTTATATTTATTTCAACTATAATTAACTTCACCAAACTGTGATCCACAGATTTTTTTAATAGAGAGTTTTTCAGTTATTACTGTGCATATGTGTACAGGGAGTGCAGAATTATTAGGCAAATGAGTATTTTGTCCACATCATCCTCTTCATGCATGTTGTCTTACTCCAAGCTGTATAGGCTCGAAAGCCTACTACCAATTAAGCATATTAGGTGATGTGCATCTCTGTAATGAGAAGGGGTGTGGGCTAATGACATCAACACCCTATATCAGGTGTGCATAATTATTAGGCAACTTCCTTTCCTTTGGCAAAATGGGTCAAAAGAAGGACTTGACAGGCTCAGAAAAGTCAAAAATAGTGAGATATCTTGCAGAGGGATGCAGCAGTCTTAAAATTGCAAAGCTTCTGAAGCGTGATCATCGAACAATCAAGCGTTTCATTCAAAATAGTCAACAGGGTCGCAAGAAGCGTGTGGAAAAACCAAGGTGCAAAATAACTGCCCATGAACTGAGAAAAGTCAAGCGTGCAGCTGCCAAGATGCCACTTGCCACCAGTTTGGCCATATTTCAGAGCTGCAACATCACTGGAGTGCCCAAAAGCACAAGGTGTGCAATACTCAGAGACATGGCCAAGGTAAGAAAGGCTGAAAGACGACCACCACTGAACAAGACACACAAGCTGAAACGTCAAGACTGGGCCAAGAAATATCTCAAGACTGATTTTTCTAAGGTTTTATGGACTGATGAAATGAGAGTGAGTCTTGATGGGCCAGATGGATGGGCCCGTGGCTGGATTGGTAAAGGGCAGAGAGCTCCAGTCCGACTCAGACGCCAACAAGGTGGAGTACTGGTTTGGGCTGGTATCATCAAAGATGAGCTTGTGGGGCCTTTTCGGGTTGAGGATGGAGTCAAGCTCAACTCCCAGTCCTACTGCCAGTTTCTGGAAGACCCCTTCTTCAAGCAGTGGTACAGGAAGAAGTCTGCATCCTTCAAGAAAAACATGATTTTCATGCAGGACAATGCTCCATCACACGCGTCCAAGTACTCCACAGCGTGGCTGGCAAGAAAGGGTATAAAAGAAGAAAAACTAATGACATGGCCTCCTTGTTCACCTGATCTGAACCCCATTGAGAACCTGTGGTCCATCATCAAATGTGAGATTTACAAGGAGGGAAAACAGTACACCTCTCTGAACAGTGTCTGGGAGGCTGTGGTTGCTGCTGCACGCAATGTTGATGGTGAACAGATCAAAACACTGACAGAATCCATGGATGGCAGGCTTTTGAGTGTCCTTGCAAAGAAAGGTGGCTATATTGGTCGCTGATTTGTTTTTGTTTTGTTTTTGAATGTCAGAAATGTATATTTGTGAATGTGGAGATGTTATATTGGTTTCACTGGTAAAAATAAATAATTGAAATGTGTATATATTTGTTTTTTGTTAAGTTGCCTAATAATTATGCACAGTAATAGTCACCTGCACACACAGATATCCCCCTAAAATAGCTAAAACTAAAAACTACTTCCAAAAACATTCAGCTTTGATATTAATGAGTTTTTTGGGTTCATTGAGAACATGGTTGTTGTTCAATAATAAAATTATTCCTCAAAAATACAACTTGCCTAATAATTCTGCACTCCCTGTATATACTCCAAAAGCTGATGCAAAACATTCTCATCACAGCTTTCATGGTCCCGCATTTAATTCAGCTTGTTAACAATCTCAACTGCTGCATTGACGTTCATCACAGCTAATGAAGTAAGGCTTTTCATTTCAGCAGGATCTATTTTGAGGATGTTTTGTTTTCAGATTCGAAAGTTAGACTATAAACTTATACTTGTAGAATTCTTACAACCTGTCTCTAGCTATCGCTAGATTCAAACGAATAAACTGTAACATCAAAGATAGATAAAATGAGATAGTTTCTCACATAAAATGAGGTATTTTGTAATCACTGACTATGCTGCAAATCAGGAGAAAGTTATAATCAGTGTCATTGTGAAGCTAAAAATAGCAAAAACCAACAAAAAAACATTAGTCACATGTGCTCAGAATGACATTTTTTAATCATCTCTGCCCATTACTGTCATTTTTTTTTCTCATTTCGAAGTTCTGTACTCGTTCCCATTCTGCTCTTTCTACTAATTCTTCTCTGTGTTGTCACTCCACGTCCTGCTCTCAGACACCATCATTCTCTCATCTGTTCATACTCTCTTGGGAACCCTGTTTGTCTCCTTATTCCCTCTACATACTCCTCTCCAATTCTCCCCTCCTACTTTCTCTTTCTTCCTCAGGAGTCTCTTGTCACTTCCCAAGTTCCCAGCGGTACATCTTGGAACAAACAATCCAGACATGGAAATGTAATATGGACAGAGTTAAAAAGAATATAGACACTGGAGGATCAAAAATATTGCACTGACAATGAAATGCTTCAGTAGCATGTACTGGGATGTAACACCATCTAATTAAAATACAGTGAAGTACCCATTGAACAATGTGCATATATACACTTGTGTGTCTTTGGATGTATGTGTTTCACAGGTGGACTTGATAAAGTGAAGATGAAGTCCATATCCATATTCCCCAGACAGCCCCTTAGCATTTCTCCAGGCTCCCACCCCTCCTAGTTTCACACCCATTTTTTTTCAGGGCAGTTCAGACGTGGGGCCCCTCTTTTGCTCTGGGTTTGACAGAAACCAGTATCTTCCCCATCTGAGCCTGCATGAAGTCTGGGTCTCTCATCACAGAGCTGGTTGCCTGACAGCTCATCCATTCAGCCCAGCCCCAGAAGGCTTTGCCCCAGTGCTCACTGCTTTAACTGGGTCTCCATAACAAACCTCTTTGCAGTGTTGACTGTGGAAAGCTGAAGCTGAAGCTGGCCAGCCTGTATGGTGGTTGGGAGGGGGCTGAAATGGAAGGGGTGAACAAGGAAGGACTCTGGGAGTAAGACATGGAAAATGAAGTAAGGCAGAATGAAGAGAGATGCTCAAGTCAATAAGTAACCTAATACAGCAGGGGTGGGCATACCAGACATTTCTCTTTGCAGTCCCTTGTGGGTAGCGCAAGGAGCAATTTTTCAAGTTAAAAGAAGGATCTGGGTTAGATGTGAGGCCCATGAGAGTCAATGTGGCATTTGCACTATGCATTGGGTACCTGCTGAAAAAAAGACAAGGAATACTGTAGAGGAAATAATAATTTGTCAGTGTTACTGACAGTACAAGGGGGAAAAAGCAAACAAACAAAAAGGAACCATCCTCAATGAATGAAAATAGTTTTCAAAGTTTTGTTGGAGACTTTGAGAGAATGTCAAGTGACAACTTAAAAACACCTTCATTGAGAAGAATATTGGCGGAGGCCTCTGTTTTAATCACTTAGACCTAGATACAGAGGAGCTAAACTAAAATAGCTCTGTGTTCCGCCCCGCTTATTCCCTCACGTCTGAGTGGGTGCACGATTGCTGAATAACCTCCTCCACACTCCGATGGTGGCCAGCTTCTACTACAGATGGAGGGAAATTGGATGGATAGAAAAAGAAATAGAAATAGGACAACCTTGGCCTGAAGCAAATAAAACAGAAGTGAGAATCAATTTTATCATCCAATTATCATTTTGGCCTGACCCCCGTGCACTCAATATTACTAGTTTTAGTAATAGATTTAAAAGTACTTTCTCTAAATCCCAATTAGAGTTAGTACACACACATACAGTAGACATGGGGATCTTATTAAATATCTAAGTACTGTTGTGTGTGCTTGGTATATAGACTTTTGTATAGTGAAAGGTGGACACCCCCGTATCCTTATATTCATGTTAGTTAACACTAAATTAACCCTAATACCATTTTAAACTGAACAGAAGGAACATATTTTATTTCCTCAAAATGAAGCCCACCATGGAATCAGCATGATTAATCATGCTGCGAAATTGCTCCTTGGCTGCTGCCTCTACATGCAGATCTTCACAGAGCTATCTGTATAATTTGCTAGTTTAACATCTCTGAGCATCATCATCTGAATGTCTTAGTTTTATTCATTTTGATCTGGAGAACTGACGAGTGAGAGGGCATTTATCAAACTTTCCAAGGGTGACAAAAAAAGAAAACTGAAGGAATTATTTGTGCAGATATCACTAATGAAATTTATCTGAAATTATATAAAATTTTGTGGTTTACATGAAATCAGTGAGCCGCCTAGCTCTCATTGTTACTGTGTATGGGTGCATACATGAAAAACTTAGACACTGTGGGGTTCAAACTGAAAAACTATAATGGATCCTCTGGAACTTATCCTCTGGGCTACTCACAGTGGTACTATAAAGCATCACAAATATCTTATTTTTGCAGTTAAAGCTTGGGTAGCTGACCTTGAGAAAAGAAAAAAAAAGAAATATTACGCACCAGAGATGAAATGCAGCCTGCATTTCCCATTGCAATGAATGAGAGCTGGACAGTGGGGTATCTGTCAGTTCATATCTAAACTGTCAAACTTCAGTTGTGTTCATTGATGGGATTGTGTGAGAAAAGGGTGTTGTGGCTACATTTTAATGCATATTATGGGCTTATTGACATATAGCTGCAGGATTCTGTGAGGTTTTCTCCAGTTTCCAAAAGCAAACTGTAAACTGGTTTCTATAAATGGCACACTCGTGAAATCTCCACAAAGCTCTAAAATTCTTTTACTTTTCACCTCTACACTGTCGAGTTTTAGCAAACACATAGCATCCAAGGGCCTAAGTTCTGTGAATTCTGAGGCTGTAGCTGCGCATATGTCAAAGCAGTAGGCTTTTAAAGCTGACTATGTATGAAGAAATCTGACTGCACTCCCACGGGATCCCCTTCATTTTTATAATGTATAAAAATCTCAGTATGAAAATCTGGCCCTATAAATTTCAGCACTAAAATTCCCACATCTCCTAAACAAGCTCAACATTTTAGAAACTTTGCACCTTACTGCACGCTCTAAATGAATGATGTCAGTGTGACATGTAGATAAATACAGATTTTCTCAAGAATAATTAACAAGCTGACAAAACAAATGACACTCATAATTGTTGCGTTCAATTTTTAATAAGTGATCGTTTAGAGTATGAGAGGTACGAAGATGGAGTTAACCCTAGGCATACAAAATACTCCCCACCACAAAGGGGAAATAGATTCAGATGCTGAAAGTGCAGAAAACATTGATGTACAATATGTAATAGCATTTCTGCCCCATGCAACACACTGTGCAGCCACCAGGCATGACTGTTTAATAGCAGGGGTCACTGACCCTTAGCCCACATTAACTATTTGTGCACCTTAAAGGCCTCTTTATGTTCAGTGTATTGGCGCCTGTCACTCCTGGACTCTGCAGCTGCTGCCAACAATAACCTCTGCCAGCATGTCACAGACCTGAGCTGTTCTTGGAATAACAGAAAATTTATGCAAAGAGCTGAACAAATAGAATGAACACTTAGAACACACTTTGTGCCCTTCAGCTGTGATGAAGGCCTGATTCCAGTCCCACACAGAGAAAGATTGATTTTGCATGTTGAAATCTGTAAGAGCCATACATTGTTTGAATTGGAAAATTGGACCTTGATTCAATAAATAGTGGGACCTTATGTGCATTACAGAATGTACGCAATCTTGCCAAGACATAATCCCTCTAACCTCATACTTTAGGGACGTGCAAGCAAAGCAAAATCACAGTGCAGTTACAAGGACAGTGAAACATCACAACACAAATTCCCATTTGAGGCCCTGGAAACTAATTAATCTCATATGGGACAGAACAATGATGTAGTGGTTACTGTTGCCTGAGAGCTAAAAGTTTTCTCTTGTTGGCTTGAGCCTTTCTGTGCACAGTCTGCATGTTCTCCATGTGTGGTTTTCCTTCAGGTTCTCTGATTTCGTCCCACAGTCCAAAGACATGTTTGTTTGAATAAAGTCTTTTAAGCAAAGCACTTGAGCAAAACCACATCCATTTGAGGGCACTTAACGTGTGTAAGGTGGACTCTTTTTGACACTGGATATTTTCAGTCATGCAAGCTGCAAGGATTCAGTCATCACCTGGTAAAACTCTACAGCTCTGATAATGTGTCTGTTTATTCAAAGCAGTATTTTATGTCAGATGCTCACAGTGAGAACATTAACACAAAAATCTTTAGACTGTTACAATGTTTGCCATTGTTATTACCTCATTTTAGTATGTAGAAATGTGAATGAAAAAGTTTTACCTAATCATTGGGGTATGTGAAAAGGCAGGGCACGAGAACATTTTCATCACTTTCATGCAAATCCATTCACTGTTTGAATGATTTGAACTGATTTGCATTATTAGAGCTACTCACATGCCAAAAAATACTATAGATTATCTTCAAGTATTAAAAGAAAAAAATACGTTTTTTGGCCTTAATGGCATGGGATGGGTTACATCTGCTGGGTAGGTTGGATATATAATTCTACCACTGAACTTGATGTAATTGCTGTAAGTGTGCCAGGGGGACAATGTGCAAAGATGCAGTCCAATATGAGGTGGCTGAGGTTAGTAATAAAACTTAAAGTTATTGTAACAGTTTCCGTGGAGACTGATAGTAATCCATATGGGAACATTGCAGAGTCTGAAGCTTTTAACCTGAAGGCCAGAAAAGTTTAATTTCACTAGATAAATGGCACCAGAAAGGAAGCTAAAAGTGATGACTGAACGTGTACTCTTCTGCTTGTCTTTGAATTTTAACACCCTCTGCATGGCACGTCTGATTTTGTCTTTTTCTGCACAGAAACTTTTCATTTACATTTTGCTATGAATACAGCATATTTAAAATTTCTTTAAATCTTTTAAAATTATTTTTTTTTAATGGAAACAAACAGAGCACATTAATTTTAATTCCTGTGGTCAAACAATATTGTAAATGTGGTCAGCAAGTCCATTTCTCTGGAGCAATCACTGATTAAGTGGGCATTCTGTGTTCTTGAGGGTCTTTTTTTAGCTATGAAAGTGATTGTATGGTAGAGTGTGCTAACACTACCATGAGGCACTGACTGATTCACAAAGGTGAAATGCAGGCTCAGACATGTCTCTCTACATTTATATAAATGGTCAAATGTACTAGAGGCTTTAAGTTTCCAAATCACAATTAATTTTTTGCTTGACTATAACATTTTTGTCATGCAGGTTATAAGAAAGCAATACAAGGACAAAAGGCCTGAAACTGCCTATAGAGAAGTCCTTGTTTCCACAGTGTCATTTTTAACATCACCATGTCTGCCACATGAGAACGTGCACGCCTTTTCATAAGATACACAATAATATTATTGTTCTTGAAGTCTCCTCTTGCTTTAGTCCTCAGCTGATAATGATTATCAATGTGAAAGATTGAAAGATTGACAGTGTGACTTAAAAATTTCTAAATGCATTTCCTTTAAAGTATTTGATGTCACAATTCACAAAAGATAAACAGTTTCTAGCAGTCTGACTGAGTGGGGTGAGTCCAGTGACAGCCAAAGACCTATAAGAAGGGGTTCGTGTGACTTACATTTCATTGTATTGTAGGGTAAAGTAGGCAAAAAAGTGTTACAACACTGCTTTAATCTCCCAGATTTTAACTTCTGGTTACACTCTGATTAAGAGGTTTTTAATTCCCACATTTAAAAAAAAAACTAAAGAAAAAACAGGTTTTTATCCATTTGTTGTGCTGATGAAATGATGACTGTGTTTCCACACCCGAGCATCTCCTGCACTGTTACCTTATGCTGTATTGCTTTGTGTTTTATTTAATAGAAACAAGCCATTAAATAAAAAAAGAAAAAATATGTGGTCATTGTTGGCCTCTCTAGCCTAGCACTGTTCATGTGCAGCACGTCTTTAAGCTAAATGTTTAATAACTCACAGTGTCCCAGACACCAAATATTTGAACACTTCAGAAAATAATTACTCTCAGGCGGACTAAGATTTCAGTTTCAACAATAAGCTCAGGATCAGAACTTTTTATAGTGAATAATCTTAATCATAGGAAGTAATTTATTAGTTGACGTTTGGTCCATTTTCACTGTTTTCTTTCTGCCACATGATCTCTGTCCTTTGGGGACCCTCAACATGAACTTTAATTGAAAACAATTTAACCCTCATCTTACATATTACCTGTGCCAATATGTATATATTATCCTAGTCATAGCTCTTTAGTTAGCCACCGACATCATTATATGCCAACTACTTTAGCTCCACTACCTCTCCAGACATTACTGCTACTTAGTTTTCTATCTCCATTTCCATCCAAATGTATGATTTTTTTGTTTGTTTTTAGAAATCTTTCAGTCAGAACTTGGTATATTATCTTTATTTGGTTGAAATCCTGAATGTTTAAGTCCCATAAGCTATTTTGATGACAACTCTTAAGAAGGTTTATTGTGTAAAACTGGAGCACTCAACTTTGTTGCTTAAATCTTGCTCAACAAGTTGAAATTTTGTTTTTTTTACATTTTTTCAAGCCATTTAATTTAGTGCATGTCATACTGTAGACACACTTGTATCTCCCAGAGAAGGTATCTTTGGCCAGTTCATAGATTTCTTCTAAACCTCTGCATAAAGGGAAAAAAACATAAGACTGAGGAATTTAAAATAAATGTGTATATGTATTTGCAAGGCTCTATTTACAGAAGGAACAAGAATGTAATAATTGATGTTACCAGATACTTTCAAGGAGAAGCAATGAGCAGATGAATGCTCGAACTTAGAAAGAAACATGAGCAAAGTGCCATAAAATCGTGAGGCAATAAAAAAAAAAGAAAGATATAGGTTTGAATCTCAGGTTACAAATGAATAAAATAAAGAGCCATTAAAGTTAATCACATTTTTCTGAGACTGAATAAATAATTCAGAGTAATTTAAAGTAATTTCAATATTTTTTTTTTATTATTTTCAGATTATTATTTTCAGTGTACCAGTGACATTACTTTTACCTCGAGGCAGATGAAGTTACTGGTTTGCCTACTGCTGAAATCACAGGCTGGCTTGGGAGATAAACACATCCTGCTGTGCTCAAGATGACCGACGATGACACAAATGTCTTCTACTAATTCAGCTCTGGAGGCCTTCATTTGTAGTAGCCTTTCAGACACTCTGACAGCCTGGCCAGAGTAGATGGAGCAGGTTCAGCCAGGGCACAGCCACTTGATGTTGACTTGTCAAGGAAAAAGTGGTTGGCAGGAAGAAGCTGTTAGTCCTTGATTCCTTGATTGTGATTTAATCTCTGTGTTTTTACATTCCTTATCTGTATGGAGCAATAGAATCTGTGGCATGGCTTTTGGCTTTAACTTATTACATAAAGAAAAACGTCCACATGGAGAGCGCACATCAAAATTAATTTCTGCAAAACAAATACTGAAAAGAAAATCTTTGAAAGATAAGAAAAATGAGATTAAAGAGACCAACATGGGGACAAGTGAAAAAATCAAGGCAAAAGCACGAGACCATTAAAGGTAAAAGGTCAAGAGCTACGAGGGCAAAGAAGCTACACACTAAAAAAGGAAGAGTCTAAGAGGGCTGAGGAAGGCACGAGGTGCACACTACAAAGTCAGATTAAAGCGTTAGAGAGCTATGTTGAGTTTAAGCCAGAGTTTCAGTGTCATGACAGTGGCTTTTTTTCTACCTAGGTCACTATGGGAACAGGTTATGCTCGGGTTTTGGTTTAAAATCAGCTAGAAGTGCCACATTTTCAGTAATTCTTTTATTTACTGCATGAGTTCAGTGGTTCTCTGCTTGGCGAATATGATTTATATGTGCAACTTATGCTGGACCTCACTAAAACAACCAAATGAACCCCAGCTGTAAAGTTACAGCATCACAAACTGCGCATTACCTTTTCACTGGAATTCGCATGCATTCAGTTGGTAATGCAAAAAAATCAATAAATATTTTTATAGTTCAATCTAATCTGCTGTTACGTCTGTTTTACATTCCTCGAATTGCAGATACTATCACGCAGATTAGAAGATTGAAACCGTTTATCGCCAAGAATAAATAAAATTCATTTCAAACTAATGTAATTTCCACATCCTCTTTATTAGGCTATGTGGAATTGTCAGACTCTGAAAGTGCTGCCATTACATTGGAAAAAAATATCAATATAAATTGAAAATCTAAAATAAATATATTCAGTGCTTAACAGTCCTTTTTGTTATTTACAGTCCCAGATTCAGTTCTTTCCTCCAGGTCCCGGTGTGCCACAGAAATAGGGGAGGCATGATTAGATGATAGCTGCTGGCCTCGCCGGTCATGGTCCCTTGAACCTATTGCACCACCCTGACCTACAGCCGAGCCACAGATCACACCCCTCCCCAATTCTATTATTCTTTTATACTTTATTATGCTTATTTTAGCAATGCTGCATTTTACTGTTACAGTTTTTTATGTTCTTCATAGGTCTTCCTAGATCATCTGACTAGAGTAGGTGGCACTCATATGGATCATTTTGTGTGGGGAAAAAAGATTCATATAACACGTGACCTAAAATAGTGAGAAAACCTTTTTGTCATTCTTCATTTTCCTATATCTGAGAATTAAAGTAATTAATGATTAAATTTAATGATTATAGTAATTTAATGATTAAACATCTGTCTATCTTAATATCTTCACAAATCTGTGCTGGTTTAATAGGAAACTACAGGTAAGTGAGTCATTTCAAAATTTCCAACATACTGTATAGTATAAAAGTTATTTTGATCAGTTTCCAGAGGTCAGTTTTATGGTCAGCGCTTTAGGTTATTCTTAGGCATTAAGATGAAAATATTGTGGCTTCTGTCATATTTTGACATGAATACAAATCAGCTTTCCACCTTGAAACACTGACAATCTTACTCCATTAGATTTATCAATTTATTTAAAACTCAGCAAAAATACCAAATTATCTGATCACATAAGGGGAAAGCATTCACATGTAGGTTGGGGTAAGACATGCGATGACGTTTGTCTGCCTACATGTTAACCTTGCCACAGTTGTGCATTTCTAGATGTGATTTTTGATATGGACAGCATCCATCACAAACACTGCAAAACTATCTTGCAGAATACCATGAAATGTGGCAGAGAGATGAAAAACATGCAAAATAGGACATTAGCTTTTGTGCCCCTCAAGTTTGCCATTGGTGTCAAGCAGAGCAAGTGCAGCATGCATGCAGTAGTTATAACTAACAAAGATAATATAGAATTCAGTAGGGTGCAGTGTTTGCAATGCCCAAATGGTTTCGACAAGTATGTGGTAACTGATATAACTGTGAAACTCAATAGCTCTGCCATCAAACCCATTTTGATTAAGCCCAAGATACTGATGTCTGGCAGCAGCCTCTGCTATCCAGTCTGATGTCTTGATGACAGAAACTTCACTTCCCTGTTTGGGACAATTACTCCCACACAAGCTCTGGAGACTTGAGACAAGGCTTCATGACTGAAAGAGAAAGTACCATATAAACTGTGACAAAGTATGACATGCCTGCTGACTGGTATATGACAGAAAAACAAAAGCTCAGTTCTCTGAGTGTCCTAAGATGTATTTTGTCATCACACCTGGGCTTGCTCAATGCTTTTCAATTAAAAAAAAAGAGACTAACAAATGGGAAACATGTTTTTGACAAGTATTTCTTTTAGTAAAGTTTTGAAGGGAAGGGACTGTATGTCTTAAAGAACTGTTCTACAAAGGCATGACCTTAGTCTCACAACAGCTGAAATTTCACCTGAAATCTTCCTTCAATAAAAACCTTGAAAAAAAATATGTTATAATGCTCATTTTCTGTGCTCCTCTACAACAGATGTCTTTTAAAAGTAGTATTTTGTGCACAAATTTTATGGTGCAGACAGAGGAAATTAAAACATTGCCTTAGAGCATGAAGATGAATAAGTCCTGTTTGAAGTTTCTTTTTCAAGGAGGAAAGCATTTGTGTATTATACAGTGAGCTGAATAAATATTTAGAAAGCAATAGATTTAAAGTCCATAACCAGAGTATTTAACAAAAATAGAGAATACCAGTGTGCTATTGTGTCTTCACAACTTCAAGGCTGGACAAATATGTTAGAGGTGATTATTAAAAAGAATTTTAGAAAAACAAAAGGAATATTAACCTAAAGACAAAGTAAGCACTGGGTTACAGACAGCTGGCTGACACCTCTTCACATTGTGGATTTAGACTGAGTGATTTGAATTTCCCTAACAGTACAGCTCTGCTCACTGGGCCCCAGCAGGGAGAAGGTTGACTAGAGGGTCATTACAGACTGTTTTTCATAAATTGTTTTGCCTTTGAGATCTGTCCTGCATTTAAATCGCTTTCATAATTGAATATTAAATATTGAAAGTTCAGCTCGACTTTTCCCATGACTTCTCGATGCTACTGTTTCCACTCTTATCTTTTTTTTTTTTTACTTCTTTTCCATCATAAAGCAGAGGTTCCAACTTACGGACCAGTCATTTTGCAGTAATGTGCCAGTGCCAACCTTTTGACAAGAGCGCCGATATTTTTCAGTGAAAATGCATGGCATCATTATGGATTAGGTATTTCCACCGCTTGTGGAGAAGAACTGCCTGTCATCACTTGAAGTCGGTGAGTATCGCTCATTTTCTATGTCTCTGGTCACCGCATTGTTGCTAATTGCTTCCTGTGTGAATGGAGCTTTAGGACACCAGAAGCAGAAGGCTGGCAGAAACAGAAGAAATAAAGCTTTTTGTGAAGTTGTGAATACATTATCAGCACATTGTCAGTTGAAGAAGCTCAGCATCACATCATCTCTGTTTGTTCATGTTAAAAGTGGGGAAAAATGTAACAGGCAAGAAAAATAGTTCATAGCAGTTTCTTGTGCGAAAAAAGAATAATGAAACAAGACATTAAAACACACATCTCCCAAATTCTACTGAGGTCCTCGTTTAAGCTAACACTCTTACCATCTATTATTTGTCTATTATTAAGAACTCTGAGTTCTTTGCATTTGACAAACATATATGTTTCAGATCATCCAACAAATTTTAATATTAGACAAAGATAATCCAAGTAAATTGGAACTGTTTTAAAATCAATTTATTTGATCATTTATTAAGGAAAAAAAATCTATCCAAATCTACCTGGCTGTATGTGAAAAACTAATTGGCCCCATAGTTAAGAATTGTGATGAACCACATTTTTGGGAAAACTGAATTAAATGTCTTTAGCCACAGCCAGGCCTGATTATTGCCAGAGCTGTTAAATCAAGAAATCAGTTAGACAGAACATGTCTGACAAAGTAAAGTAGGCTAAAAGATATTAAAAAGTAACACATCCTGCCACAATTTGAAGAAACAGCTGAGAAACAAAGTCAGAAAGGTTTGGATCTGCTTAGATCTGGCATAAGATTCATAAAAAGAACGTCATACCAACAGTCAAATGCGATGGTGGTCGTGTGACGGCGGGAGCTGTGTCGCTGCTTCAGGAACTGGATGAATTGATGGAAATATGTATGAGGGCGCAATACTCTTTCACATAGGACCAGGTAGGTTTAACCATTCAAAAGCTATATTTTGTATTTATTCAAGTTATCTTTGTCTAACATTAAACTTTGTTTGATGATGTGAAAAAAGTGTGACAAATATGCAAAAAATAGAAACGTTTTCCCAAAAAATTAAGAAAGCGTCATATAAGTTTTTATTAGCACCATAATTTCTCTAGGCAAGGATTTTATACTCAGTAACAAAGTGCTGTCTCTCTTTTCCTCTTTTATACACTTAATACCAAAGTGTGAGCATTATATCACTTTCCTCTTGGTCAATTCCAGGCAATGACGGTAGATCAATAAGACATGCTGTTCTCCTCTCATGGTGTTTGGAGATGATGTCAGAGTGGAGTGATGAATGACAGAATAACAGGCTCAGCAGTCGAGAAAAATGAGCTGGACAGGGAACAGGGGGTCAACCAGGTTAATGATGTTGGCCATGATTATTTGCAGGTGCGAATGATCTGAGATTAATCATTTAGGGGCAAAGCCTGAATGACAGGACATGAGAAATGGCAGTGATCAAACTGGAAACGTTCATGAGCTCTACACCACCTTCACGAACATGAAACAACAACATGAGGCAAGGGTAAATATTGCTGCTCTCCACTTTGCACAGTGTTTTCCAGGATGCTCATTGATTTTCATGCACTTAGGTCTGTCATTATAACTGCGTGAAATAAAACTGACAATATGTCCTGAAATTTATCAGAAATAATGTCAAGTATTTTGCAGATCTCCTCATCAATGTTAGGCGTATTCAATCCAATTGAATTTAGTTTTATTTATATATGGCAACAATTCACAACAACAATTGATTCCAGCTGCTAATACTGTAAGCTAAAGACACCACAGTATTAGAACGAAACCCCAATCATCAATCATATGACCCTCTATGAGAAAGTACTTGGTGACAGTGGGAGGGAAAAACTCCCTTTTAAGAGGAAGAACACAACACCGGCTCTTTGCATGCATCTGTGCAGAGAGCATGCAGCAGATAGCTGCCAAAGAACCCAGCCGCAAAGTCTGAAACTAGACTCTAACAGGAAACAAATATGTCATTTTTGCAGCAGTCCATTTCTGCCTGTGCATGCTCCTACAGTAAGATCACTGCAGTGTTGTCTCTTTGGACTGGTTTTCAATTTTGTTTTGTGTCGACATTTTTGTTGTTATATGTAAAGACTAAAAGAAAGATCATATAAAATAGGGATTTGTGTTGCATCTGGAACTGTTGCCTCAGGTTTAACAGCTTATTTCAGGTCATGTTGCTGAGTAATGCAAAAACAGTGTAACAAATGACTTTATTTGGGGAATAATTAAGCACAGTATAAGATGTACAGTATTACCTTTAAGAAAAGGACCAAGTAATGTGCAATACATTACTTTTTAAGTAATCAACCCAACAGTGTTTGGTGTCTAAGAATAGTTAGAGAGATAGCAATGAATAGGAGTTTGTAGTCTATTCTAAATAGAGTGGTTTACTCCAGCACGATAAGGTGGCGATTCAAGTGACAATCGATACTTATGCTTTCCTTTGTTTTAATGGTCAGGGCATTCTGTCAGTGATGCGATGCTTTGAATGGGGGATACTCTCCCCAGAGACACAATAGAAAAATGTCTGATTAGTTGCACAGAAAACAACAAAAACAAGTCTGTGTAACACTGTGATGTCACAGATAATCAAATCAGTGACGGTTTATATTTAAATGTTAGTTCATTGATTTTTTTTTTTTTCATCTAATGCATCCAGAGCCTTCACAGAATACCTTGAAGATGGTTTGCCAGTAATGTACACGCGCACATACTGGGTATATTTACACACTGTCCTCTCAGGGACATGTCAAGCATGTTGTGCTCAGTTGCCTTACCGGACCAAAGCACATTACCCAAGGCTCTGACAAGAAGACGTACATACATGTTTTTAAGACACACTTGAGAGCTCCAGAAAGCAGCTGATATAGATTTATTGGCTCTGCTTAAAATGCGTCTGCACGTACATCTACCCCAGCTGTCTGTGTGGCGCAATCAGAGGCTTAGTTCTGGGAATACCGTTGGAAAAGGAGAAAGTGCGGGTAGAGTTCCAGAAGGAAAGACTCTGATATTGCAAGCTGTACATTAATATACATATATCTATATGTGTGAGTGTGCATACACTGTCTTTGACAGAAATCAAGTTGGGGCTTAAACACTCAGAATGAGGATACATTTGAAAAGTAAAGGCTCTTGGGCTTAAATCTGTCCTCAGAAGTCAAGTCAGCTCTGTGTGGTCTGCAGCAAGGAAAGCAAAAGAGATAAATTGCCCACTCAGGTCCATTTTGTGTTCACATTGTTTAATTACAAATGGACCAAGGACAGTACATTTAGTCATAAGAATTGATAATGCATGCTAGTGGGTTTCAATATAGAAATACAAACAACCATCTGCATATAAATAGCAATAATAGAAGGAAAGTTGCAAATCAACTGTTTACTTAGCATGACACATGCATACACACCCACTAATATGTAGAAGAAGCCATAAGTTTAAATTTCCTATAACACAAAAACCTTAAAAAAATAAAATGCTGCTATTTAAAAAATATAGCAAAATGTGATTACATCAAATATGAGATGTATAGGGATAACATGATTTTGCACAAGTCTTGCAGATTCTGTTTTAACAATTTAATTCTTGTTTCTTAATGATTTTTCACCAGGGACATTTTCACAAGGCAAACATTTAATCACTATCAGAAATTTTTTCTACCAGTAGCCTTTCACTGGACTAAAAGCACACAGCACGAGTCTAACTCAAATCAATTAAGTGACCTCCCACAGAGTGGTTTATGTCTTATACATCTGACATACAGTATAATGGATTGATAAAAGCGAGATTATAAAGTTGAACCAATCAGATGTTTTTTTCAGAGTCACTAG
The DNA here is from genome assembly GCF_001858045.2 of Oreochromis niloticus. Taxonomy (NCBI): domain Eukaryota; kingdom Metazoa; phylum Chordata; class Actinopteri; order Cichliformes; family Cichlidae; genus Oreochromis; species Oreochromis niloticus. The sequence goes on from NC_031965.2 coordinate 15,940,958, forward strand.
AAGTTGGTACGTGAGTTCTGACTGAGGAGCGTGTTGATGAATGGCAAAGTGAGTCAGGCCGCATTCAGTGCAACTGTACAGGCGTGCAGCAACAGTAACTGTACATGTCGATATTTTGGAAGTGCTGGAGATGATGATAAGTGAATATAACAGTGATACATGAATTTCCATCACGGATGATATTACACCTCATGTTTTATTCCCAACTGTGACACTGAATTGAATGACTTGTTCAAATCTACTGATATTTCAGTTTAAAAGCAGACCTACACACAAGGATAACAAGATTTCATGTGAGATTCATGTATGCTGACAAAATTTGCTCTCAGAGCTCGTGGATTTGAGAAAAACAGTGGCTTGTGGTTGCATGCATAAGTATGCTGAAACTACCTCTAACAAAGTCCAGACAAAGTCAGTATAACTGAAATGGTTTGGAATTAATAAAACGAATAATACTAAAGCATAAGAATGAATTCTTTGATTATATTTGACCTGCGTGTAATTGTGTGTATAATTACTATTATTATTATTATCAAGTCATTGGAAGTTAGCTTAAGCTAATTTTTATCTGTAGTGCCTTGGCTGGTCATGTGCAGAAGATCATAACAGTATCACATAAAAAGCACAACACAACACACATGACGCAATCACACCCACACACACACACACACAAAACACATCAATGTCAACCAGTCTCTGAATCTTTCAGCATTTCAATTTGTTCATAAAAGTGGTGATAAAGCTGCAGTTCTTAATGATATCTTAATGAGATATACAAATATATATATATTTATAGGCCGTGTCTGTAGTCACAAAATTATCCTAAATGCTTTAACAAGACTAGTCGAGTCTTTATTCTCAACAAGAGAGTCTTTCTAGTTTTGAAATCTGAAGGTCTGAAAGCCTGGACACCAAAAGCTGACATCCACACCCACACATGCAAGGCTTTAGGTTGAAAAAAACATCAGGATAACAGGTAGTCTCATTAATTTTAGTGTAGGATGCAAGTGTTTTGGAACAGTGCATCTTTCAAAGGATCAGAAACATTTCAGAGCTGCACTCAGACAAGGTCAAAAAGGGACTTTGTGAAATGAAGAAGTGGCTTGTTTGAAAATGCACCTGTACTGAAAATTCAACACCAGGGCTTTGTTACTCTGAGTGGGATGTGCAAAAATAAAAACAAGTATGTGCACTGTTCCACAACCAGTTCCACAACCAGAGAGGGAGTTTGACACTGGGTGAGATTAGTGGGAATACATTAGCAGTGGGCATGACAGGGATTGACACCAGCCTTGACCCATTAATTCACCTGTTTTCATTAACAATAAAAGCAGTACGCTCAGCCGAGTGGTTCCATTACAGATATTTTCTCAGTACATATAGACATGCCTCGAGTGAATATACTGCAACTAAATAATGAGTTTGGTAATGTGAAAAGTTTGGTTCCCCATAGTTTGTTTTGAAGTGATATTGTCATCGTCATTGGCACTAGCTCACTCATTTGTCCCATCAAACATACAGAAGTGAATGAGAATAGGGATTGTCTGCAACAAAGGCACGGGAACGTGTACTAGTGTTATTTACTTCACTGGTCAGTGGTTTTAATGTTGTGACTAATGTGGTGCATTATGCAACATACATGCACTTAATTCTATTTCTTGTAATATAATAATAAATAAATTGAATGAAGTAGTTCATGATGATGTTACAAATGGACTATGGCCTGCAATTAACTCTGTAGACAATACTCCACCTCTAATTGGTCGTGATGGTTCCTGCTCCTTCCTGCTCCAGCATTTTCCTGTCTTTTTTAGGGCCATGTTCACCTGTTCATTTCGATTGCAGAGTAAGTATTAAATAAATAATTCATGTTGCACAGCTGCCTGTTAAATATTATATGCCTCACAGGCTAAAATGTGAAAAGGATCTGATTAGTAGTCAAGAAGAAAATTAACAAATGTACATTCTTTTTTTAATTTTACACATTCACACTTAAAGATGATTACCCTTTTTAAAAACTGTCTTAATTGTTGTGTGCTCAGTGTAGTTAAGGGAAACAGTTACATCTGCAGCAGTGCTCCAGTACTGACACAAACCGCTCCAGTATGAGAATTCCCAATCTTCCAAGTGGCCTATCCTGAACTTCTAAATAGTAACATCACTTTCTGAGGGAACTATCATAACTTACATGCTTATATATAGTCTATAGTTCTTCTATGTAATAAAATGTAAAACTGATAGTTACACAACCCAATAGCTTGCAAATTTTATTACTCTTGCAGACTATACATCTCCTTGACAGGAAGCTTCTGAGAAAGTACCCTTAGGATCTTTTTCATTTGGAGTGGGTCTCTTGGATTAAAACCACAGAGAGTTGGGGGGGGGGGTTTGCAGGTTTTTTGTGCAGGTCTTTAACAAATCATGATAAAGAGAGTATATGCCATAATATGTCCGTCTTTAAATGTTGAGTGCCTGTCCTGTGCAGTCCTACAGATAAATACAGATAGACAATTTCCCAAAGTGTTTTTTTAAAGGCTATTAAATGTAGAAGAAAAATGGACAGCAAGCGGCTGAAAGTTTGCCCAGCTGGCCTCAAAGTTGCAGTTTTAAGAAAAGACAAGTCAGAAGGACATTTTCTAAAGGACAGCAAATGAATGTTCCTCAGTAATGTTCTGTATGAATAACAATGAGGTGGACTGATGGACGTTTAAAGAGTCAGCCTAAAAACCTCCGTTAGCTGTCCACGAAAATCTAGAGGTCAAGCAAGCTCTGAAATAAAATATTACCTTAAAACACAACACAATATGAAACATACTAATTCATTCCAGTGGGAGTGCCAGGGTTACGGGCAGACACACACACGCACTCCTCCCCCTCCTCCTCCCTACTCTAACTAATGAGAAGCTGTAAATGAGGAGGTTTGGATAGTGTTTATCTATGTGACTCTGAGGGGGCCAAGGTGCCCTCATACACAGCAGTGTGTAGAGAGAGCGACTGCTGGGCATAATACTTCACACATCAGCTGCCTCTCACATATGGTTGTCCTCGGCTGGCCCTGGCTCTTGCCCCATCTGCCTTCCCACCTCAGTTCCCATAGTTTGTTTTTCCAACCACTGATTGGCTGACTCTGAGTGCTTATTGTGTTGCCACATCGCCCCCAAAGCCAGTTGTTATATTTTTCAGTGCCCTCTTCTTGACTGCCATGTGCACATAACCATTTTGCCCTTCCCCACTCAGTACACGCCCCATCACTATCCTACCTCCATAACCTTCCCTCCAACCCTCCCCTCGAATCAATGCCCTAATCCTGCCAAGCTTGGCGCAGGGTCACATCTGGAATGGCGAATTACTGCTGCCCCGTCCCAGCCCTCCCTGCTATCTATTCACAGATGGCCTGTTGATTTTAACTTCTCGACTATACAGTGAGTGCAGGGTGTTGGCATGTGAGAGAATGGTTAATATTGGGGGAAGCCTGTCCAGGGCAGCGATGTTGAAACTGTTTTTTGGAAAACAGATGCAAGGATTAGTGCTAAACATTTCACACTTATAATTTAAACCAAAGTAATGATCTGCTTAGATGACCATGGGAACTGGGCTGTTGCTCAGTAAGGCCAAATAGTAACACACTGAGATATTAGATAACTGAGAAAAACCAGGCTAAGTTTGTCTGGGCGGATGAAGTAGAGTATGACCGGTTTACAGAAAAGCTGGGAAAGGATTAAACTTTAGCCTCGTTTTTCAGATGGCACCGTACTGAAGCCGCTATTGTTAAACCCTTTGCTTATTGTGCAACATACACCAAGGGCTCTTTTACCTGGCAGTGAATAAATGGTATGTTGTGCTGCACTCAGTACTGATTACATAAAACAGAAAAACTATGTGAAATTGAATACTTGCAGATAATCTTGGCAATGAAAGCTGGTTTGGGATTTTATCAGTTTATCTACAAGGTTTTGTACTTACTTCAATATTATATTTTTACATTTATAATGTAAATGCTGTATACCATGATTTCTATTACTTGCAGTATTGTTAAGATATCCTAGTGCTTTCTTACAGCCCATTATGTGCACAGGAATCTATAAAGAGCTGCTGGAGGCATTCAGCTGAGGAAGGTGATGGCATTTACACTCATATGGTATTTGATCAGACAACAAAAGCTTCAGGTACATTTCTGTGGACTCTTGAGCCACTCGTTTTCCTCATTTCCTTATTTCCCCCCAAGGATCCAGACTTTCTTGTAATTGTCTGCACTGATCTTGAGCAATAGTTCTTTAGGGTTTCTGAAGGTGGTTTTCTTTGGATAATAGTCGCTTTTTCACTCATTTTCAGTCCAGTCTTGAGTGTTTGTCTTTCTTTGTTAAGACACTTAACACTGACCACTGATCTTGTCAAAATTAATGGAAGTAACATAGAAAAATAAACATACAGAATTACCATCAGAGTTTAAGCCATGATGCAATACCATCTGGAAAGCATTTGATTGGCAGAGGCTTCATTTTACAGCATGCCAATGATCCCTAAGGCACTGCCAGTGCAATAAAAGCATACCTGGATAGAAAAATACACACCATCAGTTATGGATTGGCCTCCCCAGAGCCCGGACCTCAACATTCCTGAAGCAGTGTGGGTTCATCTTGACAGAGAACAGAACAAAGTGCAGCCATCATCCAGAGAAGAGCTTTGAAAGTCTTTCAAAAAGACTGGAGAACTACTCCTGAAGACTACTGAAAGAAAATACAAGAAAGCTCGCTAAGAGAGCTCAGGATGTATTGAGAAGTAAAAGTCGTCATAAAAAATACTGACTTTCATTTTTGTTTTCAATCACATTACACTGGAATTCCAATGACTAATTACAACAATCTGACCTCACAGAAATACAGGATATATTAAAAAAATTGGTTGTAAAGTAACAGTTGGAATAAACCAACCTCTCTGTTGTGGAACATTCTGAAACCTTTTGAGAAGCAAAATGTTTCAATAGTAACACCCGAAGGGCAGATAAGACAGGAAAGGGCAATCAGGGTTAGGCTGGAGGAGAACTGGACCCATATCCTGGCCTCCTAAAAGAAAACCCTCTAATGTATATTTAATGTTCTGCATTTATTCATGCAACCTATTGTTGGGCTGACACATCGGCAGAGGAAAAACTTCCCAAACCTCCCGAACCAATCAGCACACAAAATACACATGATAAGCAAACAATGTCAATTTCAAAAATTTCGTCTTTAATTCACTGAGCTGGTCGTGAAAATCGATAAAATACCAGATAAGATAATAAATTATTAGGTGATTAAAAGAACCCAAAGACACGGTAGAAAGAAAAGGAACATGCAGCAGTGGCAGCACGTAAAGTCATGCCCAAGGCAGGCTTCAAGTGTAAAAATGCACAGATTAGGACCCAAATGAAGGAAAGCAGACCCAAGTAATAGTCCAAACCCAGAGAGGCAATCAAAGAGGCAAAAAACCAAAAAACAGTCCAGAAGTTGCATGTGAGGTTCAATAATAATGAATAATATATTATACAGATGATTTATTCCCATGACTTTGTCTGCTGATGTGGTTTGGTTAATTTTACACACCAAAACTACTTGCTTAGGTTAATTGAAAGATCTTGTTTACAGGCATGTGAATAAGTGCATATAAAATCAAGGACTTTAGAAACATTTAGAAATCCATCAATTTGTTTTTCTGTTTACTGAACATTGCATGAAGTTAACCAATATGCATAACAGCTTCTGATGATCACGATTAATTAAGTGCACACGTAAAGTGCATGTGAAACACAATATTCTTCCTATCTCTTCTTATTTAATAAATCCAATCTGAAGTGATAGCACAATGAATAGAAATAAACACTTTGCGTTTGTGACAATCTGCTGTTTTGTTATCCGCTCTTTGTAAGTCAAAGCATAAATCTGCTTTGGGATTTTGACAGCCATAATTTGGCATTGTCTCGCTGTAGCATTTGTCCATAAATATGAGAGGAATTCATTTGAAAATGTACCTTCACCATATGTCCCTTTACGCATCTAAAGCCAAAAACCTATTACTTTGAAACTGCTTACAGCTGTTCTTGCTTAGGAGTTTGGCAAATGCATCCCGTCAACATCAACACACCGTCTAAAGCCAGAGCGAAGAGCGAAGCCAAAGAACGACTTTCCAAATTTGAGCATCATAGTAAGGGCACGGGCAATAAAGGGAGATCTCTTTATACGAGAGAACTCCAAGGTGATCATCATTCCATAACCATAACAATAACAAAATAAGACCAAAACTAATATTAGGAGACACAGGCTTTTGTGTTGGATTTCAGTCAGGATTCCTGTTTTCATTCCTGTCTTTACCAATACTGAGCTTTGTGGTATTATTTGAGTTCTAATGGGGCTTTTTATGACATTTTGAGATCCTTTTTGGATCACTTTAATGGTCTTATATCTAATTTTTATGAATTTCTGATTTTATTGAGGGTGTTCCTGTGCAGACTTTATTTTTCCTTCTCATGTGTGTAGTTCCCTTGGCATTTCCTGTCTGTTTTCCTTCTGTTTCATCTGTGAACTTGTAACCTCTGATTTCATATTTATTGTCTATAATGTTAGTTGTCTATTCTTTTATTTCCTTTTTTCTTTGAAGGTTAGTTTTCTTACATGTTTTGCTTAAGTTTTACATCCACCATAGTGAATTTCTGCAGGATAGGATTTGCTTTGCTCCCAAGCAAAGAAGAGCCATTTATGTATCAGCAGTAATTTAACACAGTGCCTGCTTTTTTTTCTTGCTTTTGGCAAAACTGCTGCCATCTTGAATTACGAAATTGGAACTTTCCAAGTTAGAAATCTGTTGTTGTTAGCAGCAAAAAAAATTCCCCTGAGCTGACATAAACTGGGCAACTGAGTTTGAGAAGGAGTTTTTGTTTGTAGTAACTGCTGGTCTGGAAGTTGAATCCAGATAAGATAAGATAATCTTAGTACGATGTTTTGTAACATCATACATAAATTTCTTCCTCCCAGCATGAGAAGTATATTATAGTGTCCGCATCTGTGAGATTGTTAGGCTCCACTTGGGCCCGGGTGATGTCGATTTTGTCTTCAGACAGAGCACTTGAGCAGATGTCGCCGTCCCAATTTTCTGTGAGTGTGCAGAATTATCCGTTTAGACTTTACATTACAATGCACCAACTGCGCATGCGCCCATCAGGCAGACTCCAAGCTGACGTCAAAGCAGTATAACAGGAATGACTCCTCATCTGTGATGTCTCCAACTGTCTGTGTCTGCAAACTTAATGAAGTTGTCTTCTATTTCAGCACATTTGTTTAATTTGTTTTTACTTTAATAGATGTGCAGCACTGTCCTCCTCTTACTATTCGAACATAATGTCACTATCAGAGCTGTGTAGTGACTTTATTTTTCAAAGTACATTGGGAATAAGCTTCAACAACAAAGGGCAAATATTTAGATGTAAAATTTGTCATTGCTTCCCATCCATTTCTGTTTATAAAGAATTAAATTGCTGTAAAAGCTCTGATTTGCCATCATGTAGCCTCTCTAAGCTGGGTGTACATTAACTGCAATGCAGACATTTTCAAAAATCTGCATCCTCTTCAGTAATTTTTCAATACAGCTGTCCACGGATGACATGGTCGGTTTGTTTCGCTTTCCTTATTTCATGCATGGAGAACGGGAGACAATCCATTCATTCTATTATTCTGTTACCATCCAAACAGAAGCAATGTAGCACACATGATTTACAGTACATTAATAATAGATTTAAAAACACAAGATGTCAAATGAAGAAAAATACTGCAAAACGGAGGGCAGCTCGGTGCTGCCACTTAGCCGTTCCAGCTTGATTCATCTGCAGCAGCCCTTTGTGCACTTTAAACCCAAATAGTTGGCTTAGTGTATTTCTGTCTGAAATCACTTTTGGCAAGCTTCCCTTAAACACCTCTTTCCCCTGATAGCTCTCTGCTGGTAGAAACTGGCAGCACAGGGTTATCTATATTTAGCATCAGTGATTATCTGAGTACTACTGGCAGATGTTTTATGATGCAACATGTGTAATATATTCAAAAGATACAAATATAGAAGATAATCTTTTTACACTGAGGTTTGCCCTCAAAATGGCCTTAGTTAACTGCAGTGCAGATGGTGAATGGTATGAAAACACACACACACAGGCTCATGGTGACTCCTATACTTACAGTGGTGTTAAATTGACTAAATACGATGTGAAGACTGGGAAGTGTATTTATTCTTCATTTAATATTGACCCAGTTTTATTGGTCACATTTTACTAACAACAGTGGAAAAGGAAAATTATTCTGCTGATGAGCCGACACAGTCTGTGACTGCACAAGCTTTAAGATGGTCTAAGTATTTGGATTTGTGTGGCCTCCAGTCACAGGGTACTGAAATCAGGCCCTTCAGTTGAAGGGTGGTCTCCCTACTTAAATCAGCCTGCTGCTTATGCGATAGCATCTACTGACAGGAAAGGCAGCAGTGTGCTGAGTTTGTCATGTTTGTGCACCCATTTCTGGCCAGACTTAGCCTTGTGGTATGTGACATTATCATGCAATAAAAATGAGAGATGGCTTCATTACTGCAGTTAAGGGATGCACCTGCATGGCAGTGATTGCAGTAGATTGTCTGCGGTTACTTCGGTGAGCCATGGCTCATCATTAGCTTGGAAACATAGGATCATTTGGAGATTTCCATGCTTTTCATTTATAAAAAACATACAAATACAAATATAGGAAATCAGATGATTTTTTTTCCAGTAAAATGTATTTTGAATTAAATAAAAGTTAAGTAATTTGGCTGTAAAATTACAAAGCATTGTCTTAAAGTATAATCAAAAGCTTGGTTACAATTTTCCATATTCCTTTTTTCACTCTGTATTACAAAAAAATGCCAAATGCTGTAAGATGTTTTACGCGATGACCCCATTTCCTGTTATCTACTCTGGGTATGGTTTTTTTTAGGAGAAAATTGATTTGAACATGTTTGGATGGAAGACAAGCAATAAACCCAGAGTGCATATTGACAAAATTTTAAAGTACTGTAAGAAAATCGTAAAAGATAACTCTCCGGACATTTCTCTCTCTGTTGATAAGTGTAAAAAAAATGGATTTACTATTTCAACCGCCCAACGAAAATCAAAAACTACACCTTATTTAAATTGGTATGAATCCCCTCTTGGTTTGTTGAAAGCAGGTCAAAAAGGTGATGAGACACTGCAGTACAGCAATAGCAATGGCCAGTTGATGGATTCATGATTGCTGCTACTGGCTGCCTGGAAGTCTACTGCCTTTCTAGCATATGCTTAAACCTGCTGATAGGTGATTTTTGTTTAGATTAAAGTTCAGTGATTTAAACAGAATAGGATAATTGTAAAGTAAGTTGCAGTAGGTTATTAAAAAGTACAATTTACAAACCCGTGTATTAGACAGGTTTTCTACACTAGTAACAAGTGACCTAATCTGCCATTATTATTCCAGCTTCCTGAATCAGCATTACGATAGACATTTTCAAAACAGGTTTTCCATCTAACAACCCTCCATCATTCCTCCATCCATCCATCCATCCATCCATCCATCCATCCATCCATCCATCCATCCACTAAACTAATCATTAAAAGAAAAGAAAACAATAAAACAGATAGTCATTGAAGTTTAATACATCATCATCAGTTTTCAGTTCTAAGACTCTTTAATATTTGGCAGATAGCAGCCTAAAATAAAAAACAAAAACATGCATGGTTTGTTTCACCTACCTTACCTTAGTTAATCGGTTATTGCTTTGGTTATTACAAGGTATTACATAATTATTTGCTTTAAAAAAAATTGTCCTATTATAATAATATTATCATTATTTTGACTTCCTGACTAAACAAAGATAAACATTCTCCAACCAGACTTTGATGGTTTTCTAGCACTGCACACACTTAACTTTTTTTAGAGGTTTGAAGGTTAGAGAAACAGCAGTCTGACTGAAAATTTGCCAGATCTGAGCTGACTACAAAAGCTGAGTGAATACCACTCTTACCCTCAATAGCAGCCATCAAAATGCAGTTGAGCAAGGCACTGAAGCATCAGTTGTTCTGGGGGTATTACATAGTTGCCAACATAGAAAAACCTGTAATGGTACTGGCCAAGTGTGAGAGCAAAACCCTGAGTGGGTGTCAGGCTCGCAAGCTTTTGGCTGCCTGCTGTGACTCTTACCTTGGCTCGTTTTGTTAAGTCGACATTAGAAAATCAGGTTGTTTTTTGTTTTTTAAGAGCTGTCTTAAGATAATATACTGTAACCATCAAAGTACATTTTATTATTCATAACATCACCTTGCCTAATTTCTTTTTTTGTATCATTGTGAAAGTGGCAGAGGATGTGAGCAGACTACTGATATGCCTTCATTTTGCATTTGAAAGTCGCAGCGATTTGTGTTATTACGGCTCTGTCAGGCTGATGGAGGCGGAATTGATGGGGCCGCTGAGCTGTTGCCGAATGCTCGTATGAGAATACAGGTTACAGTCTTTTTCTCATCAGCACCTATGACACTGTGATGAGTGGAGGCTTGTAGCTTTGACTGACACCTAAATATGGAGGCCTGCCACATACTTATATTTGGATAAGAGGCAGCATGGGACTCTAATTTCAGGGAAACACTTCAATTCATGAAGCATAGCAAGACATCGTTATAGAGTTGTATGACAAGGAGAGATATAATGGAAGAGAGGAGGGTGGCAGGGTGGGCGGGGGATGAGAGTGAAAAGTTGGCAAAACGACTTTAAAGCCAAGAGAAGCAGAAACAAAAAAAATAATCATGAAATAACAGGGAGGAAAGAAACTCAAATGAGATTGCAGCATCAGCGGGGTGATGCATAACACCAGCTAACTAGTGTATAGCCTGCTTTATTTTGCGCTATAATAAGCAGAGGTCTAGACATAGGCAAGGGCAGAAACTGCTCATGGAAGTCTATCAAACTATCCCATCAGGGTTTGGATACACAACTGATATAAAAGAAGAGGTGAACAAAATTAGTGTTTTCCCATACTGCAAATTTTGGTTTTAATCTGATACCAAGTAAACATAGGGTCATTATTATACCAATACTCATACTGACACTGACACTGATACTTTTACAATATAAAGCTTATACAGGGAAAAGCAGTGTGTTATCATTTATGAAATGTATCCTCATTAATTTACAAAATGTGAACACATTTTAATGACTACTAAATCAGTGTAATTTACAATGATTACTGTGATTACTTGCCACATTAATTAGTTAATACAACAAAACTTTTAGCTTTTAATTAATTTTGAAATGGGGTTTTTTGTGGAGACCTGAAATGTAAACCTTCTTGTCTCTAAAGCACTTGGAGTCAACTTCTGTTTAAATGTGCTACAGCATATGAATAAAGCAGATTTGTTTGATGTATATTTCCAAAAATAAATATAGAATTTTTAACACATCTCAGTGGGCTACTGTGTACTGAAATTAGTACTTAAAGTATCAATCCTATTGCGCTAGTATCGATCTGATACCAATACCAGCGTAGGTATCAATACTATCAGTATTTCTATCCGCTAAACCAAATCCAGGTGTAGGTAATGGATTCGTTTGAAAGTTATCAAAAGTGATGACTGGCACAGCAATAAGTACCAAACGCAGAACATTTGGTTTAAAGGTAAACTTGAGTTAATCAAGGTAGAAATCCAGTTGTAATAATAATAATTATTATTATTATTATATTAATAATAATAACAAAGGTAGCCTGGTCAGCCAAATGTTATTGCAAATTTTACAGCGGGACTAAGATGGCTTGACCTTTTCAATGTCATGTGTTCATCTGTTCTAGCATCTGTTCTTGGACAAAACAGCCAAGACAGAAACAAAAATTAGGACATGTGAGTGGAGACGGTTTGATGATCTGCCCTCTCTTCTCCATTTTGTTTACATGCAGCGTTTACCGTGACCTCTACGATTCTGGCACAGAGCATCACGAGCGCCTCAATCAAAAAGTGAAGTTAGAAGATGCACCAGATGACAAAGAGATATTATAGTCAACACGCTCCTTTCCACACATGCCGCCTCTTTAATCTTTTTGTCTATCTCTCAGTCGAGTTCAGTCTGTTAGTGTGAGTGGCTGTATCACAGAGCCCGCAGCCTTCTAAAGCAGACATCAGTGGGTAGTTTATCTATCTCCACAGCCCTCCCTCATCACAACAGACTTCCAGCTGCTGTAGTAGACATCTTTCCAGCCATCACACTGAGGAGAGAAGAGGTTGAGTCCAGCAGAGATGCTCTCCAACACATCAAGCCCTCCTAGGAAGTAGGAAGCAGGAGCAAAGGGAGCTTTTCCTCTTTCCTGTGGCTCACAGTGTGCAAAGATAGTTATTATCAGTAGGAGGAGGTGAGGGAGCACCTTATAAGGCAATGAGGCGCTGAATGATTGCACCTTTTTCTTCCTTTTCTTTTTTCTTTCTTCCTTTTTTCCCCCCTTGTGTACCTTCCCTACAGTGCTTCTCTCTCACCTTTCCTCTCCCCATACCTCCTGTGCTGCTCCTTCTCCACACAGCTGACACCAACACAGGTAATTCTGACTAATGTGACAAATAAAGTCTTCTAATCTCAACAAAGCGGCTGTTGCTTTCTTCTGCGCATTCATCTGTGTTAAATCAAAGGTTTTATGCAAATAAATGTTTTTATGGGGTACTTTCCATCCAAATAAGCAGCTGTATCACGTTGTAAGCTGGACAGTTTTGAATTTACTGCGTAAACAAGTGTCAGGCTTCGTGCTGAAAAGCAAACCTCGCCAACATTCGCCTGTCAAAAGCAGACTTTTTTTTTTCTCCCACCTCTCTAAATTACACCTTTTCTAACGAAGAAACATCTCCTGCAGGCAGAGAGGTTTAAGTTTTTAATCAGGTGTGTCTGCTGTGTGATTCACCTTCTTTGCTATTTGAAACTGCTGTGACCTTAAAGAGCTTAGCACAACATCTCCGCTTCCGCCACGGAGCTGTACTCTACATGTAAAGCTTTATGCTGTCACCTGTGCAAACTAGATAAATAATGCCGGTGAAATGCTGCAATTCCACAAGTAAAGATGTCAGATTTGTGGGTCTGTGCAGTCTCATCAGTCATATTCGAACTCTCATCTCCAAGGGCTTCACACACCCTATTTTTCCATTTCTACATCTCATGCTTGTGGGGAAGTACATTACTGTGTTTTTGTATTGGCCTGACAGTAAAAGCGTTTAAACTTTAACAACTATACAACTGAATATATGGTGGCTGTCAGGCTGTATGCTGTGTTTGGCTGGGAAGAACATTGCCAAAGCACAGCTGTCTTGTAAGTGAGGGTAGGTTTAGTGCAGCAGCAAGACAAAGCGTCACGCTGCAGTATTTATGAACAGTTTTTAGGGGGAGGTACTGAGTGCTCTCTCACTCTGTGTACTCTCCAGTCTACATATCCTGGCCTACATAACCTATGTGTGACAACAAGCAATCGTCTGTTGAGTGCTGTCTGCTCTCCAAGGGAAAGTTTTGTGTTCCATACACACTGGCAGCTCCTTTTATGCAATTTAATGTGCAAAATACCTATTCATTGAGCTATAGGTACACGGCGAAATGCCACTTCACAGCGATCATAATATTTAGCTTCTCCAAGGACGATCTACACACGTAGACAGTTTTGGGTGTAAAATGCCAAGGTTTTGGAAGTGCGATGATAAGAGTTACTTTTAATTGAGGTCAGTGGAATGTAATTGTGCATTTAAAGTTAGAATGACCAGAAATGTTGAAATTGGTAGTTATTCAATTCAGTTTTATTCATATCGCACCAAATCACAAAAGCAGTGGCCTCAAGGCGCTTTATACTGTAAGGTAAAGACGCTACAATAATGCAAATAAAGACCCATTTTCAAGCACCATAGTGTGTTACCTAATGCAAGTATATCGTGTTAAAAGGCTGATTGATTATTTAAAAAAAATCCAATTATGCCAGCATAACCAAAAAGGGCTGTGCTAATTAAAGAAGCAATTTGCCTTAGGACTTTTGATTTTTGGTTCCCCATAATGTAATTTAATATTTACCAATTTACAGGCTTGATTTATGAGAGGATACCACAAGTATTTCCAGGTAAGAAATTGCAGCATTATTCAGATTAAAAGTCTATAATGTAAAAAAAATAAAAGAATAAAAAATAAATTCATTTTTTTAAAAATCACCGTAATATGTCATCATGATATCATTTTGGAATCCAAATTTTATACTAATAAATCATTTTAATTATTAGAAACGTCCCCACAATGTTATTAACATCTTGTAATACTACTGGTATTGATTTTACCTTGCTTTCTAATATTATCCAGATATTTCCATTGGCTATTATAACCTTTTTACCTTACCTTAGTTAATTGTATCTGGTTATTACTTTCACTATTACAAGGTATTATGAAATTATTTGTTTTTAATCAATATGATCATCCCAGTATGAATATAGCTTAAAACAATGCTACACACATACACTACCAAAAAAGGTTGTCAAAAAAAGTCAAAAGTTCGGACACACTTTCTTTTGATGGTTTTTCTTTATTTTCATGACTATTTACATTGTAGATTCTCACTGAAGGCATCAAAACTATGGATGAAAACATGGGAATTATGTAGTAAACAAGAAAGTGTGAAATAACTCAAAAATATTTTATATTTTATATTCTTCAAAATAGCCACTCTTTGCTTTGATTGCTGCTTTGCACGCTCTCGGCATTCTCTCCATGAGCTTCTTGAGGTCGTCACCTGAAATGGTTTTCAAACAGTCTTGAAGGATTTCTCAGATGCTGAGCACTTGTTGGCCCTTTTGCCTTCACTCTGCGGTCCATCTCATCCCAAATCATCTTGACTGGATTTAGGAAACTGTAGGTTATCTGGTGCACCACTCCATCACTCTCCTTCTTGGTCAAATAGCCCTTACACAGCCTGGAGGTGTGTTTGGGGTCATTGTCATGTCTATAAATAATGCAAACCCAATGGGATGGCATTTCACTGCAGGATGCTGTGGTAGCCATGGTGGTTCAGTGTCACCAGCAAAACACCCCCACACCATCACACCTTCACCTCCATGCTTCACGTTGGGAACGACACATGTGGAACCCATCCGTTCACCTTTTCTGTATCGCACAAAGATACGGCAGATGGAACCAAAGATCTCAAATTTGGAATCATTAGACCAAAGCACAGATTTCCACTGGTCTAATGTCCATTCCTTGTGTTTTTTGGCCCAAACAAAACTCTTGTGCTTGCTGGTTTTCCTTAGTATTGGTTTCTTAGCAGTTATTTGACCATAAAGGCCTGATTCGTGCAGTCTCCTCTGAACAGTTCATGCAAAGATGTGTCTACTACTACTGTGTCTACTACTGGAACTCTGTGTGGCATTTATTTGGGCTCTAATCTGGCGTGCTGTTAACTTGCGATTTCTGAGGCTGGTGACTCGTCAGCAGCAGAGGTGACTCTCGGTCTTCCTTTCCTGGGGTGGTCATCATGTACTTAGCTGATTGGTTCTTGCCATAATATGAATTCTAACAGTTGTCAAATAGGGCTGTCAGCTGTGTACCAACCTGACTTCTGCACAACACAACTGATGGTCCCAACCCCATTAGGAAGGCAAGAAATTCCACAAATGAACCCTGACGAGGCTCACCTGTAAAGTGAGAGAAGGCCAAAGGTTTACAGTGCTTTCAACAAAGGAAAGGGTGGCTACTTTGAGGAATTTGAGGAAAATATAAGACATATTTAGAGTTATTTATCAATTTTTCCTTTGCTATATAAGTCCATATATCTTGCTAAAAATAAAGAAAAACCATTAAAGAAGGTGTGTCTAAACTTTTGACTGGTAGTGTTACATACATTATTCCTACAAATAAATGCATATAACGCTACAAACTACCTTACATGAGGTGCCCTAAATTAACAGCTGCCCTAAATTAACAGTGCTGGTAATTACCAAAATTATATTTGTTGTTTCTATAATCATTAATCTACCAGCATGTTCAAACTCTTTGATAAAAATGATTTTTATAATGCTAAAATATAATTACTGTTGTTGTTATCCATTATTTTTCATATTAACTGTTTCACCCAAAGAAAAGCAGACAAAATAGTAAAACACATGATTATTCTTTTAATTAATTTCAGAACAGAAAAAAAAAATATTTTTAGTGGTTGAATGTTATGCTTGATTAATTTATGACTGTTTTTTAAAGAAGTCCAGTATGCCGGTGCAAATTTGGGTGTAAAGTTTTGAAATTGGTTGGTTATTTTCTTTAAAAAGCAAACAAAACAAAAACCTACAATTTATAGTTTTAAAGTTTTTGATAGATTTCTAAAATATTTGTATTTTGTTTTTATGACAGATAAGCACTGGACATATACACAACCATACATACATATGTACATACATACATACATCACAGGCGTGCAGGCATTGGGAAATGCTTTAAATGACCCTGTTAGTCATCACTGGGCATCAGTCTGTACCCCTGTGGTTGGTGCCATCAGGAATGGATGTGGTCTAGATACCACACAGGCCTCTCACTACCATGCCAGATGCAGCTTTGCCACTCGTGGCACCATCTCAACCTTTGAAAATTTAACGGTTCATGTACATCAGGTCTGAACCATCTGGCCCTCTAAAGAGTTTTTGCATGTCAAAATGACCTTGGAGGTGATGAATGGACAACATGATCAGCGAAAAATTCCCCTTTTTTATTTTATAATTTATGCTTTTTGATCACATGGTTCAGTTTGTCGCACTAAAATTAAAAAGGATGTTGTCGTTTAAATGTATGCCACACTTTTATTTTTAAATATAATTATACTTCATATCTGTCCCTCTGTGCTTCACGAAATCTGAATCCCTGTCAATGGACATGTTACACAGACCCAACTTGTCACCTTTTTAGGCTATTTGCTTTTCCAAGTTCATCTTAACATATTTTTACAATTTTGTCTTTCTTTTATCTCTATTAGAACTGTTATAA
This sequence comes from Oreochromis niloticus, assembly GCF_001858045.2. NCBI lineage: Eukaryota > Metazoa > Chordata > Actinopteri > Cichliformes > Cichlidae > Oreochromis > Oreochromis niloticus. The sequence goes on from NC_031965.2 coordinate 15,957,997, forward strand.
AACATCATATTTGAGTTTCAGTTCACATATCTATACATCAGATAAGATTTGCTGTCAGTTCAATGACCCGGTGATCCTCTATTGCATCTTTGTTTCACTCTCTGAAGTAGTTCTTGCTTCTCTGCTCGCCCTCTCCCTGTCTCTTTCTGCAGGTATCTCTGCCTCCAGAACTGCATGTTTCTGATATGTGGTTACTGGCTCCACCACCCTGCCAAGTGTTCATTGTTTGTTGTTTCTCAAGTTTTCATCTTTTCTCACTCTGCGTCTCTCTCACCCCAACCGGTGAAGGCAGATGGTTACCCTCCCTGTGGCTGGTTCTGCTGGGGATTGCTTCCTGTTAAAAGGATATTTTTCCTCCCCACTGTTTCCAAGTGCATGCTCAAAGGGGAATAATTGTATTTCTCCCATAATATTGTCTCGTACTGTATTGTTGACCTTTGTAGGTAAACTGCACTGAAATGACTTATGATTATGATTAGGTGCCGTATGAATACAAATGAAGTGGTCATTTTGTGTGGTCTAATCTGCCACCTCTATGATTAAGATATAAAGCTACATCATTATGGTAATTACTGACAAGTAAGACTGATCACTATATGGTCAGAAGAAACACATGTTATATGCAGTTACATTATACAGTATATGCATATAAGACTTGCTATGCAAACTGTAGAGGCAGAAAAACAAGGTCATGATAATATTTTCCAATGCTTCTTTGTTTCGAGTTTCTCCTTTAGAAGGAATTTATTTCCTTTTCTGTAGAAATATGTTTATGTGCAAAACACTGGTATGAGATATTGATGTGTCTCATTAGCAAATATGGGCTAGGCAGCTTGGGTATGTGAATCTAGTGTGAAAGCAATCAATAGTTTTATCAATAGTGCCATCTGTTGAGCAGTCATCTGGTCAATAAATTGATACATTAATCAACTTAGAACAACACATGAGTTCTAGACTCAAAATGAGCCATTTGGCTTGATTAATTTATCCGCGTTCGCATGCTTTGACGCACAGTGTGTCACCTTATTGTAAACGGGTGTCAGGCACATTGTGTCACACAGGCAGAGGATCTGAGACAGCACTGTCACTATCCTCCTGCCACTCAACTGACACTCGAAAACAGGGTGTTCAGATGTGCACTGGGCTGTGATCTGAGCTGTAACACTAGCCCAGATGCACAACACATGCACAGTTACACACTCACGTAACTCGCTCGCTGGGTGGTCTGGAGGAGGAGAGAGACAAAGAGAGGCAGGAAAAGAACAGTATATCTGAAGGGTGAAACATTAGAAGGGCATCTCTAATGTTTTCCATTAAGGTAACGGAGATGTGATGGCAAGGATGTTTGACCAGATAAGAACAGAAAGAGACATAAATGGAGATGCACCAATGTTTTTTTCACGGATAACCTAAGGACATGACTTAACTGTGAGTCCTAATGCTCAGCTCGCAGCAGTGCTTCAGTGTTAAATTGCGCTTTCATATAAAGTTGAATTACTACCCCCGCCCAAATACAGGCAAAATACTGTATGTGCAGTGCATTACCCGTTATGTGCAAGATATTTTAATCCAATATATGCAGTGGAGATATTTGTGCAGTGGCACCTCAAACACAGACAGGCAAATGGTAAAATGCTTTTACCATTGTTGAGCCAAACTGAGAATCTTTTAAGATAATTTCCGTGCAACTGGTTAAGTAAATGTCAGATAGCAGTCAAACAAATCAAACACCCAAACCAGGGAGCCTTTGTGCTATGTGGCACACATCTCTGGGGAGTGCCTGTTATTTACACCCTCTCATCCTGTCGAGGTTGGTGCTGTGCGGATTCATCACATTCTCACTTTGTTGTAGATCAGCTTTAGACTGCTTTAACTGTCAGCCGCAGCCCTTTAAATCCCACAAGGCCCATTCTATTTGCAATAGCCATTAGCCGAGGAAAAGGCCTCTGTCTGTCGCGCTGCTTATTTAGCAACTCTTTGTTTGTTTTTCCCTTGCTGATTCTCATTTGATCGTTCAGTTTCTCACTCCTAGATGTGGACTGAGTATTCATTGTGTTTCATTGTATAAGTTTGGGGAATAGTTGACGGTGGAGTTGGGGGGGGTTCAAAGCTCTAAAGGATGGTCTAATCATATGCAGGCATGCTGTCAGAGGCTTTAATCGCCTTTGTCAGCCATGCCTCTGAGTTCAGAGAGGGGCCGACATCCCTGCATGATACCCACTGCTGTGCTCATACTGGATATACATAAACTTTGAAAACAATGGTGCAAGGCAGAGGAATGGGGCTTTCATCCGACTAAAAGTTGCCAGTTGCCATTGTTGTATACGCTATAGCATACCAAAGCTGGTGGTTTGACTGAAATAGAACAATTGAAAATGTGCCAACAGACAAATGTCTCACAGATTTTCAGCGGACAGTTGGGTTTCGAGGCCAAAGCCTTAAGCCAACACAGTGAAGAATTTTCCTGGTAGAACCATTCATCATGCAGTTCATGCAGATAGACTTTCAATGAGCTGCCATAAATTCTCCACTCTATAGATGACAGGAAATGTGTAACATTTTGTTTAAATCTGCAAAGCATATTTTCACTGGATCAGTGGATCTCTGTTTAATGGTTTGCCTTGTATTTCTCTGCCACACCCTCTACCAACTACCCTGCTTAGGCCACTTCAGGATAGCAGCAGTGCCGGCGAGGAAAAAGCCCACAGACCAGACAGAACTCGTAGCACTGATTTGTATAATTGCTTGGAAATGTCATTCATGTTCTTACTTTTAACAAAGAGAGTCAATATGGCAGATAAAGAGCACAAGCTAGTTAAAATTAATTATCTGCCCCACTAATTTATTTTCCTTATCATGAGATTTATTGTGCAACAAAACATAATTGGAGTTTGTACTGAATCACTTCAGTATGCGTGTGTGTGTTTGCTTTTCTGCCTGCATACATATTTGAGTGAAATTTAACTCAGCGTCGTGCACGGTTTGTTTTTTGTGCTGCGCTGACCTCAGATTGGACGATGCCTGTTCTTTTTAAAGTTTTCTAACCTTGCCTTTAGCCCTACCCGGGAACTTCTTTCACAAAGATGACTCTTGGACAAAGAAAGTTTAAATATAGAGTTCACTGAACAGGTAGCTCAGGATATATTCCAAGGAACATTGTCAAAATGACATTGTGGTAAGGCTCAGTTAATGATGGCATGGCTAATTGATATTAGAGCATAGGATCAATGGTGCAGCTGTGCCAAAGGAGAAAAGCTTCAGTAGTAAGAAGAATATCCCGAAGGTCATATTCTGTTACTGTAATATTGACCTTCCTGTTCCCTCCTGACATTCTGTCCAAATCACATCCTGTTGTTATCGTCCAGCCATTTAGGTATCTGTCTTCTCTTTCATCCAATACATCCTTTCTGTGATGGCCTCTGTGGCAAGCTATCAGCAAAGCCGCAAAGCCTAACAACCGAATCGCTTGCTTGTTGACTGTTAAAATAACGGTTCGAGCATAATGCAATAGGGAAGTGAAAGGAAATTGTCATCATCTCCACAGATTTACAGATTACAGGCAGCAGTATACTGCAGATGGAACGAACCATTTTCTATCTGCTATAAATGTGAACGAACCTGAAAGATCACATGTTCAAACATCCATATGTGCAGTAGTAGGTAGTGAAACTGCAAGAAATTCAGAGACTCCAACAACTTCAGAGTTCTCAAACTTGAGCTGAAACACCAAAAAGTAAAATAAATAAATAAATGAGATAAAATGAAGTAAAAGAAGTAATCATAATACCCATAATGGGAAACAAAATAGGTGAACAGCATTGCTTTAAAAGTCTAGGTGGCATTTAGTGAAAGGTCCTCTTAACACTTGAGTGTCTTACACATGAGACATTGGATATTTATGAATTGATTCAGCAGTGTCAGTCAGTCCTGCACTTTGCCAGAGGCGCTAATCCATGTGGTGGAATTCATATGTCTACTTCATATTAAGTTTCCCGTGTTGCTTATTGACCTTTTCATCTAGCATTTTCCCTCACTGATGTGAGCTGGCCCCTTCACAGAAGCTGTCTAGAGCCATTATTTTGCTGCTTTCGATTCTGCTCCGGGTAAGAAACACTTGGACACTTACACACTTGAAAGGAGGGTTTTCATGTGTAGAGAACCGACAGTCTAAGGTGCTGGGTGCAGTAATAAGTACAGTCGGGTCCATAAGTATTTACACAATGATGCAGTCTTTGTAATTTTGTCTCTGGATGCCACCACGGTGGATTTTAAATCAAACAATCAAGATCTGATTGAAGTGCAGGCTGTTACCTTTAATTGCAGGGGTTTTGCAAAATGTGAACGGATTACAGTTATTTTCATGCATATTCCCATTTTCAGAGGCTCAAAACTAATTGTACATTTGACTGACAGCAGTTTCATAGCCAGTTGAGGCCTGTTCCCTCATTATTTCATGACAAATTAAGCAGATAAAAGACTCCAGTTGGTGAACTTGCATTTTGGGAGCTGTTCACTGGAATATGAGGTCCAAAGAGATGTTGAAGCAAATTAAGGAGGCCATCACAAGGCTAAAAAACCCCACAAAAAACCCAAATACATCTTAAAAAGAAGGAATGCATTCACAAGTTCAGCAAGACTGAGAGGCCTTTAAGACCAAGAAAACAATAAAAGCAGAGGATCACAGAAATCTTTCTTTGGTAAAGGAAACCCCTTTATTTATTTAGCCAAGTTGAGAGCATTTTCAAGGAGGTAGGTGTATCATTCTCCAATCAGGATACTTCATCATGAATGCTGATAAAGAGGGTTTACCAACTGGTTATACTCAAGATCAGGAAGGCCAGATTAGACTTTGCCAGAAAGGATCAATAAGAGGCTGCACAGTTCTGGAAAAACATTTGGAAAGAATCAACTTGATTTAATTTGTACCAGAATGACGGGGACTGATAAGAAGGAGAGATTCTGCTCATGATGTGAACCATACCACATTACCCTCAAACATGGTGGAGGCAGCGTTATGGTATAGGCATGTATGGCTGCCAGGGGAACTGGCTCACTAATGTTTATTGATGACAAAAGTAACAGGTTGACTCCTGGAGTGTGCAAAAATGGAACGGCACTTCACAGTATAAATGGATAATGAGCCAAAACATACTGCAAAACCAACCCAAAATTTTCTCAAGGCAAAGACATGGGATATTCTTCAGTGACCCAGGCAGCAAACTAATCTTAACTCAATAGAGCATGCTTTTCAGTTACTGAAAACAAAAACGAAGGCAGCGAGACACACAAGCAGACAGCAACTGGAGAAAAAGCAGATTTTGGTGATACCCGTGGATTCTAGACATCAGGCGGTCATTGGATTTTTATCCAAGTGGTAAAAACATCCATCCATCCATTCACTTCCGCTTATCCTTTTCAGGGTTGCGGGGGGCGGTGGAGCCTATCCCAGCTGTCATAGGGCGAGAGGCGGGGTACACCCTGGACAGGTCGCCAGTCTGTTGCAGGGCTAACACACAAGGACAGACAACCATTCGCACTCACATTCACTCACACATTCACACCTAGTGGCAATTTGGATTATCCAATTAACCTAACCCCTCAAACTGCATGTCTTTGGACGGTGGGAGGAAGCCGGAGTACCCGGAGGGAACCCACACAAACACGTGGAGAACATGCAAACTCCACACAGAAAGACCCTGGCCTGATGGTGGAATTGAACTCAGGACCTTCTTGCTGTGCGGCAACAGTGCTGACCACCGTGCTGCACGGTGGCACGGTGGTAAAAACAAACCCTCATATTTAAAATTATGTTAGTTCGTCCAATTAGTTTTCAGCCTCTGAAAGTGGGAGAAAATAAATTAAAATGTGAATGCAACACTTCTGTTAAACCCCTTGAATTAAAACTGAAAGTCTGCACTTCATTTAAAATCACTTTGGGATGTAGAGAGACAAAATTTAAAAAATTGTGTCACTGTCCAAGGTGAGTAACATCTATATGGTGGCTGATTAAAATATTTACTTCAAATAAAAAGTGGAGTTTCTTTTTTTGTGCGTATTTGTATAAAGAATGTGAAAGAACATGTTTGGGCACCAAAGGGTTTAAAAGTTAACAATTGGCAAGTTTTTATTTTTCTCATCTGCCACACTTTTAACATTAACTGAGGGTGAAAAACGGTCACAACAGATGGCCATGAGACGGGAATCTTTCTGGACATTTGCATGCTATGGTCAAAGAATCATGAGCAGTTCCAAAAGTATTCAAATGTAGTCATGTTTAAATCATATTTAGTAGTAATTTGGTGGCAATGAAGCTATTAAGGCTAATGATTTATAGGTACATTGATGCTTCGGAATAACAGAAATGTATAACAATCAGCGTAAATAGCTAACGATGATATAATGGGGCCATTGCCATTCCTTCTTTTCTCCTAAGTTATACATTCCTACTGCATTTTTAACGTTTCCAAATTGTTAGTAAATAAACATTTTCTTTTCTCAGCTGTAACTGTACCAAGTTTAATGCAGGCCTGGCAGAAACAGCCTGTAGCGCTGGTTTTTGCTAGGTTATATAATGGAAATAAGGCAAGTTAGAAAAAGGTCATCTGGTTTTTTAAAAAAAGTCCACAATTATTGTTATTTAAGGGGTAAAGGTGTTGCACTTTGTAAACCTGCCATCCAACACAAGCTTCTCTGGCTGACTCCAGTAAAGCTGAAGCTGGGAAAGCACAAGAAAGGAAAGCAGTTTAACTGTATAGGAACATCATTTTTAGGTGACAGGGTTGTGTTGTGAGGCATACATTTATATTACCAGTGTCCCTCACGTCTCTTTTGTGAAACCACACACACACAGTTACAGCCATACACATAACGCACATATTTTCAATTTGCAGTACCTTCCTGAACGCGACCACAAATGAAAGGAGGATCCTTGTCCTTTAACAATAGAATATGATGAATACTTTCTTTTCTTCATGTTGAAAAGATCTCCTCTCCATTTGCCCTTTTAGCCAGCTCAATACAGAACAGCACTTGATTAAATCCCATCAGCACAGTTATTTGGATCAAGGACCTTGATTAAAATGCTGAAATATGAGTTTGCTATCTTGTTTTAGGCTTAAATCACAAACTCATTTTAGTGACTGCAGTCACTATATATAACTAAACAAGCAAACAATCAAACAAATAGAAACACCATGTTCCTGTTCTTAGAACTGAAGCTATACATAGAATTTATGATTCTGTCCTCACTTTGACATCAGTTTTTTTTTTTACTCATGCATGCTGTGAAACACAGTGTACACAATGTACTAACAGACACTGAGAGATGTCTTTTAGCTCCGTAACAGTCACATTACGCGCTTGTGGCTTCTACCTATTGCGTATTCCATCACATCATTACTGTTTCGCACTTTACTGCAGTTTAAATAACAACTTGTGTGAGTTCGGAAAAATTCTGATTAGAAGCGATTGGCACATATAATATAATGCTATGATTGGCTTGAAGGTACACTTTAGGTTGAAAGGAAACTCTTATCACTGGGCCAAATGAGACAACCATGCGATGCGTGTACAGCCACTGCAGTCCTACAAGCTGTGTGTGAGTGCCTCGACTATCTTTTTAATTAATATCTGCCTCGAGGCAACTAGTTAGATGAAAAACAGAAAAAAAGCCTTGGTGCATACCAATGGTCTGTAAATCCAGGCCGGAGTAAAACACTCTCTCTGTGGCCAAAATTAAAATGAGTTTGTTTGAGTCCCCTTCAAAAAAGTTTTTTTTTTGTTCGTTATTGAAATGTTGCACACATCAATATTACTGATACAATTAATTTTAGTGTATTTAGAATACAAAAAGAAAGCATGTGGGGAAAAAAAATCATGATATTTTATCACTTTAGCATTGAGAAATGATCCACTTTCAGGTTGTAGGACATCTCCGTGTGAATGCTTAGAAGGACCGCAGTCTGGAAAATTACTGACTCGAATCCTTAGACAGCAGTACGCTGATGGATCCGTGGAGTCGCAAACACAAAGAGCCATATGTACTTCTGCAATTAAACAGTAATGATGGAATAGTTTCCTTAGATAAATGTAATGGTGTATCATTAGCTCCCATGGTCTGTCATTTTGTATTGGGAAACACTGAAATAAGACATTAAAAACCCATTTCCAAAGCAATAATACTTTAAGCACCAGTCAGCGGTTCAAAAGAAAGAAAAAAGTTTGTCTACACTAAACACTAAAAAGAAGGTCAAACCTGCCACTCGGAGCATCTCTAATGTAACACACAAACAAATTAGGAATTAAGCAAACCAGATTTGGGAGCAATGTGGTATATCTAACCAGACCAGTGTTGAAAAGGCTTCAAATTGGCCTCTGAATGCAAATCTAGCTGAAGGGTAGAATACAAAATCTTATTTGAGAAGCAGTAGTAGACATAATTTCAACCGCCAATTTATTTGCCTCTAAGCAATTCAAGAAAAAAAAAGAAAAAGAGGCATGAGCAGTAATCTTTATGTGGTGAAAATGTGAACTAATGTAATGAATCGAGGATCATTTGCCCACAGCAAGTTTCTATGTGTGTGTACTTTGGTAGGATTTGCTCTGCGCATGTGAATTTAACACTGAAGAACACAATTGGAAAAATTTCTGAAGTCTTTTATCTGTTCCAAACTAATCTGGCACTCGCTGAGTAAACAATGCATTTCTATTTGACAAGAAAAAGATTGGCTCCGTGGACGCACGTGCGAGGTTATCGCTCGGGAGACGAAGGGAAATCAAAACAAAGCCGCGACTAACCAATCCTCAACCGGCTCATAAAAGGACAAGAGCAAACGTTATTAGTAATTGCTTTTTTTATTTGAACTTTTCATCTTTTTTTTTTCTTTTTTTTTCCAGATAGATCACAATGAACACAGCCTTTAGACAATAGCAGTTGAAATAATCCATACAAATGAATGTCTCTGGTCTTTTCACCAGCTGCCCATTGTAGCGTGGAGTCCTATGCTATCAGTGCGGGCCTGGAGGGTGAGGGGACAACACTGACAAACATTGGGTGCTTGCTGTAACTACCAAAAAAAAAAAAAAAAAAGGCATGTTGTCTATGTGTGTGTGAAGCAGTGGCTGTCTGAGTCCATGTGCACCTGCGTCGGTGTGAGTCAGAGACCAGAGGTGGTTAGCCACATTCAACAAGGCCCTGTCCTAATCACTTGATAAAACCAACAGTCTCAAGTGGGCAAAAATAACCCACTCTAGAGTTCAGTAATGCACTGCTAACAGTGTATGATGCCAACAGTGTGTAATTAGACAACAATGAAAGGCCTTACATTGTGCTCCACCTCCCACTATGTGTTGACCTCAGCAGCAGCCTCTGCTTTATTAAACAGCAAAAAGCCTGAGAGAGGGGCCATGGCTTTAAAGAATACCTTCTGTCCACTGAACCCAGCTCATTTCCCCATTTGCCCTCACGTTTGGGAGCGTACAGACAGTGGCTGGGCCTGTGGAACGCCATTAGAGGGGACAGCACTTTCAGCAGCCGGGCTCAAGAATCCTGGGATGACCTCTGACCTTTTTGTTGAGTGAATGTCAAAGTAAAAAAAAGAAAAAAAAGAAAAAAGAAAGCGAGTGCAACAAAAGAGGTTTAATTTAAGGGCGAATTAAACCTCTCGAAAAGAAGGAACAGAAATCAAGGAAGAAAGGGAGTGTTTAGTCAAAATATGAAGGCATGAAAGTGAATTCTGCACGCGCACACACACGCACAGAAAGCTTGTTCGAGCATGAAGACTGAGCACAAAGAGATAAAAAGAAAAATAAAGCATGAAGACAAGTGTGGAAGTGTCACATTTGTCTGGGTAGTGTTTTGCCCTCTCTTTGAGCCTTTACCTCCAAGGGGCTAGCATTTAAATAAAAGGCAGTGTGTAGCTGAAGTGCCTTGGTGTTGTTTTTGTGTATGTGTGTGTGACAAGACTTTTTTTATGGATCACAGCTGTAGCGTGCTCGTAGAACAGCACATTTTAACTGTTTGTATGTTGTGAATGTCAGGTTTGCTCGATTTATCCAGATATTTGAGAGAGATAACAACAAGGAGAGAGAGAAAAAAAACTCATTTAAAAAGAGCCATAAATATTTTCTTCCTCCATCAAAATCCTCCAAGCCCTCTCTAAAAACAGCCTCTGCCATCTCCCAGGAAAAAGAGCAAGGGTAAGACGAAACCAAATACTCTACAGATGAAAGAGAGGAGAAAAAGGCAACGCATACTGTGCTCCACAGAGGCGAGAAAGCCAATGGCTTAGGAGGAGAAAAGTAAGCAAATGAAGGGTAGAATGAACAAAAATAAAAAAAAACATGGCAAGTAGGTACAACAAAATGGCAGACTGACAGGAGAATGTCCAAACATGCATCTCAATTAAGAAGAAAGAAGCAAAAGAACTCGGATGTGGTGTGTTCACAGGAACGAGGGTGTTATATCTGCTGTTGAGATTCCCATTCAGCTCTTCCCGGTGTTAAACGCACCAGGAGTCACATGGATCTGAAGTCACTGTTCCCTCTCATGGCTGCATCTCCACATACATTTGGTGATTGTGGTCACATTTTTCCAAAACACATCTAATCTAGTAGCCTACTGTTCTGCGTATTTTACCGCCAGAGAATATTAGAAAAAGCACCTCCCGCTATTATTTCAGAGAGTGGCCGAAATGTGCCAAAATTTTTTCAAAAATAAATGTCTGTATCTTTTTTATTCCTCTTAAGAAAGCCTGAATGCGAAGTCACATGGCTCTATAAAACCATGTACCTAAACAGCAAAGACATCAAAAAAAAGGGAAAAAAAGAGAACTTTAGGTAGAATTTTAGATGTCAAGTTTCTCTGCAAAGTATGATAATTCTAACAGGTATTGAGTACATACATAAACAAAACAGACTGCTGAAAAAAGAACCTCGTTTGGTCCTTTATAGAAAATGCACATTCTGGTGGACCAGGGCTTTATAAGCAGTCACAAGCTCCACAGATACAACAAGCTCTCTGCAGAGACAGTAAGGCAGTTTTATGATCACCAAGGAAACCACTCCACTTTCCATATGGCAGGTTTCTTTTTTTGGAGATAAAGTAAAAACATAATGAACAGAAAATACGCATACTAGTTAAAGAAAATAGCTGCCCTGTAAAAATCTGCTCAGTAAAAATATTTGAACTGTTTTTTTCTTGTGGTTGTTGCTTTTTGTCGTTGGTTCGAACCGTATTCTAGATCAGCTGGCTCATGAAGCTTTCAACAGTTATTGTATCTGATCCAGCTGGATCTCAGGGTAAAAAGAGGCGACATCTCAAAAGCACTGAAGCCAGCCTGCAAAGATGCAGAATAGAGATGGAAAAAAACAAAACAAAAGAGAAAACACCAACATAAAACCCAAACTAAAGCAAACTCACAGAGTTCGACAGCTACTAAGGCAACTTTTGCCAAATACAATATAAGCCCAAGTATATTGCAACACAACTATATATTAATTTAATAAAATACACAATATAGCTTTTGTACACATAACAATTTGGCTCAAATGCACAGAAATTGCAGTAAAATCAATAAAAAATATGTCAATTTTTTTTTGATGTAAACACATCTAAATTGGATACATTTACACATATAATGATATTATGTATAGTGAGAATGTGAAGGGACATTTTCTTCTTCGCTTATATTTTTGGATATTTGTCTTCGAAATAATGGCAGTGTCCTTTGTAGTTCTTTCAGTTAATACGCCGCTCTCGACCTTAACGCCAGGACACATTTCGTTTAGTTTCCTCATTTCGTCTTCTTTTTTTTTCATTTTCTTACAAAATGTATAAATATTTTTGTTAATATTTGGACACTATACATGGATTCATACATACAGTCATCTATATAATCATATAGATATCATCTTTTCACAGTTGAGGAAAAATGTCCCTTTTTTTTTTACAACTTGCCTTAAGGCAGAGTCACACACATGATAATTCACCGTACACAAGGGACTGAAAGCTGATGACGTACATGTATAGGACAATTCCACAGATGGACAGTTGTGTTTAAGCATTTGTGTCTATGTGTGCGTGTGTGTGTGTGTGTGTGTGTGTGTTTGTTTGAGTGTGGTGAGGCATCAGTGCGTGTGTCAGCGTATGTTTGCGCAAAGTGTAGTGCACGTGTGTAAACTTGTGTGCGTGCAGCTACACCGGTCAGCAACGTGAACATTTAAATAGAGGTGTGAGACAGACACAGCTTACACATGTAGCTACAAATGACAGGTGAAGCATGGTTACACTGGTAATAATTCACCTTCAGCGGGACACTGAAGCCACTCCGACCCCCGAGTTCATAACAAACCCCTGCGAACACACCCCTGATTAACCAATCTTTTCAGACACAGGATCCAAACACTTAGATTAAATTCAAAAAGGATAAGGTCGGCTTGTGGATTTCGGTCTTTTTACTGCCCCAAACAGATTAGAATTTGTTTCTGCGTCCGCGTCGATTGTCGCATCTGACCATAAATAGTCCTTTTTCGATCGTTTTTGATGTCCATCACACATAACAGAAATCCACCTACACACTTAAATATGTAGGATTTCACGAGACCATGAACAACACACTTATGAGCTGGTGGGCACTTAGATAATAAGCTTGCGAGGTGCCTGAGGCGAGAACCTCTGCAATTTGCTTAGGAATCCAAAACATAAGAGTTTATAAATTCAGAAGAATTCAGATGTTTGTTACCAAGTTCCTTTCTGTTGGTAGGGATCTCAGCACCGAAACTGGTGCCGAATGACTGATATATTAAATGTTCAGTGTTTTCTTACAACAAATACAGTGAAAAGAGCTCCTGTCATAGGAGCCATTTAAGCTTTTTTCAGTTTGTTTTGGTGAGAGTTTTGGTATGAGAGTTCGTGGAATAGCACCCTACTCCTCTCTCTACCGTCTTGACTTCTTTTTGCTGCAGTTCTTTGTGTCACTTCCTGAGCGTGCCAGTGGCTTCACTTCCCCTGCAGTCCTGCAATAGTTTGTCGATGTCTCTCACCACCTGGTCAGCGTCCATTCCGTCACGGCTTGCGTCTGGCTCCACCTGCTCCAGGACACACTCCATTTCACCTGCTGCCTCTTGGCTGATCCTAGAGCGAGCCTCTGCGAGCACCTTGGCCACTGGGTCTGAAGGAGGCAAGGATGGGTAGACCCCCTGTTCTCTGGTTTGTTTGGTGGGTGACAGGTACTGACCATCAGGAGGCCCATAGTGACCAGAGCAGGTGGCCGGAGGTGGTTTGCCTTCGGCCCCGTCGGCGGGGCTTTTGATTGAGGAGCAGGGAGACATGGTGGAGCAGCCCTTGGTAGGACTGCTGGATGCTGAGGGTACCTCTTGGAGCAGTGGGCTGAGAGCACGTTTCGCCTTCAAGTAGGGCTTGACGTTGGCAACCAGGATGGTGTGGTCACGTCTCTCCTTGCCAAAAGTACAGAACGTTTTCTTGCCATTGGGGTTGACAGTCTCGTAGGTCTCTGTCTCTGGCACAGTCTCCATCCCTGCTGGCACAAACATATTGTTGCGGTAGTCGATACCCTCTGCCTGGTTTCCTCCAGTGGGGAACTGGGGCATCCAGCAGCGGTCAGAATGACCGAGTACCCGGCACTCCTCTGTACAGTTCAGACAATCCTCATCTGCAGAGAGAAAAAAAGGGAGAAGGGGGGAGTGGACGGAGAAGAAAGTGATATTTATGTCAGTAGTGAGCACAGAATTGAGTACAACCACACAGGGAGAGGGTAGCAGATTCATAGAAGTATCATGGAACTGAGCTGCACAGGAAATAGGAGCCTTAAGTCTTAGAACTAGAGCCAGTCCTAATGAAATGATGCAAAAGAGGAAGTGCCCGATCAGGCTCCCCCTATCAAACCACACATGCACACACTTATATTTATGAACACGTGCACTTATACACATATAGTACGTGCACATAGCTTTTCAAGGGGACTGGGGGACACCTGCTAGCAATTTCCAAAGCTCTGATCAAGGGGATGGCAAAGCATACAGAAAGGATGGGGAGGGAGCAAGAGGAAAAACAACAACAGTTGAGGTTTGGCAAAGGCATAGTGCCGTTATCATAAATTCATGTCAGTGGGCTTTGAAGCCCTCCCTAGACAGAGAGGCTGTGCCAAATGGCTTGTGCTTCTTCCCTGTGTGTTTGTGCCTGTTTATTTGTGTGCTCTTGTTGCTGGCGTGTGCACGCATGTGTGTATAAGTGTGTGTGTTCCCCTCTTTCATCTCTATTCAGAAGGATGCACACTCTGGCTGATTATGGGAGTGTTCATGCCTGTGTCAAACGGATCCAGAACTTGGTTTTAAAAAGAATAATAATAAAAGAAGAAGCACGTTTTTCCCTCCTTTTGGGCATAAGTGAAAAAAAAAATATGAAAAATGAAACAAAACAAACAACCAAAAAAAAGCATCTGTTGTCCCATAATAAATGGAATTTCTCCATTGGCTGGGTGGGACGAAATCAAGAGGACACACAGAATGACAATATCCGAACAGTTCCAAGAGCACAAATAAAATGAACACAAATAGGTCCTTGTTTCCCATCATCATGAGATGTGACCGTGAAATATACTGTAAATGTGACTGAAAAACATTATCACGCCATTAGTTAAAGACGCATAAACTTAAAAAGGGACAGGTTGGGGCAATCTCACAAATGTTATAACACACAGGAAAATTTAACAGCCGTCTCCGGTATAATACAAAGGTTATTTGCACAGACGTCTAAAGAGCTCAAGCTAATTGCATATTACTTTTGAGATACGCCATGTGCCTTTTTCTGTTTGTGGAACCAAATATGGTAAACACCATATTTCCGATTTCTTGCAGAAATGCAACACTAAGGCAGCTGGGCTCCAGGGAGAGAAGCAAGGCAGTTCTAGTCACAGGATTTTCATATCTGTTTATATAGCCCAGTAAAAGTGAGAGCAGAACAGGTGGCAGACAGAAATAATTGAACATCTCTCTTGCTCATTTTCATTACAGCTTGTCACCTCTTTCACCTCTCTGGCTGACTGTTAATGATTTAAACCTTGATTTCTTCATTGTTGCACACTAAGTTTGGAACCAAAGCACATTTAAAAATCAGCGTAATTTATCTTCGTCTAACAAGCCTGTTGTGGTTTCAGCTCTTGAAACGCAAATCGGTAGGTGGAATTTAGAAGAATTTGTTACCAAGGAGAGTGTTTGCCTTGGCTTTGTTTTAAAGGCGACATTAATTGCAGTTAAAATGAGGCTACTAAGAGCAGCATTCCACTATTATTTCCAACTAAATGTGAAAAGACAACATTGCTGTTAAGAGCTGCGACGCTACCCCCATCAATTCCATTATGCAATGCATGAACCTCTGCAGCACGGTGAGAGTGCTGCTTTAGAGACCACAAACTTGGGACTAATACAATCTTTGGTTGATGCGAATGAGCAGGCAGAGTGGATGTGCTTGAGTGCACTTGGCTAGGCTGTCTTTGCTGCGTTGCGGGTCAGCAGTCTAGATTCCTAAGAGACTGCCCTCCTAAGCTGTAGAGATGAGCTTAACACTTCACAAATGTTTGAAGAAGCCAAACAGCGCTGGCAAAGAGAGCTTGACATTTCCCATGCCGAAGCAGTCATCTGAAGAGGAAATAAGGTGAGCTGGAAAGCAGAGGCCAGACCAGTACGAGACGGACTACATTTAAATAGTGTGGGGGTGAGTGCATGCGTCTGCACGCACTGAGAAATGGGAGAGTGTGTGCCTGTGTTTTGTGCAAAAAGTGATTTGGGTAAGAAAGTATAAACAACATGTCAAAGCGCAAAGATCGATGATTCGGTCCAAAGCTTGTGCATGAAAAACAAAAAAACAAACCTGAATGCACTTTCCAACGACAACGCGCTGTTATTGTGATCCATCACCAAGCTACAGCGTACAGGGAATACATGTAACCACGCTTGGTTAACAAACCAGTGCCTGAATTCCAGACACAAACAATTCATCTGGCCTCAGCAAAGTCTGGTGATTGTCCATTCAACACGTGTATATTAAAGTATAAATAATCCATTCTGACATATTTCCCTCTGTTTAGTTGGAGGAAACCTCTGATAGATTATTCATGTCTCAGCTGCACGTTCAACCTTGAGGCGTTCTCCTCATATCTATGACTACCAATATGACATATGAGAGCAGAGGTGACATTCATCTCGCGCTCCTTCTCTCACTTTCTTCACCTAGTCTTGACCAGCTCTCTGGGATGGGCAGTAGATGAAAATGATGGCACACATGGGCAAATGGGCACACATTTGCCTGTGTTGATATGGCCACCAGGGGCATGCTCAGCAGGTTCTCTCTTGCGATTATGTGGTCCAATATAAACTACACCGATTGACTGAAAATCGGCTCATCTGAACTGATACTGTTTATGTTAGCCAATCATCGAGGAAGCACATTACCTGAATTATATCTCCACCACTTTATACCTGCACACGTTTGGCATCTTCAATTGGAAGTCGATATTCTAGATATTTGTTGTAAAATCAAAACCTTGAGATGAAAATGAAGATATTAATCCATATTTACACCATGCACAGAGGATTTTTTTTATCTTTCTTTGTTCACTCATTTGCAAAACTGGCCTAAACACCAGGCATTGATATTATAAAGAGATCTATATTTTTAGACTTCATGTTACATTCAAGTCTCGAAAAGGCCAGTACAGCTTATAATCACAGTGTCTGTGAAATAAATGGGAACCCATGAAAGGCAGGAGGTGATCCACTCATATTTAGCAAAAAATGTGCGATTTCTCAGTGTGTAGGATGACTAGAACATCTTATCATTAGAAAGAGGTAAGATTCAGCTGCAGCTTCAAGGCAACGTGGGACTGTAACACTTATCAAAATTCCAAGTCAAGAGTCAGGCAGGGTTGATTTTTGTATCTTTGTAGCCATATTGTAGACTCTTGACCTGAATCCTTTATTGAAATCAGATATTTATTATACCTCTATTGCCAGCAAAAAGGTTTAATTCCACACACACCTTTTTTTTTAAACTTGTGAATACTTTCTTAACAGAGAAACAGAGCTGCTACATTTAGCAGGGTTAATTGCCTCGCTTATGGGCAAAATTTCAAGAATGTGCGACAATGACTTTGATAGGACATCTCTGTAGCTGCCAGTTATCTTCAATGCTAAAAGCACATTAAAATGGATATAAAAGTCGGAAAGCTGCTCTAAGAAATATTTCAGCAATAGCAAAAGGACACAATGTGTCAAAAGAAAGCAAATAAGTACATGATTCATGTTCACTGTTTTATTTGTCAACATCAGTCTTGTGAGATGAGCCAGAATAAGATAATAAGTTTGGTGAAAAGAACAAAACCTGGCTGGATGAAGGAACTTTATTTTCTTTAAAATGACCTAATGATCAGTAGTAACACCATGTAACCCACAACATCCTCAAATCTCTCTGAGAGCTAGCTAAACTGAAAGCTAGCCATTACCCTTTGTTGTTATGCTACATTTGATCAAATTTATACTTATTAACACCAATTTGAATTCCTCTGTGATGTTGTCCATGGCCTTGTTTTCCAAGGAGATCCATGTACTGTAAATACTTTTTAAGAATTTAAGGATTATCGCAAAAAACACGTCTTCTGAGGAAGATTTAAAGTTGATTTATTAGTAGTGGTTGAATTAGAGTCTTTACATTACATTTTTTTCTGCTTTCAGTCAGTTCAATAGGTCGATCTTAAGGATCTACCGGGCTGAAGCTGTGTTCCACAGAAGTGTAGGATCTATAATACCGGGAAACTATTATAAACCTACTATATGAATAACAATTGAGTTTCCAGAGTTAACAGCCAAGAAAGAATGAAGATGATGTTACCAAAAAAAGGTTGAAAAGTTACACATATAGTGGATTAAAGAACTGTGTCTCGTGCTATCATTTAGTAAGTGATCATATACATTCACACTCTTTTACTGTTTCAAATTTTCAGCTTAACAGAAATTTCCATTCACCTCAGCATCGCAGCAGCAGTTAAGGTGTTATTCTTTAATGAGCCACAAACACCTATCGCGTCTTTCTAAATTACAAAAAAAAAAAAAACCTCCCTCTCATTTGCTCACAAAAAGAAAGTCTTTCTAAATTAACACTTCATTAACAAGGACTGGGCCACATGACATGACACAAGCAGGCAAAGCAGTGACTAATAGAGAGGTAATGGTCACATCTCTCTAAATAATGAGTTGGTTTTTTTTTTCTCCTCTTCAACTAATTTTTCAAAGTTTTAGGCTGGATGCTTTCAATATGATGTGCACAGGCTGTGCAACGAAACCTGTGAGTGTAAAAGTGTGCCTGTGTATCAGTGTGTGTCATAAAGCATGGTGTGATTTCCCTAAACAGCCTTTTCTCCCTCCAGACGCCTGCCCCCCTGGCCCTACATGCCCATCCCTCCTCGCTTTATTACCCAGCCCTGTGATTAATGTCCCACTGTCACACACTGTGGTTCCTGGGAAGGGAGGGATGAACCAAGAGGGAGGTGTACTCAAAGGCTGCAGCTAGCAAAAACATAACACTGGGAAAATCCACAGCATGTTAGAGTGCTCCCTAAGTTCAAGAACTTGTTAAAAACTTACAAATCATAAATTTCATCAGTCATTTTCCTCTCAGTCACACCTGGGGAGTCTTTAGACAGCTCTATAAGCTACAGAAGTAGCCTGTGAGGCTAAAAAAAGATCTGATATAATGTCAGTGCATTTGTGTATATTTGCGGTTGTGTTGTGGTGAATTTCTCCCATACCACCCAAGGTGGACAGGAGGAATGGCAGCTGACGAATCGCGCAGAGCATCTGTGACAGACCATGACTGCACCTGTTCACCTGGGGGAGCTCGCAGTGTGGGTTTAGGTGTGCATGTGTGTGTGTCATTTTCCTTTTAATCTCCTCACCTACTGCTATCTAGCCCAGCTGATCCATCCGTATACACCCACCCACCCCACACGCACACACATTCCCACATTCTCAGCCAATCAGGGTAACTAAATATTTGGACTGCACAGATGAGAGAGTCTCCACTCTGACTGAGCCTAATGTTTGCTAAATATCTGACTTCTCAGGTCGCCGGTCGACCAAAAACAGTACTTAAATAGAGAATTTCGAACTTTGGGTCTTAGTGAGTAGACTGTGCTACATTATCTTGTCAAGAATTCAGTTGACAAGAAAAAAAAATTATTGAAAAAAATTATTATTAATGAAAATCTGTGGAAGTGGTTTTATGCTGCCCTCTGTCATTTACGTTGTTGACAGACCTGTTATGCTTTAGCTTCTTCCAGATTAAAGTCAGTCTATATTTCTTTTTAGCGGCACAGTTTTGCTGTGTTGAAAATGAGGACATTACTCAAGTGAATTACTGCATCTGATACTGTTATGAATCTAAAACAAAGCTGTGCTGGGAACGTTGGCTGTTCTCTACAGTTGGCCAGTATGTTTTGCCAACTTAATTTCAAGAGGCTGGAAAACAATAGTATTTCCATGAAACTGCTGCTTTGGTGTACTCATCACAGTTTGCTAGGGGACCAGCATTTTACGCCGGTCTACTGCTCTGCTTGAAACCAAAAACAACACTAAATTTTGCCTGTGATGTGATATAAATTGGTAATTTGGAGCAAGCTGAAGTTTTAAATAGACTTTTTTGCTCTGTTTTACTGTATGTTCCTGCTAAATTGTGGAGTTGATGTAAAGCATACCTTAGAGTGAGTAGATTTTATTTTTCATGTGTAGTGGGTGACTTTGCACAATGAGAAGGGTAGTCCTCTCCAGCGTGATAGATTTTATCTCAGTCGGAGGCATAAGAATGCCGACTTATAGGCAGAAATGCTTGGCAGCGGCGGTGGGGAGCACTGGGTGGCTGGCACAGGAGAGACAGAATCAAGGGCAGATATCTTAGGATCAAACACGTCCTCTCTTCAGGCGTTCCCTCATGAGCTACAAGTCTCTCCGTCAGCTAATGCCTGGCTAAGTTGTTCAAAGAACACCTTGGGGAAAGAGTCTTTATGCATAGGAGAGAGAGGGATAAAAACCCAAGAGGAAGAGGAAGAGGAGCATAAGCTCATATTCAAACAAAAACAAACAGACAAAGCCCAATCAATGATGAACAAGCACTGCTGTGTGCAGTGGGTGGCAAGAAGGGTCTGTGGGTTGTGTAGATGAGGGCGGGCGGATGCTCCTTAGCTTAAATGACACGGTGTGCTCAAACAGCACTTTTCCTTTAACACAAAGCAGAAATGAGGGCAGTAAAACGTGGGATGCAGTTCTTATAAATACAAATTTGTTTGCAAATGATTTACGTGGTTTTATAACCGCTGCTGCTTGTAAGCGCACATGTGTGTGCCTGTTGACGTCCTTGCGGAGTGACCACTTAGAGTTTTCCCGTGCCAGTGTGCAGACAACTTGAGGACATATCGATTGGTTTTTAATGAACCTCCATTAATATACCCGGTTCGAATATGGATAGCCTTCCCTGAATTTAGTGCGTTTTCAGAACATGTTTTAGACTTGCAATTCACACACAATCCATGTGCTCCCTGACAAAAATATCAATTATTGAAGATTTCCACCCGCTTAATTGTTAGCAAAGGTCAGCCTAGGCACAAGTGCGATAAAAAAGAGGTGGATGTCAGCATTTCTCTGTTTGTTGACAGGCAAATCTCAGACTAGAGGAACAGGTTCCACAGTACTAAACGGCCACGGGAACCAATTCAAGGCCAAAAAAGAGCTGAGAACAGGCAAACTGTTGTTTACCTGTAACCACATCTTTGACATGTGACAAAGTTCCCACTGTTGTGTTTGAGAAACCTGCTCAGCCAAGTTCTGCGTGTTCTTCACTAAGAGATTTTCAATGCTGGAGACACAGAAACAAAGGAAAAGAAGGCTAACTGCAGAATAAACAAAGAAAAAATATATATATATTATCGAGCATGCAGCAGCTCTGAGTATTCGGTGTTCACAGCAGCCAGAGACACTCACTAAATATTGTATGGTCAGTCAAGACAGATTCTTTCCACGGACAATCCTCCCAACCCCCCGAAAAAAAAGTCTTCCTTTCCAACCTGTGACTTAAGACCTTGTATAATTCACATTTCCTCTGGCAATAGATCGCTCCTCTTTCTTTCACCCTGTAAGTGTTTTAATGGTGGAGCAATTTCAGGAGAGTAGCCACAGGGAAGCTATTAGATATAGATGTCTGAGAGGAACAGCCCTCAGACATCTATCCTACTGTCATTAAGCTATTTATACCTAGCAAACAATAAATCTGAAAAATCTATAGCATTGAAGAACATTAGCCATTGTTTATACAAGGTAACTCTACAACAACTCTGCACTAATCAGCTCCAATGCAATTTGTTTATCATAAGTTAATTTAACAAAATCTTAATGTTGCCAGAGTCCAGATGACTTTAAAGACAATTCCTCACAAACATCATGCAATGGGTTATAAATATGCATTTGGCATTAGCCATATAAAGTCATATAAATGCAGGATTACAAAAAATATTTAAAAAATCAGTAAAAAGAAAAATAGAAATTGTACTATCAATAATCTTTAAATGTTGTCTCTTATATTGAAAGCATGTAGAACTACATGAATGTTCAAAAACAGGTCCACAGGTGAGTAATAGTTTCAAACACCTCTTTAAGACTCTTTATGGCGACGTGTTTGAAAGTAAAACATGCTCATGCTCTCTGAGCCAGGCGTGTCGACAAGATGTAACAAAGAAAGAGAGAAAGCCGCAAGTCAATAGTATCTTGCTACCTTTACCTGGAGAGAAAGACATGGAGGGTGGCACAAAGGGTGGCAAGGAGACAAGAAAGGAACTTATTAGAAGATGAGGCGAGAAGCGTGGTGAATCAGTGGCTAATCCTCCGTTTCCTCTAAGCCTGTGTAATTAGGACATGGGGGATTGCACCGTGACAGGGGATGCTTCTGGACCGCCTTGCTTCCCCCCCCCTCTCTCTCTTTTGTTTATTTCTTCCCCCTTTAGCCTGGGTTTATGGCAGTTTGTCATCTAAATATAGCGTGCTTGTGTGTGCCTTGTCTTTAGAGTGTGCGCATCACAGCATGTTCACTCATAAGCAACACAAATAGACGCAGCAGGCCTGCACAATGCTTTATTTCTACTCACTACTACTTACTGTTTGCAGATGTGAAGACAGTGCACTCTATTTTTTCTCTTCTTTTGCCTTCGTCTCTGCATGACACTTTTAAATCGTTTTGGGGTATATTTGTGCGAATCAAATGGGCTTTTCAGTTAAACAGCACTTCTTCCACCGCATGCCAGTTCAAAACAAACGCAATGTGTTCAAAGGGAGCCTATAGCCCAGGATCCTCAGGAGGAGGAGAGCACAGTATGGACCGAGCATTAGAGCAGAGACCAGAAAGGCTGATCAGCATCCTTCTGCCTGTTAACAGCCTTAATCTACTTCCTTCCCCCAGTAGACAGCAAAGAAAGTTGCCTTGGCCCATTTAGAGAGACAGTGAGCACAAGAAATAAAGTGAGAGAGAGAGAAAGAGGAAAAAAAAGAGGGAGGAGGCAGGGAATTAAAAAAAAAAATTAAGCCGAGAGAATCTGTGACTCACCAGCTCATTACAGAAATCCTGTTTCTATCCAAGGAGAAAACAGGTTTAAAACACCCTATTAAAGAAAGAATGAAAGGAAACCTTTTGTTTCTAATTCACATAGGGTCGTCTTTTGAAGTGGTTCCCTCCGACAAATTTTTACATTTTAACCATGCTGCGTTAATGATCCACTTCCATTGCTCTAGAATTGGGGGATCTTTTCTTAAACTGACTCGATTTGTTGCCTAAAAATAAAGCGCCGCGGCCCTGTCCTGATAACCGACCCAAAACAACGAGGAGAACTGTGGAGGCTTCATTCGGGCAACCCATACAACAAGAAGATCAACTAGACATAAAATGATGTCACATTTACTGAATTAAATCACTTTCTTTTATTGTCTCGCGCTCTGTCTGCCGCTCTGTTTGTCGCTCTCTTTTGAACAAAAGGATTTGAACAACTCAGAGTGTCATGGCTTTGTGCAAGTAATCATTCCCATGTGTGCTGCTTTAGCAGGATTAGGGAAAGTGCTTCTGACGCTCTGTCTCCACAGAACCATCACTGTAATACAACACTTACACACACAGCATAAAGCAGAATAGTACTATCCTTACTATTGCATTAGGACATGGTTCCCTCATATCAAATGATAGCACTATTCTGCTTTGCAACTGAAGTCTCAGATAAAATGCATTATCATACAAAAGAAGGGCAAATGGAAAATTCTGCAAGCCTTGTGGACATTCGACAGGTTGTTGCCACTAGCAATACTGTTTCCTTAGCAAGTAAAACAACAGAGCCTGATCAATAATATCAGCGATACATATTATATATTAGCTGAACCGCATTGTTATGTTGTGGTAGTGAGAACTCATAAATAATTATACTTGATAAATATTTTGGAAATTTGTTTAATGTGTGTGAAAGAAGAAAATCTTGTGCAATCTTTTTCAATTACCAATTATCAGTATAGGTCTTAGAAATTGTAATTTTTTTAATCGTAATTTTTGTAAGAAGCCTACCTTAAATATTACTGGGTGATGACGGAGGACAAACCCCCGTGATTTGCTATGACATTCGTTTTTCTCAGACTAAATTATACAGAACTGAAAAACCAACCAATCAGAGCATTTCGCATTTCTTAGTGACACTTTTAAAAATGTGTATTTCTCTTACATTACTTCAGCTGAACTAAAAGCATCCCCTGGGTGAAAAAACCCCCCCCACAAAACAAACTAATTGTGAATTTAATCACGTACCTGACATGACACCACTCAGATGTTTTCAAACAGACTATTCTGACAGACCAAGCCTGCTTGTTAGAGTGTGCATAATATTTTCATTTTTCTTCCACTTTGACTCACTGGAGCACAGAAAGTCAGTCTGTCTACATTAATCGTGTGTAATCACAATTCCTTTAATCAGAATCGGCTTTACTGGCAAAGTGCGCGCACACATACAGGGAACTTGCCTCCGGATACGGACAATATCAGCGTGACATATGCTCTACATATTGTTATTGTCTATTTATACGCGCAAAGGTCCAGAGTGCGAAAATGTTGGAGTAAATGATGAAATAAATAAGGGATGGATCAGCTGTTGCTTCATACGGAGTATCTGATATCGCCGTGTTGTGGTTGCTGTTCCTGCATCATCATCATAATGTTGGTCCAGGAACAACATTAGTCATGTTGTTGTGATGTTACAGAGAAAAAGGCTCTCATTTATATAAAAAAATCTTTTAGAAGAAATGATCAACACTTTAAGCATTTTCTTTATTCATTAATAAAATGCAGTAAATGCTGGTTTTGCTATTCATGGTGGTTTGCTTGTGATAACTTCCTGGCTAACAAAATCAAAGGTCAGTTGCGATGTTAATGTTTGACCAACATTATTGATGATGATGATGATGATGATGATGTAGGAAGAACAGCAAGATGGGAATATCAGATCATGCGCTATTTATATATATATATATATTTATTTATTTTTTTTTCAGGAATGCACACCATTTACATGTATTTTTAAATATTATGGCACAATTTAATACTAGCTACATTGTAACTTTCCACTCTACACAATAAATGGCATATATTCAAGTTAAGATGACTTCTTCTGTATGCATGATCTGTCATATAAAAAATAGTATGATGACTTACTGTCATAAAATGGGATCACCCACACCCCGACTGCCTGCTGAACACTGAAGCGAAGCTGCCAAAGGAGGGAAGTAAGTGTGAAAGCACACCAACTGTAAAGCTACCTGCCACGCTGCATACCACCTACCTTCTCTAAATTCAGCACTTCAGCACATGTACTCATGAGACTAATATGTGGAATAGGAAAACTGCACTTTAGCATCAAGTCATCTGATCAGTCGTGCCAATGAGCAGCACTGGAAAAAACCCCACACCCCCAACCATCCCACCCCACCCCCCCCTCCAAGGATATTGGCGGGTGTTGAACAGAGGCTAAGTGGAAAGGTGAAGTGCGGTAGGTTGAGTCGATGGTGTTGGCTTTCTCAGCCCCGGGGCCTAACACATTTAGAGAGCTAACTGACACACTTTGGATGTATTAGCAACAGCGAGCTCTGCCAGCCTCTCTATTTCTGCTGCGCCACCTCCTCCTCCTCCTATCGCTCTCTGTCTGTCACTGCAATCTCCTCTCCATGCAGAAGAACATGCCTAGTGTTTCAGCAGCATTGCTTTAGCATTGATGTTCCTCCATGCGCCAGCCAAATTGGTGTTTGCCGTCTAGACACTGGTTGCTTATGTCTCTGTATGGATGAATATACGCAAACACTAACACTCTCACTCATCTGTTTATAAGCATGATTAGATTAAAAGAAACTGACGGAAATGCAATAACAGTCTATTAGTATAGCCGTCAGGGAGGATAATCATTTCAAATAGAAATGTGTTTTCCATCTCACTATCTAATTTATACTTTCTTTGCCTCTCCATCTGTTTCACTCCTGAGACTAGAGGGTTATAAGCGCGAGGCTTTAAAATAGGCTGGGTTCAAGTCCAGGCCACTGCAATAAAACACAAATAAATAGAAATATATAACAATAAATACCTTTCAGACTCACAAGACAGAAAACCCCAAGGCTGGAGGACCCCAGCTCTCGCTGACAAATGTATGCATTGAATTTGAAGGTGAGAAAAACAACTCTTGTCAATCTGCACTGCCCCATTCTATGTGACGCTTTAAGATTAGGGTCAAAGATTAGAAGGCTTACACAAGATAAGAATGGGATTAAAGGAGCTCAGAGATGTAAAATTACAGATCAGAGAACCACTAAAAACACACCTGAATTGTAAACAAACTCATAACACGGCAGCCACCTGTCCTGCCGGACAATATCAGCGTCGTGGGGGGAAAAACAAAACAATGTATTCCTGACAAGAGAGAGGGAAGTGGGTATTATGGAAGCAGCATCCAATATTCCAGAGAGGGATTCAGCACACATCAAAGGCTGCCTCTGCAGTAAGTCTGTTAGATTTGGGATTAATGGACTCCAGAGGGGCCTGGACACACACACGCAGGCACACAAACTCACAAACACACACACACAAAATCCACTACCACAACTCTGCCTGATAAGATTCACAACCCAGGCTAGCAAAGCACTGCAGTGCAGACTGAGTATCTATCCTAGTAACTCTCCTCAGTAGGCTCTCAGCTGCAGTGTGATACAGTGTTACAACATGTGATAAGTCAGCGAGGGGTGGTGAATGTAATTTCTTAACATTCCAGTAAATGTTGGAAAATAAACGCTTTGTATTTCCAGGTGATTTGGGGCCAAGAACCCAGGGAATGCGGCGCAGCTTCTTTCGGCCGCGTTTATTAGATTGTTTGGACTAGTTCTTTATTTTGCTTGTCAAATTACAAAGCACATGCCAGGAACGCACGCATGCCTGCACATGTGCACACACAACCGTAAGTTGCCTCCGAGCTCCGATGAGTTCATGCAAATTGCGAAAATGCAAATACGGGTGGGTAGTAAGGCTCAGCTGGCCTCTGATCCATTTTGAGGAAAACACAACAAAAAGAGGGAAACTCAGAATGAATCTATTACGTTTAATCTCGACAGACAGAAAGACAGTCTAATCCGAAATCTGACTTCCTTTCCACGCCAGTGCCCAGCCTCTTCCTATTTTGCCCCCCACCCCCTTCATGCATCCCATGCCCTCTGGGCCGAAACCACAGGTGCAGCCAAATGCAAACCACTGGGTGGAAAATGCTCGTTGACAGCATTCTGGTGTGTTTGCGATTGGTCAGTGAACAATGAGGGAGTTTCCTGAACCACTTGTCGTGCTGATGGAACAGCTGGACACCAACACCAGACACAGATCAGGGTGGGAGGAGACCATGCAGAACAACAGGGAAGTTAAGACCTAAATGAGATTCAGCAGAGCTTAAGCTTACTGTCATTTTGCAAACTGTAAGTCGCAAAGAAAAGCAAAAAAAAACCCCAAACAGACTCATAAACAAAGTCCCAGTTTGTTGCTGTTTCACACTGCAAATGTTGGGGTTTTTCTACCAAAAAAGGTGCACTGGATGAAAAAAACATCTCATAAACTGTTGAATTTTTCAACAGACTTGAACAAGCAAACACTGCAACTTTTTTAAAACAATGGCAAGAAATAACAGTGATGCTTCTGAGCAAATGGCACCATCTTCATTATTTAAATAAATTGTTAAAAATTAATCGATATAAATTTTGGATACCTTTTAAAGCCATAAAGATTACAATTATGTGTTTCATATTATGGCAACAAATAAATACCTCCTTAGGATCTGACAGATACAGCCTGGCTGCTTTAAATCTCTTTTGGTTTAAAGCATGTGGTGCCATCGTGGCAGAAGAAGAAGAGCTCTCTGTTTTAGTGATTTTCCTGCCAACTTATTTCCTAAGAAAGAAAAAGAAAAAAAATCAAATGTAAAACTGAGAAAACACTCAGAAAACTCAAAATAAAACTGAGCACAATTTAAAGCTTCACACAACAACAGATTGGTTTGCTAAGTGAGCATTTGCTAGCACTAGCACTTTCCATCGTTTCAAATTAACATCTATGTTTTGCATGCTGAATGCTGAACTTGCTGCAGTCGTAACTAGAATAGCCAGAGAACCTGATGATGATTCAGTCATCCAGTCTAATCCCAAACATTTTAAATTATCACTACGATCTTCAAAAGTTTGTGATCTTTGAGACCAGCAAGAGGCAGATTTCAAATATCTGACCATCTGATCCGGTATTGGTCCCCTCTGCAAATTCAACAAGACCAACAAACCAACCTACCAGCCAAGCTGAGACAGCTAAGACTTTCTCCTCCAGCTCTACTGGAGAGACACTGAAACTCCAAGTCAAAAGCAGAAGGTGTGACAATCCAAGAAGCTCATAAGAATCCCTCGAAATTCAAATGATTGGATCTGCTGCTAACTCTTTTAGTCGATGATGTCAAGGCACACAAGTCTAAAGTCAGAACAAAATTTGGCAAATCTGATGTATTTGGGACATGTGCCACAAAAATGGCCTTTGTTGGCCAAAAAAAACATTAGAGCTAAATTACAGATTGGAATAAAGGCAAACCAGGCGTTTTTAAAAGAATGTGTTCTGGACAGATGAATCAAAGATAGTTGCTGGGGGCAACGAGTGCTTGGCAGGTGTTTAACTCGATATGACGTGAACCTCTTTTTATCATTCATGCGCTTCATTTAGGTTTAAAGTTAGGGGGAAATGAAGCACACGAAAATGCATGGATTAAAGTTTAGTAACCCCATATTGCTTGTTAGGTAAATGAATAACCATGTTAAATAATCAAGATGAAGATACTGATCGAAATAGTTCGGATTATACTTTTTGTCAAAAATGAGCCGCTTTAGACCAACTCTGAATCTTCGCACAGGCAGCGTCACAGACTTTTAAAACTTGCAGTCATTTGATTCAACTAGAAATTATGTTATGAGTGCTAAATTTAACCTGGGGTCATCCTTTGTTGAATCGTAAGCTGACTTTTGACAGGCTAATGATCCTAAGTAATGGCTCAAGAACAAAAGAAATGATGGCTATGAATAGCCAAGTTTTCAATTCCAATTAAATACTTTTGAAAGAGACAGCACCTGCTAACATCTCACAAGTGAAGCACAGTCAATGTCAGAGACTTGTAGAGACTTATGAAAAATGTTTTAAAGAAGTCATTTCTTTGAAAAGGATCTATTAATTGTATCCACATAGTAACACATCTATTGAAATTTTGTGGAATAAATGAAAAAATGATAACTGTCCTTGTCCTTCAAGCATATCACCTTCATCTGTAGATACTGTATCAAAGAGCAGTACCCACGTATGTCTGCCTGTCTAAATATGTCAAACTGCAATTTGTCTGTAAACAGCTGCATTGTTGCAAACCATCAATTAATATTTCATTACAATTAATCAGCCTAAAACTAAAAAGGAAGATGGTGGCGATCACCTGTTGTTTGATATGTCTTGAATTCTGATGTGGTTGCCTAGATACAGCAACAGCCTATTTTCCATCAGCCTATGTGTACTATTTCAGTGGCTCACTCTGCTATTGTCTGCCTCTTCTCTTTTGAGCACCAACACATTGGCGCACAAGTACATGCAAGCATAAAACCCACAGGCACGAGCACGCCCCAACCCGCTCTCATCCACACGATCATCCCGAGCAGCATTATCACAATCTAGGGAACTAGATTATCCCTGGGCTCAAAACTTCATCCTCTTTGATCCCCACTTGGGAGGGGATGAGAGTCAGCACAAGGGACCATTACTGAGATTTCCCACTTGTTAATCAAGGCAGATTTTGATCACCTCCAGGGGCAGATGGACAACTGTTTTCAAAACATCACCACTGAATGGGCGCTACGCTATCAAGGAAATGTCCTCCAGTAACACTAACCCCACAACGCCGCTAAAGAGCCTACACTAATCTCACTGGTGCTGATTTTCTAAAAACTGCATCAGATTAAAACATTTCAATTAACGTCATTCATTGTGTGTCCGCAAATTACTGCTACTTCCCTTTAAAATGAGTAACACTGAGTTAAAACACGCAGTGTGTTTACGTGTGATAGGACACTCTGGTAAATACTTTTAGCTTCCTACAGCAAAAGCAAAA
The DNA here is from genome assembly GCF_001858045.2 of Oreochromis niloticus. NCBI lineage: Eukaryota > Metazoa > Chordata > Actinopteri > Cichliformes > Cichlidae > Oreochromis > Oreochromis niloticus. The sequence goes on from NC_031965.2 coordinate 15,987,777, forward strand.
CTTGAATGGATCTGGGGGATATGTGCTTTGATCAAATGCTTTCTTTAAACCTGTTACAGAAAAACCTACACATCAGCAAAACATCCATCCGTCTACCTCACCGTGGCTCTGAATTTCAATGAAGCACGTGTATGCAAACACCCATAAGCACTGTAGGAAGATCCATCACACTTAGTTGTTTACACTGCAAGCCTTCCAAATCTCCATAATAGATCTTTGTTGTGGTTTGAGGTGGGAAGGTGAGGTCAGCTTGTTAATTGGCTGCTGGTGATTACAGATGCATCTTAAGCTTGCTGACATTGTCCACGGGGCTTTGGAGACCCTTGCAGCTAATGCACTGAGGAGACACCTGCAATGTACAGAAAAATTACACAAATCCCACTCGCGCATACTCAAGTAGCAATTAAAATTCCTCCTGTTAAGTCTAACCTAGCGTTAACCCTGTAAAGCAGGAAGCTATGGGAAGAGCATTTACAGTAGCACATAAGCAATCAGATCAACCTTTCGCTGGCCACACCCCTCTTTATTAAAATGTTCATGTGTGTCATTCTTGAGTCCATTGCCAGTAGCCGTGAGGGTGTTTCTGCCCCATCTGTGGGGCTGCTTCGCGAAAAAGAGAGGCAACGCGGGGACATTTGCAGCCACCCAATTAAATCTGCGTTGGCCTCGCAATTCCTCAAGGTATTGCCATGTGACAGTTTAATTAACCAAGCCCCTTATCTTAATTTAGCAGGATCAAAAAGTAACAAACTGAGGTTATCGGAGAAAAACACTCCCAGTCGCCATCCTCACATGCTCGCAAAGAGACACATATACACATGCTCTCGATCTCCTTCGGTAAGGGAAAGCTATAGTGCGCCGTCAAGCATGTGAAAAAGATATTTGATGAAATTCTTGCGGCTACTAGGGCAAACAGCACAAAGTTTACATTTATGTTACAAATGGTTCATCCCACATTTATCAGGGCTCTTTCTTTTTATGCTGCTGCAGTGACACCAAAGAACTTCCTGATTTTGTGTGCATGTGATTGGGTTTAGGCGTGTGTTAGAAGGGCATGTGTTTGCTTTGACAGGTTTTCTTTCTTTTGAATTTGAACTTGAGGCTCAGTGACTGCAGGGGAGCCAGGCACCATGCTACTTAAGCCAATCTCCCATGGAGCCTGCCTGCTGTCCCGCCCCTCTTCATCCATCTTTCCATCCAACCACCCATGAGATTTTCTCATCCTCTGATTATTTACAACTGCTTGAGATATTCTTCCTTCCTTTTCTGCAACCGTTTTCTTAGATTTCTTATATTTTAATCCATTTTTATATATATATAAATATATATATTTCATGCATTCAAACCCCAGTGCTATTTCTCTACATTATATCACATTTGCTTTTGATTATCCCATCCACTGCCATCACATAAACCACATCTCGTCTCTTTGTTTTAGCATTTCCTCTTCTTCAAATACTCCATTATCTATAGCACTGCAGGCAGAGGATGAAAGGACATTACTAGTTATGGTTGAGCAGAGAAGAAGTCCCGATGCCTTGGACAGGCCAAGCCCATTTATCTCCCTGGTTCCTGATGCTGTGTAACATGGGGAAACAATGCCCCAGGGCACCACAGATATTCATTTACATCAGCCAAGAAAATAGCCCAGACAGAGGGGCGCTCGCACTCGCATCTCAGTGATTCAGAGGAAGATGTGCAGAATTCACTGCAGGAATTTTCACATAATCAAAGCGGAGTAATTCGCCCACTTTGTAGCCGACTGCACAGAATTGATCAAACAATCTGTCATTTGTTGTTTTCATAATTTATATTGGTACTCCACTCAATATTGTATAACTGAGCACAATACAAGTCCAACTATACAGCACTGTGGCATCCAAATCTCACAAAAGATTTTAGTCAACTGATTGTGACCGCCCTATTAAATCGCACACGCACAAAACCATCATGTTTAGATGCCCTCTTTAAGCCGGGTCTGCGTTTTTAAGTTAAATACTTTCAGAAGAAAAGATATCAGCTGTAATGTTTACGTTTCAGAGGACATGAAACATGCAAAACAAACACCAACTCAGACCTGGAAAAACTATGCACCTGTTAGAAATGAGGGATTCAGTGTTCAGACTATTATTGCCAGTAAAAGCTTCAGCAGATATCACTGCAGAAGAAAAAAAAATGCAGCAATATCTGCACTCTCTGAATCCAGCACCGGAGCTTCTGCCTTAAATGAGACAAGAATTCATTAAGAGATGGCAGGATGGTGAGATCAGAAACAAAGTCATGTGGAAAAAAAGGAAGATCTCTGCAACCCATAGCTTCACCTCCCACGATATTGTTAAAGCTGACAAGAGAACGGGCATCTCTACTTGTGTGAACTGGCTAGAGGTGTGAATTTGACATATGTAACACGGCCCCGCTTAAAGGTAAAAGCTGTACCTTTCCGTCAGTCACTCTGTAACGAAGGCAGATGCTATATGTGCTTCATTTAAAGCCATAGTATAAAGTTGGGTAAGAGTAAAGCATAGAATAATCCTCAGCCTATTAAAAATACAAACTGTACCCAGAACAGGCAACTCTTGCTGTTGCGACACGCTATCAAAGGCAAAATTTCCAATTTATGGTATTTTACCGAAGACAAAAAAAAGTGCAAAAACACAGCATGTAAATACAATTAAAATTATCGTAAAAACTAAAATATGAACTGTTACATGTCACTTCCTGTAACCTTTGTAATGTGTCTCAAATTTTATAGCCTTTATCCTCTCGGCTCTTTAGCTTCTCGTGATTTGAAAGCGATCACGCTCGCTGGAGGTGGGAGTTTAATCAAATCAGAATTCTTTTTAAGCAGTCTGATAGATGTTAACTTAAGGTAAAAACATAACCTTTACTTTGTCGCTCAATATCATATTCTACTCACATATACTCCGCTGAGGCCTTCAACTGTATTTTTTTATAACAGCTCTGGACATTATCATTATCTCCATGCAAACAATTGGTTTTCATTTGGTGTTTGCGCCTCACTGTCTGGCCATGCCGCAGCTGCAGAGAGTGAATTTTTACTTTCACCTTGTGTTGTCCATAGCAAAGGAACAGCACAGTAGAAATTATATTAAGCCCTATCATTAAGTTTGTGTGCAGTGCATTTAAGAGCATAACGGCTGACAGGTAACAGCATGTAGGGTTAATACTAGTTATACAGGATGTTCCTGAAGTTTAGGAGCTTTCTTTAATGACAGGTAAAGTTAGATTTACTTTCATAAATAACTGTTTGGGGTTTTTTCCCCCTTATTTGCAGGTGCTTGCTGACTTGGTAAGAGTTAAAGGAAGCTATTGTAAAATGGCATATAAAAGATTTAACTTTGGCCTAAAAAAAAAAAAATAAAATAAAATAAAATCTGGATATTTCACTGGCGTAAAAATGTTTCCAAAGTGGAAGTAGGTCATAAATTACCACAAAAACGAGAAGGCAAAAACTCCCGAGGCCAGCACTGCTCTGAGTGCCAAGATAGCAACAGATATGTGCAACAGCAGTAAACCTTCAAGGACTGTTTTTCCCCCACTAACAAACTCATCTTTTGCCTGTAAGCACTGCAAAGAATGACAAGCGTCAATTAGTCAGTTAATTAATTTCCATTTGAATCTAATGTATAATGATTTGAAGAGCAGCAAAACAAGCAGCGCCTTGCTCATTAACAGTACAAGTTAGATATTTTTACTTTGTAAAACCCTAGTGTGCCTCAAAACTGGAAACCCAGAGGTGTATGCGAGAGAGCACTGAGAGAGAGAGAGAGAGAGAGAGATGAGAATGGCCATGTATACGGCTGAAAAATGATAGGGGGGAAGCAGAGGCTATCAAAGCATATGTAAAAGAGCTTGGTTAATGTCTAGAATTACATCGGAAACTCTCTAACACACACACACACACGCACACACACAAAAGCACAAATGCCCGGCTGTCCATGGAAAGAGGACAGATGGCCGCGGAGTGGCTCTGGTCCAGGGAGTGACGATGTTCTGTATCATTATAATCTGCTCCGTAGTATCCTCCCTACTGCTGTGCTGGACAACATGTTTCACCCACTGAGAGCAGATACTGGAACAATTCTGCTGCTGCTCTGCAGCACATACTGCAAGAGTGGCGCTGTGACAACAAACTTGCCTCGTAACTGTTCTTTTGTTTAACTTTTGGATAGTTGGGGGTGTGGGGGGAAAAAATGGTCATTTCGCAGCCCACAATTCAGTGTCACACAATGATCGATGATTTTGTTTTTAATGCAGAAAAAGAAAGCCACAAGGACGGTCCGACTGTAATACAATGCCCGCTCTAAAACCCACTAAATCAGCCTTTTACAAACCGGGGTGACAGGAGTTATTGCTGCCCTTCAGTCTGTGCATCTAACAGACACACACCACTTCAGAATAACCGTTTTGCCTGTCGGATGTTTTTCGCTAAACCTACACTCCTCGTGCCACCCAGGAGCTGAAAAACCCCCAGAACCCCAGAAATTTCGCATGCGAGATCTTCTATCTTAAAATATCTTTGAATCAAAAGTTAGAAAAGATACTACCCTAATTGTGTTTGTTGTAATCGCAAATTTAATTTCCAGGGAGAGGTTATCGCCTGGAAAAAAAAGAAAAAAAAGAATAGAGCTGCACAGCCATGGGGCTCAGGCACACAATGTTAATTTAATTTACAGTACAGACACCACATCTACAAGGTTGTTGTTCATGTGATTACAAAGAGAACAACTAGGAGAGGAGACACGTCTGTCACGATGATGGAACTGATAAATAACTGGATTGTGTCTCTCTCTCTCGTGCACGCACACAGGGTGAGCGATGGTGTGTAGAGTGCAAACACGTGTGGCAGTTATTTTTTTTGTTAAGTTTGCAGAATGAAAGCCTACGCTCCCTGGATGATGATCACGGCGATGATGATATGAACTACTAGTGTGTTTACAGCAAGCAAGACTGTGTGCGTGTATAAACTGTAAATATGAAACATGCAAACTATTCAAACCGCCCAGCCCAGCTTTCTGAGCTCTATTACGCTCAAATGAGGCAGTAAAACAAACGCATACAAATTCATCTGCCAGGTGTGGCGTCTGATACAAAACAAAGAAGATAGAAGCAGTTCTGGGTTAACAGTCGAATGTAACCGAGTGTTTTAATACTTGGTATCATCCCTGAGGTTTTGCAGTTGGCCTGACAGTGGATGAAGCCCTAACAATATGGTTGAAGTGTGATTATGTTTAAATCTCCATGACTCTAATCCCTATACTTAGGGCACCTACATTTTTTTCATCAAGCTTCCAGTAACATTCTCACAGTGTTTAACGGCTTTGTGTGTCCTCTCGATGTATTATGAGCGGGCACACACTTGGATTAATGCCCTGTCATGTTCTCATTACACAGCGGTGCGAGGAGAGAGTGGCCGGGGCACCTGTAAGCATTCAGGTTCAGCGGCAGAAACGCATTCTCTGTGTTGTTTTTCTTTTCTTTTCTTTTTTTTCCTGCAGAGTTTTTAAGATCAGAAGTCCAATCATGCTATGTCGAGAGGTTATAATGGTGCTTAGAATGAAATAAGACATATTTTTACTCACTGCTTCCATAAACATGCCGTAATTATTCATTGCGGCTACCAGGGGAAAGGGATAATGTCAGAGATTTACGGCCCGAGTGGTAAGAGTCTGAGATATTCATCAATCCTCTCCAACACTGTGGTGCCACAGTGCTTGAGAGAGGCTTCACTAGCTGAATGAGGATCAGGGGGTGATGCGCCATGCAGTCGGGCCCAGGTTTAGAGGTGGAAGTCGCACTCCTGCAGCCAAGCCCATCAGCTCCAGCTCGAGAGGAAGGACACAAGAACGGACATTACCCTTCGTGAACTGCAATCATAACAATGGAATTTAATAAAACTTTGTGTATTGAGGAAAATAGAATAATCCCTTTCAATCTCCCGTAATGAGAGAGAAGAAATCCTAAGACTGTGATATTTCCCCTCCCTTCACCCCACAAGATTTTAGGCTTTCAACAGGATTCCACTAGCTTAGCTGCAAATCGCCTCACTGCTGTGCGATACCGCCACATCCTCTAAGAACGGGGTGAACACACGATCTGGCACATGTGTATGAGCACACAAACACTCACAAATCTTATTTGACTTTGAGTGAGAAGTCCAGATTGCTGATGGTTCTCATTTTCCCCACCAGGGAGGTGGCTGGTGATGCTGCCATGAATCAGACTATCAGCCCAGCCAGGGACAGGACACAGAAAGCTGAGAAGATGAGGAGCACGAGAAGATGAAAGACAAATCCTCGCTTCTCAATGGCTTGCACAAACAGTAAGAAGAAACACGAGCATCTGCTGTTTTCAGATGACGGTCGATTTTCTAATCTACTACCCAAGGCCATGCTACACACTTATAAATGGATTCTCTAGTGGTCTGATACTAAGACAGGACAGATACTTAATAAGGAGAAACTAAAACTCTGTTTGTTTTTTTGTTGTTGTTGTTGTTTTAAATTACTGATTACTCACGAAAAGAGCCAACAGGCATTAAAAAAAGAGCTTTCACGCTGCAATGCGAGAGTTCATCAGAACCATGCACATGCATGTCTCTGCTGGTGTAGACACAAAGCACTGGGTGTAAACATACCTTGATGGCCTCAATTAATCATGTTTAAAAAGACAGATGTGACGGCATCACACGAAACTATGACTCCTCCATATGCTACCTGTTTGGAGTAATGTTTGCAAACTGACTAATTACACCAGTCTCAGACGAAGCCTCTCTCTCAGCAGATGTTTGTCCATTAACCTGCAGGAAAAAAAAGACTTTAACATCGTGTGAAGAATAACATATTAACAATGCCCTTTCTCTCAGAGTACGCAAGTTTTGCTATCCCCTTATGTATATATATGCGTTTCCAATGTATGTGCAAACATACATTGGAATACAGTATATGAGGCAAAATCAGTCTTCAGGAGTATTCTTCATGCTTCTTAAAGTCTACGAAAGCCAAACTGTTTCTATAATGTTGGTTGTGGGGAGGCCAGTCCATCACTGATGGTGTTCAATTGTGTATTTTTCTATTCACATATGTTTTTTTACTGCACTTGCAGCGTGTTTGGGATCATTGTCATGCTTAAAAATGAAGCCGTTGCTGATCAGATGCTTTCCAGATGGTATTGCATGGTGGATCAAAATCTGATGGTACTTTTCTGCATCTGCAATTTCATCAATTTCGTCAAGATCTCCAGCACCACTGACTATAATGGAGCTCCCAACAATCACTGCTGTATCTCTCCTGACCTCCATCGTACAGACTTATGATGATTTGAACCAAAGGCTTCTAGTTTGGATTCAGCACTTTAGTCCAGTTCTTGTGTAACTTGTCACACCTCAGCCTTTTCTCCCTTTTTCCCTAAGAATGGCTTGTTGACTGCAAAACTTGTACTGAGACAATCTGATGAGGCTTCACTGAACAGTAGATGGATCGAGTGAAAGGCCATTTGCATCTCTCAGGTCCTATGTCAGGTCCTTGGTGACTTTTTTCCTTGTTTCTTCTGGTTTTCGGGTACTGATCAAATGTGGAAGATATTTTTTAGGCCTTCCACTTCTTTTTTTTTCATCCTCCACTGGTCCAGTTTTCTCAATTTTTTTATGACACACTGGACACCACGCTGAGATATGCCAAGTTTCCAGCTAATAGCTCTTTGGGAATCACCTTGTTGGTTCACAAATGCTATTTTGTGCCTGTCAAACCGGCATTTTTCATTCAGCTAAAGACATGGGGGAAAAATATGTGCTTTTGTGACAGGCTGCTGGTAACAATGTGCCTAAAGATACAATTTAAAATTGGTTCGTGCTAAGTTGTCTATTTTATATAGACACAACACTAGTTCATTTACTGAAATAGGTGTTTTTTTATTCAAAATGATTTATAGCTCAGTGGTAATTGCTTTAAACAAAGGTCAGATACAAGAACTGGATGGAAAATGAGTTAAAAGGCAGAGAAAATTATATGAAAGGTTCAATACTTCTGCACAGTACTGCATACTGAAACTGTTTTCCTGCATTTGTTGTAGCTGATCATGTACAGATGTTCTGTGGACTGCACGTTACGATTTATAGGTATGAAGATGAACCTGCAGAAAAATTTGATCCACATTAAGTTGTGATATTAAGAGCAGGTTTGAAAACCAGCGAGTTCTAAAGCTCAAATATTTATTCTGAGCAAAATGGCAATGAAGGTTATAGGATAGCGCGAAACCCCTCACACCTAAGCAGCCCACTATTTGACAGGCCAGAAGGATTACAGCTGCCCTTTGTGTGAGTATATCCAATTGTAATATTCATTTTTCCCTTTGCCTGTTAAACCTTTTAATGAGCAGCTCATGCAGGACAAACAGGGCGGGGGTTCTAAGTTAAGTGCAGGTTACACTGTGCAGAAATATCACAGGTATGAAGGATCTATAAATAGGAATATGAACCATTAACCACGTTTTCTGATACTGAGTCATCATTTTTCAGCTCCCTCTTTGCTGCTGCTTTTTAGTTTCATCCGATAAATCGGAGTCACGTTCTGGCTGTGCCGTGATTTCATCAAGACTCCAATTTGGATTCAATGCCCGGCGGAAATGTTTCAAGAAGAAGAATGCATCTTCAAGCAGCTTGTCTTTCAGCAGTTAGACTTTTTTTTTTTTTAATGCACAGTGTCTGAACGTTTTTTCTGTCTGATTGCTCCGTCTTTCTCTCACTTTGACTGAAAACTTTACTTTTATTCTAAGCAATAATTCATCCCTAAAAGGAAACCCACAAAAGAATTATTATTTTAAAAAAAGAGTGGCACGAACTCGTCCATCAGACTGTGACAAACCATAATTCACCATAACTGTTTCTAATAAAATTTTGCACTAACAAATACAACCAAGAAAACAATAACATCTCAGTAATATTTGTGCCCAGTCTTTTTGTTCCTTGTAGAATTAGTTGGCCACAATAAAGACTTTGCTAAATATGAATATCTTCAAATTACATAAACACTGTGATCATGATTAAGCACAATAAGCACTGGTTACTGGCCAAAGTGAACTATTTGTATCAATAATGTACGTGCACATAGCGAACAGACAGCGTTCTTACTGAGCTGCATTCTGAATACAATTTCAGAAGGATTCAAATTAGAGATGTAATACACATCTACCCACCCTATGAAAAACATGTCTGCATTTATCTGTCCATGAAATATGAATGACGCTGAATGGAACGGCCTTTTCCACAAGTCAGATAAAGGTTTATTGAAGGCCAGAGAGAGAAGGATAGAGGTTGCCATGGCTACAAGTGTGAAAAGGGCATCTGATCAGACTTCTGACCAGTCAATTAATCTTGGAATTGCATTTTCTTTTATCAAAAGGTTCACTCGCGATTCAAAATTAATTGCTCCGAATAAAAAGGAAGAAAAAAAAAAGGAAAAAGGCCGAGATTGTGGGGAATCAAGACCCTTTGAAAAAATACAGTAACGCAGGAGTCTTAAGATTAAGGCTCCTGCGTAAGGCCACGGGGGGAAGATGGGTGAATATTTAAGATGGATTGAAGTCTGAATAGTTAGTTTGTTCTCAGTGTGCAACGGAAGAGAAAGCTTATTATTCAACAACATAACTTATAAAAGACTTCATTTTCTCCTGATTGTTTCGGACGAAAAAATGTAAAGTCATGCCCTCTTTTATTTTTTATCTCCAAAAGTGTTGCAAGGCCATAATGAGGACTCTATTTTTTAATGATTAAAATAAGTGATGTATAATGTGCTTTATAGCCAAGGAGGCATAGTTATATAGTATGAAATCCTATATGTATAAAAGTAAGGAATTCATTTTATACTTTTATACTGATATCAGCAGATATTCCCTGCATACTGCACATTATGTTCACATAACATAACAGAGTGTGTTTTTACCTATTCAACTGTCTATTTAGCCATCTACTGTAGCAGCAAATACCTTGACCAAGACATAGTATGAGTACTGACAATAAAGATGAAGTCAATATGAAGCCAATGCTGACCGACTTCAAATTTCTTGGCTTCTAATTGTAACGTTCTTGATCTCTTACCAATTTTCAGGCAAGGAAAATGTTTAAAATCCACCAGGGAGGTAATCCGATTTCATAAAATGTACCCATTATATATATATACATATAAACTGTTTGCCTCCCAGCTCCCAGGACTCACTCTCTTCTCATCACCATAAATTGCTGAACACCTACAGAGAAGACAACCATCTTGGAAATGAAGAGCTAAATACGGCATCATCATTTATTTATGCAGCAGATCTGTGCGTGCACTTACATCACTGTTTAGTCATATTTGTGCCAGGAGTTTGTGTGCGTGCGAAAAATTGACAAAAGTCTGACATTTCCCCTTATTCTGAGACATTCACGAGCTGTGGGATGCTGTGGGGGTGGGGATTTTTTATCACCCCTCAACAAATAACAGAGGAAAGTACATTTCATCGCTTTCTACCATGCCGTCACAGAAACACGTCTCTCGCTGTCTTCCCTCACTGTACCCACACTGTCCTTGTAGTATCATATCCTCCCCCTGCCCCCCCACCCCCTCCTCTTCTGTCACACTCGAGTTTCTCTCTTTAAAACAAGGCAGGAGGCGTTTTGATTATCATAATCCAGTCGCAGCTAATTAGGATAGGTCAGCTGGTACAGTTAAACAGCATCCGTCCCCTTCTATTCTTTCTGCTCTTCCTCCATCATCATCTCTCTCTCTCTCTCTCTCTTTCTCCATTTGCTCGGACAGCTATATCAGTGGGTAACATCTCCCAACACCACTGCCGCCTGTCTGTTCGTGATAGCGACTGTGGCAGTCATCTCCACAGAGGCGAGCGATGTGCTGCCAGCCACTCCGCTAGAGCCAGACAGGCCCACATTAATGTCTGCTGCAGGCACGCTGGAGCATCAATTAATCGGCGTTTAAAACTGGCAAAAAAATGCATTTGATATACTTAAGCTTAATTAATACATTGCTACCACTTTTGCGGAGCTAATTAATCAATTTGAGAGTGATCTGTGGTGCGAAGATGTCCAGATTATGTTGTCTGAACACTGAGCATCAGAGGAGACGATGGATTGCACGCACGGTACGAGGTTAATGTATGTTTTTCGTGGCTGTTACTGAAAAAGAGGAGAAAGGAGGAAAAAAGCCAACGAGAATGTTAAAAATAGAAATCAAAATAAAAAACAAAGACACAGTTGTAGATACGCTGTAGGCTACAACCTAGCAAGTATAGGGGCTATGACTAAAACAGGGTTGGGAATTGATTGGGACTTGAACTACATGCTTTGTGCACTTGTAGTTCTGTTTATACGGAGCCAGTGAATGAGGCCGCAGTGTTCTGGCAGGAAAGCAGAGAGAGCTACAGAGAGTAATTGGGAGGGCTACGCTTAGAGGGAAACAGAGGACTTAAGATGGGATGAAGGAGGGAAGGAGAGGAGGGGGGCAGAGAGGGAGAGAGAGAGACCTATGAAGGAGACGCTAAGTGCTGAGATCTGAAGAAAATAAGCCTGCAGGAATACGACCCCAGAGACAGTGACCAATGACAATCTCCCTTTTCTTTCTTCTTTTTTTCTCCCATCTGATAATAGACAGACCTGTGTGCTTCCATGTGCAGCACAAGAGTATGCACACACACACACACACAGTTTTATTTAAATATTAGGCAGTACCTGAATGTAGCCACATCATATTCCCTTTTAATAGTTCACGTTTGAGTTTCCTCTGTTGCCTTTATTCTTTGATTTCTTGTTATTTCTTTTAAAAGAAAGTCTCATCAATTTGGCATAAAATGATTCAGTACCAATAAAGTCAACAGTAGCACTGAGAGTGACTGACCATGACTGCATCGTGTAATATTTAGGTGCGGTTTAACTCACAGCGAGGCCTTTCAGCATTCAACTGGTATTTTTGCAAGTTAATAAAGACAAGCTGGAACACCGCCAGAGCGATGTTTACCACACCTCACTTCTCACTACCACTCCAGCACCAGGGCTTGGCCTCCTGCTCCAGCCCTCCCCCACAAGCCTAGCTAAGCCTGCATGTTATTGGCAAAACACAGCCAGCTGCAGCCAGTTAACTGTCTAATCTCACATCAATCGATTTCCCCAAACAAGGAGCGGTAGAGAAGTGTAACGAAAGTCATGGAGCGGGGCTGAAAACAGAGCAGAGGGTGAGAATAAAGTGAGCGAGAACAGGCAGTTTATAGCCCTTCACTGAGCTTCCAGCACCGCTGGCCTTCGCGCGTATATGTGCGTATTGATGCGATGATCTTTTGTACGAGAACAAGACATTCCTGATCGAAGCAACACGCAGGAAGGGCGGAAGGACGGGTCGCGGCTGGCGCAAAGGCCGACGGGGCCAGCGCGCGTTCGCCCGACACCACCAGCAACAGCTTTTGCACGCCGACTAATGCCCGAAACTCTCTCGTCTCCCTTTGTCATGTGTCTTGTGTGTAGAAATGCAATCCATTTAGTCCCTCTTGGACAATTAAATGAGAACATTTTCAAAATGAGAAACATATGGAGCTTTTTAATTGGCCAATTTCTCTTGCCAACATGTGTGGGCTTTTTTTCCCATTCTAAAAACCAGTGAAAAGGAAAAAAAAACGCTATCTAGTGAGACATGCATATTGCAGCACAGAGTGTTGCACAAATTGTCATTGTCCTTCCGCAAGAAGTAAAAACAGCCCGTCTGTTCCCTGGATTAATAGCGTCATTATTGAGAATCCATGTTCAGGATACAGGACTGTACTTCTGGATCCTGTCAGCCAGACTTGGGAAATTTGTATCTCTGTGGGAATCTGTGTACTTCCTAGCAGGTAATGATGCACGCCGATGTACACGACTGGCTTAAACTGCAGGGAGAATTTCACCTCCCGCCCCATCACCTTACTCCACACTCGTGTGTGATCTTGACTTCCTGCTTCCTTCCCCTGACCCTGCACGAATCATGCGAGGTCGCTGGGGTGCGGGGGACCGCAACAACTCATATCTGGGGAGTTATTGTTCTACACATGTCATGTGTAATCTGCCCGACCCGCAGCGCTTAGAATAATTATTCATATTTAATCACCGCACTACAAAGCTACATCGCCTGCCGCTCACTAAGTCATTTTCCATGTTACATTATCAAAGTTTCAGAGACGGGTGCTCGAGGAAGGGGGACTAAATGGAGAAGCTGAAGTAGTTGGGCTTATAAAAACATAATGGGCTTGTCTGCTTTGATAAACTGAGGACGTGTATAGAATGCACACTCGCTCACACCCTCCGATACAACCGCACACCCCCATGCACTTTAAATGTGAAAAGTGCAGAGAACAAAGTAGGGGAAATAAAGTAGCCAAGTATAAGTTCAGATTGGGAGCGCTCAGGCAAGTCAAAAGCTCAACCATTAATACAAATAACTTGAGCAGAGAAAACGGAATGAGAGTCCTTTTTTTTTTTTCCTCATTCAAGTGTGTTGGCCTGCACGACGCTCCTTTATTTCTCGTGTAATCACATTTTTTTCCGGTAAGGGCTCACCTTGCTCCAGAGGTGGTGGTTTCACGCCTGCAGCCTTCAGCTTGAGGGCTTCTTTCGCAGACATATCACAGCAGGAGCCTTTGTTGGTGTCCTGGTCACTGTCAGCCTGGTCGCTGTCACCATGACCGCTGTCTCTGAGGCTTGCTCGCTCAGGGTCTTTGAATGTTGAACTACTACACAAACAAACAAATAAAAAAAAAAACAGGAGTGTGAGTGCTGAGTGTGGTGGAGGATTTCTTAGTGGGTGTTTTTTTTTTTTAACCCTCCAAGGAAGTTTAGAGACACCATTCTTGAATGCCAAGCAAGGAACATTATTATAATGATTTAAGGATTTAGGATGTAATAAAACGCTTCTAAAAATACTGCACTAGCTTTGCTGTCTGCTGTGAGTCCAATCCTGTGTGTGATAATGTTCTAGTAACACAGAATATTTTTAGTGACCGACTTTCAAGCTAATTAAATGTACACGACCGTCTTCTTCCTTTTATTACTCACTACAGTTCATTGTCAGCATAGTTAATGTTAAAGTAGTTTGTGGGGAATAAAATAAAACTGAAAAAAAAACAAGGGTCTGATGTCTAGTCAAGGCCACAGATCCCAACTCTTACCTTTGAACAAACTGTTGTCTGCTACCCATATAATTAGGCTCAGTGGGGAAATTGTCCGTCTGTAGAGAAGAGAGAGAGACAAAAGTATGCTGTAAGCAAGAAAGAAATGAGTCCTGCTGCGAAACAAGAATTCCTAGTGACATATGATTAATTATGCATAAAAAAATAAGGCAGAGGACAGATTAGGGGTGATAAAAGCTATAAAATTAAAAAAAGGGAGCCCTTCATGGCCGAGGTTTGAGCATTTCATTAACCACATAAGGCAGGCTAATTAGCCATTTGAGAGTAAACCACAGAGCCGAACATCAAATCTGGCAGACATCATATAATCAATGAGCGCTAGGACAACAGTCTTGATGAAAATAGAGAACATTGCCGATACGGTTCTGGAGTCCTGGTCGGGGTGTTTGTGCAGAATTTAAAATGCTATTTGCTCCTTGTTCCTTTAACAACATCTCCACGGGAATCTGCTGACACTCTAAGAATATCCTGCACTTTTTTTTCTCTTCTCTATTTTTGTGCACGAAAATAAATTGTTTGTGAGGAACTGCATCTTGCATGTTCTGGACCCTGTGGTGCTTTATTTCATATGGGTAACCCGATCGTACACAGGGGCCTTCTAGTAACGTGAATCGATAGGAAACTAAAACACATGCACATGCTTTTACGCACATGGATGCAACGAAACAGAATGGCATCTGTGATAAACCATAGCAGTATAATGAAATACTGGTAGAAGCCCTACTGCATAAACAGGATAAAGCACCGTATGATTTGTCTCAGTTTTACAGGGTAAACAAAGTCCCTGCAATGCTCAGGTAGGGAGGAAAGGCGGAAACAAATGTCTTTGAGAGATATAGCTTTCATAGTGTTATAGCAGTATTCATCACAGCAACACAAATAATTACCCTGTGTTGTGCACAACTCTCTGTGTCTTGAATTCGTGGCGGTTAAATGTCATGTTTAGTGAGTAATGTCTACTTGTGCCAGAGTTTTTCACATGCACAGCTTGACTCACAGTCGATAGAGTATTTCAATGTCATCCGTGCGCAGCGGTGGCTCGGTATGAAAAAGGGTGTGTGAAGGTCAGGCGGGCCACCTCAGTTCTTTGACCTTCCATGCTTTCACCAGCACCTTTATCTCTACCTAAACACTTTATTCCGCCTCAGCCTTCAACCAACACTAAAAGAAAACACCCACAGAATATATCAAAGACTGGAATCTGACCACGAAGTAAGGAGAATGAATGAAATCGTTTGGCATTGAAATGATAACAGCCTGCGTTTTTTTTCTTTTTTTTTGGAAAAGAGAGTTGGGAGTTTTTATATTGATGTGCCCCTTCTGTACTTTTATGACCAGGGTATCAACCTTGGGCATATTTTTCAATCAACTCAGCTCTGTTAGCACTGAGCAGGAGGAAAGGACATTAACAGAAAATAGTTTTCCTGCCGGTTATATGGTTTAATTTACTTTCCCCACCTGTGCACACAAAACAAATAATATCCTTGTGAACAGAACTTTTACTTTTTCATTATTATAACAGACTCAAAAAGTTCTTTTTTGTCATCCACATGGACCAAAAAACCTTGAAATGTCAATGGTCTGTTGTACATTAGCATTAAATTTGCTTTGATTAGCATGATGAATGGAAATGCACATCCCCACTGCACGGTATATACGATGGTATTTTGTTTTGTTTGTTATCAAAAAGGGAAAAGAGACATTTCACACCTAAAGTACATGCTCCACCCCGCACGAGCCAATAAAAAGCACATTAAGCCACTTCATAGGACCCTGTTTCCTGCCAACTATTCCAGGCTGATCTTAAGGCTCCATCTCTTCCTGTCTGTCTGTACTGCCCAGCCCTTTCACTACAATGGGCCCCTTTCCAATTAATGGGTCGATAATAGCCGGCACGAGATGCTTTGTACTGAGCCGGTCAGCGCCCGCAATGAATACAGGATAATCTGAGGGAAGGTGATAAAAAGTGGATCATGTCTGTTATCTTACTGTTATGATTTCTAGTAGTATTATTAAATGCTGTATCAAAGAGTTAATTAATTAGTTTAACATTACAAGTGCAGCTGACTGTTTCATACTGCGTGTTTCCCAAATGTGAAACCTACTGAAAGTGATCTGAAGTGAACTGAATAAAAAGAAAAAAAATCAAAGTAAATCGAGTGGAACTAAACTGACCAAAACTGCAATATCTGTATATTTGGCCTATGAGGTTTAAAAATCTGACTCATTTACTGGCCTAAAATATGAGCTTTAGACCTTAAAGGCTCAGAGAAGCACTGAACCCATTTAACGCGAGATGAATTCATAGTTCTGGGTCGATCTACTTTGTGCAGATATGATCAGAGGTTAGTTTGTTTGGTAGCGTGGATGAAAATTGCAAAAGCATGTTGTCGATTTGTAGTGAATGATGCGTTGTATCTGCTCCATGTAGCAAGGCCACAGAGGTCAGAAAGATACTGAGTACAGTGTGGCTGAGTAAGTGTAAAAAGCTGCACTCTATTCTGTATTCCCATTGAGGTCCCAAGACTGACCGCTCAGACAGCCGGCCGATTGAGACAAATGGGACGAGCATATTGGAGTGCTATTCTATTCTCAGGGCATGCTGGTGCATTTTGGGGCACTCTTCATTTCTATGGGGCTATATTTGTGCATATCTGCCTTTGTGTGTGTTTGCGTGTGTATTTGATATCTTAGGTAGGGATGGTGAACGAGGACAAATTGCAGATTCTCTTTCACACATCACTGGATTGCTCTCTTTTATTCACAGGAACAAGAGTACACCCCCTCCCTCCACCTACCCTGTTAGGTATGATACATGCATTTGTCCTTTACTGTCTGCCAGGAAAACACACACGCACACACAAACACACATTATTCTCATTCAGTGTATGCTTGTGAGCACATGCGTTTCTTCACATCAAGCAGTGCGAGTGGCTCCTACTCAACCCCTTCTCTGTAAGCTAAAAGATAAACCCTCTGTTATTGTGTGTTGCTATGTATCTGAGTGACATCATTCCAACTGGAAAACTTAGAGCGGATTAGCTAAAGCTATACAAAAAAAAACATGTAAAACAGAGAAAATTAAAGGAACAGATCATTTTTGTGCGGTGGAAGCTGGAAATACATGAAAACAAAACACACAAAAAAAACCCAGAACATCAGTAACATAGTAGCTCTTTCGGTTCATCACTCATCACAATTTAGAGGTTATTGTAATGTGTAAAGTGCAAACACAGAGTTACAGTTTTGTTGTCTTTTGGCTCTATTGCGCAAACGAATAAGAAGTAAAATCCAGCGAGAAGTCAAGGAAACCAAACAGCAATGTCCACAACAAACTTATCTCATTTCACTAAAATCTGACCAATCCTGTAGAAGCAGTAGTGATTCTTGTGAAGCGACAAATGCAACCTTGAATGATAAAGGCTAATTAGTTGATCACTGTGTGCAAGTTTCACCAACATCTTAACTTTACCCAGGAGGAAAAAGTGACAGGAACAGGCAGACGATGGACGCCTCACCCATCACTCCTTTGGCTAAAAACTGAAAACGAAAGGCATAAAAGCAAAGTGAAAAACATCTTAAGAAAGGGGTGGAGACAGTAATTACACTGCGATGATAATCAACTGGCTCAGATGCACAAGGGGTCAGATCAACTTAACATTCAAATATCTTCCTAGAGACAATCAACCAATCAATCAATCAGTCGTCAGTTAAGTAAGGCTCTTACTTAACTTCTAAATAACCTAAAAGGGGTCCAGTCCAAACAAGTAAACCAATCACAACTCAACAACCACAGTTAGCCCGTGTGAATCTAGATACTACTTTAACATTGTTTCAGCAACAAACTGGTGATGTGTGCAAACGGATGTTTAGTGTAAAGAAAGGCATCCTTTTGCTATGTGATGCAAAAAAAAACCCCGCTGGACTGTTACTTTCTGTGACTAATCTCCAAGAGAAGGTCGTCCGATATAACATTGCGAATTTAAAGGTTTTTTGATACAGTTTTTCTATTTGTTTTTTAACTTTGTCAACCAAACACACAGGGAATGGTGAGTGACATGCAGGCTCTGTGTGTACATAGTCTAATGAACAAGGAACAAGAGAGAAAAAAAAACAATCATAATACACCAACGATGGCAGAGCCTTTGCCCATATCAGACTCAGGTTATTTTGCACTGGAGTTCAGGTTGCAGGTTTCTCCACCACAGACAGATGAAGCAGCGTACGCAGCATCAGAGAGGGGTGCGTATCTGCAGCATCCCCCTTCCACAAGCACGTTGTGCGAGTGCTACGCATTACAACTCTGCCACAAAGCTTCCACCTTTTTCGACAGCATTCTGCGTGCCGCTCTTCCCTCGACACCACAGAGACTGGCAGTGGAGGAGGAAATAGCTTCACTCCTGAGTAAGGAAGCAATAATGACAGTCCCTCAGCCAGAGGCACAGAGGGGCTTTGTCTCCAGAGTTTGGTGCTTTAAAGTCATTTACAGCATTATGTCTGAAGAAATGAGGCACTGCATTCAAAAAAAATTTCAGTAAAAAATTACAATTTCAGATGAAAAGAGATGCATTTTGTATGCAGATACAGTCATCTACAAAACCACCCTCATCATTATATTCAGAACGATTAAATCTTTATTAATAGCGCTCCTTCAGTTATACAGAGAAGCTTCTTATAGTTTTACACATTACTACGCAAAATGTCATACCCTCCCTCCCCCCTGGTATTGGGCTGCTCTAATGTATAAACATCATCATAAAATAGTCTTTGAAAGAAGAATTTTTCACATTAAGACAATTTTGGATTTCAAGGTGACATGGCATTCTTTAGACATATGTAGCGCAGGCACGATACGCAGGCTGAAAATATGCCTTTCGATAGGACTATGAAGGCTTTCTCTAAGGGAAAACATCTTTTTGCACCGTTTTATGGTATGTTGCACACGGACTTATCTGACTCCACTCTTCAACTCTGCATCTTTTTTTTTAAATGTCAGTGCTTTTAGTTTGGCTTTGATTTAGCCCCGTAAAGCCTCAACCATGAAATAATTGCTAGAAAATTAAAATTTGGGGGTGAAACTTGAGTTTTTATTGAACCTTTTGACATAAACAATGTAATTATTAATTAAATTGTATCAAATTAAAAATATGTGCCATTGATTTAGTTCTTTTGGGGGGGAAATCACACTTATATGGATGTCTCAAATCATCTCATGTATACAGATACAAAAGAAAAATCCTATGCAAGTATTTTGAAGTCGCTCTACCTCAGAATAACAAGCAAAAAGGAAAAAACTCCGCTGGTTGCATTTCTACCACATGTCAGCGGCACTCAAACACTTAAATACAACCTCTAGCATAATTCTAAGGTGCCCGGGTGAGCCGTGCTGTTGACAGAAGTTCAAAGCAGTAGTTAAACTGGTGTCTCCCAAGTGTGAGCGAGTGCAGCTGTATAAATGACACGAGGCACAGCTAAAATCAAGCATGCGTGCTCAGCAGCCCTCTGTATAAAGCAGAGAAAAGGCTAAAAAAAGGTTTCTTTATGCAGTGCTGTGAATCATCAGGAAGGGGCATTCACACCTAGCCTGTTGTTGTTTATTTTGCCACACCTCTAGTACAGCAACCCTTAAATTCAGCTACTTTAATTTTACAGATATGCTGATTATGTGTACACATGAAAAGAAACCCTGTGGTTGTCTTTTCTTACAAAAACAAAAACACATAATAGATTATAGCTCTCATTATCAGAATATATTGAGAAGCAGGTTTGATATTTCGCTTCCAAGGAGCCAAAATTTTAAAGACTTTTTATACTAGCTGTTTTTTCACTAATCTTCAGCTCAGTCCTTGTACCTGACCGTTTTGTTTAAGCCACAACACTGACCTATGAATCATTCAAGTACAAAAAAGGGCACCTAACTGAAGAAAAGAATCAGTGTTTTGTCTACACAAAACAGACACATTAGCAAAGAACCAGTTTTAAATTGTATCTTTAGCCACTTTGTTACCAGTAGAAACGTTGCGAAAAGGCAATTTGTTTAGTTGACTTGATAAAAATCTATTTAAAAAAAGCCAAAGATAACACAGTGTCAGACATAAAACAGTATTCTTGCTCCAACAAAGTAATTCTCAAAGAGCTATTAGCTAAAAACTTGGCATGTCTCATTATGGTGTGCATTTGAGAAAAGTGGAGCAGTGAAAGACAAAAGAAGAAGTGGTAACCCTGAAAACTACGTACAGCAGATGAATAGTAGCTGAAAAATCATTTCATATTATACACTATTGTTTGATTCATGGTATCGCAAACTACATTATTTTTTCATTGTTTGGATGGTCACCACGTGGATGCAGGCACAGAGAATACCAGCATGGACAGTGAAGATGAGGCAGAACCAGGTAGCTCCAAACAGAAGGACCAATCAAAAACCGATCCCCACCACAGACTCAAACACGACACACCTCTTCAACCACCTACGCAAGAGTCACGTGAAAGAGTATGGATATATATCGTTATCGGGATGAGAAATTTCTTATATTGGGATATGAGATTATGGTCGCACGGCCCTAGACCTGACACAGGACCTGAGAAATGCATCTGGCCCTTCAGTTTATCCACCTACTCTTTAAAAAAAAAAGTCTCATCGGAAATGGTCACACTGGGAGGGGAGTGTCAGGAAGCAACTGATAGAAGAGAAACTGAGAGAAGGCTGAGGTGTACCAAATTACCCAATAACTGGTCTGAGAATCAGTGGCAACAGGTCTTATGGAGGCTGAATCCTGATTTAACGTTTTTGGTTCAAACAATATGCACCAAGGAGATCAACAGTAAGCATCTACAGGTATCTGTAAAACATGGTGGAGACTGGTTTGAGGCTGCATTTCAACCAGTGGTGTTGGACCACTGGATGGCTGGATTGACAAATATGAATGCAGAAAAGTACCATTACATTTTTATTTTTATATGCAATACCATCTGAAAAAACTGTGATCTGAAAAAGTGATTTCATTTTTCAGCATGACAATGATCCCAAAAAGACTGCAGTAAAAACACAATCGAACACCATCGCTCATGGATTGGCCTCCCCAGCATCAACACCCCAACATTGTTGAAGCAGAGAACTGAACAAAAGGCAGCCAACATCCAAAGAAGAGCTTTGAATGTCCTTCAATAAGCCAGGAGAACTATTCCTGAAGACTACTTATAGAAATTACAAGAAAGCCTACTTAAGAGAATTCAGGCTGTGTTGAAGGATAAATGC
Organism: Oreochromis niloticus; assembly: GCF_001858045.2. Classification (NCBI taxonomy): domain Eukaryota; kingdom Metazoa; phylum Chordata; class Actinopteri; order Cichliformes; family Cichlidae; genus Oreochromis; species Oreochromis niloticus. Next base: position 16,009,252 of record NC_031965.2, read on the forward strand.
AGTTTTACCAAATATTGACTTTCAAGCTCGTTACAATTGTACAAACTCTGTGTTTGTCTTATATACTGTATTAACATCTATGTTTGCTTGTAATAAATCACAGCAGCTATTTCCCATTTCTCTATCAAATCATAAAGAAATGAAGGTCGACTGAAGAATTTTGAACATTACTATATGTTTTTCCTGCATTCACAATGCTGCATCCTTTTTGACCACGCATTATGAAAGAGGTTTCATTTGATTTGATTTTTTTCAGAAATGTCTAAAGGAAGAGAAGGAAGCAGAGTACATCTTGTGAAATCAGTGGCAGCACAACGAAAACATATCAGTGGGGCTTATCTCAGAATATATTGATTATTTGTCCCACTTGTAGTGATTTGTCATTTAAAGCATCTTTACCGACAGCCTTCCAATCTCTTGTACTGAACTCCACTTCGGTACCATGAATCTAATAAACTTGGGCTGAATAAACTTGGCCACTGTGTTAAAGGTGCCACTGCCTTAAAATACTGTGACTGTGTTTTATTAAAACTACTACAGGCCTTTTTGTAAAATTGCTGGTTTATTGTGACTCAGACAGCTCTAATCCAACTCAATAGTCTCATCTTGTTAATCATGGTTTGCCGCAATTCATTATTCATAACAAATGCATTTCTTTTTATTCTTATCATTTATATATTTTTATATTTATTGTTCATATTCATTTGGTGGGAGTGGGGCCTTTTCTTCATTAAATAGGGCTAAGTAGCACTTTAGAGGCTTTTATGTATAGTCGCATAAACAGCATGACCTCTCCCTTGCATATTCATTCCTCGCCAGCAAACACACAATATTCATAATTTGTATGCAACCGCTCTGATTGATTGTCTATTATTTTTGGTTGACCATACAGCAGCATTAGAGAAACTATTAGAGCCCAGCAGAGTGCACGGAGTCGCCCAACTGGCACAAGGGCTTTTTTAAAATTATTATTCTTAGTCTTTATTTAAGAAACGCTGCACTAAAAAGAAATCAGAAAACAGAAAAGAAAGAGATGAATTGTTATTCAAACCACACCATAGTATAAAAGACTAAAATCAACGATAGGTGAGAAGAAAAATAGAAAGACAGCCTGTGTGATTACTGATGATATATCATTCCATTTGAAGAAGAGCCTCAGCAAGTACATAATATATATAATTTTCTCTTCTGTCTACAAATGACTACTTTGGTAGCATTTCTAAGGTAGGATCTTTATGTGCAACTGGGATTGCTGCATCTGCCTTTAAGAGTAACAGCTATGAAAGAGTCTATCAGTTCTAAGAGCTGCTTTTGTAAAGCACATTCATCTATTTGTAATAATGTTTGTCGTTTAATTTTCCAGACTAAATTACTTTTAAAGAGCATGAAAAGAACACTCTGGGGGATAAACACAGCCCGAGTCTAAGAGATGGTCAACAAAGCATTGTTAAAATCTTATTCTTAAGCCTGTCATTATCATCTTGAGAATCAACTCACGCACAATAAGAAAATGCAAACCTCTGGAGAGAGTGCATATCCTTGAACTTGTTTCCCTGGCTCGCACTTACACACAAACTTCACACACGCACTCTCACAGGTACAGGAGATCTGACAACCCAGCCTGTTTTATAATGCATGAAAAATCAAACGATGGGGTAAACTACATCCTGCATAAACAAAACGCCGCAGACGGCTTGTCTTAATACGCAGTGATAGAGAACAATCTGTTTACCGCAAAATTATAATACATATATATAAATATAATAACCAGTTTTTAACTTCTTTGCATGTAATTGTTTTATTAATTGGCCGATTAAGCCCTCACTGAGTGAATCATCCTTATCTAACTAAAAAGAACAACATTTCTCATAAACAACAATAATGCTGACCAACATCCCCTTGGGGAAAGATTACAATTATCTGCCACACTGGCAACACACGACAGATGCTCTGTACTATGGCAAACTGTCAGCGTCTCTTTTTTTTCATTGCTTTTCCTAAATGAAAGTAAATGAAACCAATTTGAATGTGACCCACTTTATGATGCATCTGTGGTATGAAATCAAATCACAGGAATTCAAGATGAGTGTTTCAGAAAAAAAAAGAAATCAATAAAAAACATGCATGTATTGCAGAATAAAAGACGCAAAAATGCTCCATTCATAAAGAAGATTGATCTGATCAGACCATCAACGAGGGAAATGCAAATGACTGTTAATAAATATTTCATGTTTAATAAAAACATCCTCTTTCTATACATGTTAGAAATCTTGAAATCCAGACACTGAATGTTTTGTGTATACAGATGCATATCTTAAAAGCCAGTAGTGTGATACTAGTAGTATTATAACACCATTTATTCTATTAGGCATTAGCGAATGCTGCCAATGAGAGGTGTGACAGTTTTGTCATTTTTTTAATCTTTTTTTTTTGTAATCTCATCATATTTTTCATTTACCTATAACATCCCAAAAAAAAGAATCATTCTAGACATATTTTTCTAACATAAGAAACAAAAAAAGAAACCCTAAGAATGCAATATTGTAAAATTGCACTGCCTGCTCACCAGCTGCTGTACATTTGTCTTTAGGCAAACTAAATGTGGGATTGCTGAAATGCCATGCAAGTGGGATATTCAAGCAGTAAAATTAATTCCAGTTTCATAAGGGTGGCATTGGCACAATTCACATCCTAACAAGCTGCAAACTAAATTCAAATTGAGTGAATTCCTATGACTGACCGTGGGGTTTTGGAATTGAGTGAGAAGTCTGCCATAATCCTCTTCTACCAGACCGGGGAATTGGTCTCTACATGTGTCAGGGTATCAGTGTATGTGTTCATCTGTGCATGTGTGTGTGTCATTGTATTATTCATGTTGTGGGGACATAAGAGTGTTTACACAGTCACATTATGAGTACCTACCGATCTTTTGGGGACAAAAGCAGGTTAGCATAAACTTAACTTAAACGAATTCATGTTTAAAGGGCAAAACTCAGTTTAAGGCTATACTTTACAAAGTTTTAGGGCACCTAAGTAACAAATTCAATAACATAGTCCATATGAAAACTGCATATATTTAACTCAAGTTGAGAAACTCAGACCTATATAGGTAGATCATTGTATTATAAACTACATAATAAATCCAAGCTGTTACTAGCCAATAGATTGTGTTTGCTTGATATGCCCACATGGACTGAAACTTGGATTTTCCTGCCAGCGTTTTGATATAAACACAAACTCATAACTGAAGGATTTCATATCAGCTTTTACTCCATTTTTGCTATTGTTTTAAATGGCCCTGAGGTATTGGACACCATGAACAGAGGTCAAAGTTCAAGCAATTTGAGCTTTGACCACTGTGAGTGCACAAACTCATGACAGCGCTTACTGCAGGTGTGCTTTGGTCAACACAGCGACAAACTGTTGTGGTGTAGCTTAAGCCATTTAAAATTATTGGTTTCAGAGCTCTGTGGTGTTGCTGGCACACACTGAGTCTCAAAGGTCCACAGAAGTTATGATTAGGCGAGTAGGGTAGGTCTGCCAAAAATGAATCTAAGTCAGTATAAATGTCCCACCGTGGGAAAATGTGTCTGTGTGTGTGTGTGTGAAGGAATATATTTATTAACCAGTAACTGTGCCTTTAGTGATGTCATTCCAAAACTAAACTCACCAATTTTCAACATGTTTATTTAATTGCATTATGTCATAAACACTTAGGAATTAGGCACATCTTGCTCATACTGGGATATACCCAATTTTTTCTTCTGAACTGCCACGATTCCTCCTGATTTAATTGCCGTCATGCCTGATGTGAGCCCAGAAGAAGATGGGTGCACTGCGATCATTGCGAGGATTGATTCATGCTTTCACCTAGTTTACACCAAATTCTAAAACGTGCCATCCAAATGCAAAAAACTGCAGAAACTGAGACTCAGCACCAACAATAGTCCATTCATCTGATCAGAGAAATAATGTGTCATTTCAAAAGATCAGATACACCATTACAGGATCTGTTGAGAAATTCTATGGTATGCTACCTAGCAACCATTTATATCCTTTGTTAAAAGTATGGCAGCTTATTAACACATAACCCCAATGTTATTAGTGTACTCGATGTATTAGACAAAATTACTGCTCATTTTTATATATTACTGAGAAAACATATCAGTCATTTCTGACTATGTTTATATCCTTGATCTTATATTCTAAGTGTAGGCTAGCGGAGGATTGAGATTAAATTGTTTTCTCATCTCAGTTTTTATAGTCTTTACTCTATTTTGCCATGGAAAAGATAAAATAATAGGACGTTTTTGGCGAGCCACTATGACCTGTAGCCTCAGTTTTCCTGGTCTTAGCTGACATGAGTGGCACCCAGTGCGGTCTTCTGTATTGAGATGCTCTTCTGCACACCATGGTTGTATTGAGAGGTTATTTAAATTAATGCTGCATTTGTATCAGCTCTGTGATATTTTATCATTTTATTTTTTTTAGACCATTCTCTGTAAAACCTAGAGATGGCTGTGCAGGAAAATCCCAGTAGATCAGCAGTTTGTGAAATACTCAGACCAGCCCATCTGCTACCAACAGGCAGGTTCAGAGTCTCTTAAATCACCTTTCTTCCCCATTCTGATGCTCAGTTGTTATCATGTGATTGGCTGATTAGATATTTGCATTAACGAGCAGCTCAACAGGTTCTTCTAATAAAGTGTGCAGTGAATGTATGTGAATGAAGTGGTGACTGAGACGAGTGTGTATTCATATACTATTCTGCAGCCAGAATAATGAAGTGCAGTCGCAGTTATGTGCAGAGCAGTATAATGAGGCAGCCTGTTCGGTAGTTGGCAGTCAAATACCAAGCCAAAAATAATTATATAGGACCTGGAAATTAAATAAAATTGCCCTAAATTACAGCCTCCTTAAAAAAAAAGAGGCAGACTGGAACATGTTGTGACCATATCTCTATTTTCCAAAAAGTACGCCTCGTTCTAATCTTACTCAAAAATTAAAGGCCTTGTTAAATTTGCAGTCATCTTCTGCAGTATTACTGTATGGATGGCGTTCCTACCAGCACTGCCGTTTATAAATACAACAACAATGGCAACAATTCAGCAGGCAATTCAGTCTCAGCTGCCATCTCTGCAGCCAGCTCGCAGAAAACTTTTCTGAAGAGGAGGGGCGTCACAACATGGCATGTTTGTTCTTCTATCAACACAATCCACATCTGTGGCAGTTTAGCCTCAGGAGTAAATGATAAATGTGGCTTTTGGCATACATATTTATTCCAACACACAAAAACCCTTAACGCAGCAGTTTGCCAGCTTTCTAAAATAGCAGTGTTGTTTTCCCTCAATGCTTGAGACATTTTATGTAGACTAACCAGCTGGTCTGGGAAGCTTACAGCTGGGACCAGTCTTATTATTATTGATAAAGGAAAATATGTGAACTTGGGGTAAAAGAGAAGTGAATGAGGAATGGGAGTTAGAGGACTTTAGCTAAAGCTACATTATTTATACACCTTTGAAACGCATGAAAAAAAGAAAAGGTGTGTAGTGTATGATCTTGATGCACTAGATACTAATCATTCAGTACTTGCTCATCAATAGTTACAAAAGCTCTGCAGTTAACTGAAGTCATGAGTCAGCTTTGACCTTCCTTAACTCATTATTCCAACGCCAAGTCAGCCCAAAAATCTAAAGCAGAGGTAACACACTGTTCATATGTAAGTGTAGGAAAGAGCAGGAATATAGTATTTGAGCACTAAGCACTTTTCAATTTGAAGTAAAAAGTCTGACAGCTTGATAAATATGCTTGTTTGTTTTGGTTCAGAAGACTGACAGCCCCCTAATGTCTGTTCACTAAATATGAACTTTATGGTGACAACAAGACTTGAATGTTCAGCTATCAAATCAATCAATCACAGCAATTCAGTGCATTTAGGCCTGCAGCCTGGTCTCCTGAAGCTCAACTTGAGGATCAGAATGGGGAAGAAAGGTGATTTAAGCAATTCTAGATATGGCTGGTCTGAGTATCTCAGAAACTGCTGATCTGCTGAGACTTTCTCCACACCACCATCTCTTGGGTTTGAAGAAAAAGGTTGTGAAAAGAGAAAATATCCAGTGAGCGGCTGTTCTCTGGGTGAAAATGCCTTGTTGATGTCAGAGATCAGAGGAGAACGGCCAGGCTGCTTGGAGGTGATAGGAAGGCAACATTAACTCCAAAATCCACTTGATATAACCAAGGTTTGCAGAAAAGCATCACTTAAAACACAGCATGTTGAAACTTGAAGCAAGTGAGCATCGGCAGCAAAAGACCACACTGGCTCACCAAAATTAGACAACAGAAGGTTGGATTTGGTGTAAAGAGCATGAAAGCATGGATCTAACCTGTCTTGCATCAGCAGTTCAGATTGGTGTTAATTGTGTAATGTTTGCAGGGATTTTTTTGTTTGTTTGTTTTTTTGCTACACTTTGGGTCCCTTAGTACCAACTGAGAATTGTTGGTGGTTATGTCCATCCCACTATAACCACAGTGGACCAGTCTTCAGATGGCTGCTTCAAACAGCATAACACAAAATGTCACAAAGCTCAAATCATCTCAAACTGGTTTCCTGAACATGACAATGAGTTCACTGCACTCAAATTGCCTCCACAGTCATCAGATCTCAATCCAATAGAGCACCTTTGGGATGTGGTGGAACAGGAGACTGATATCATGGTTGTGCAGCTGACAAATCTGCAGCACGTCAATACGAACAGAAATCTCTCTGAGGTGAGCTTCTAGCACTTTTTTGAATCTGTGCCATAAAGAATTTAAGGCAGGACTCAAGGCAAAATTGGGCCCAACCCGGTACTACCAAAGTGTACCTAAAAAGTTTGCTGGTGAGTGTGTGATTACTGATAATAACTATTAAAAGGGTGATAACGTTGAAAAGGATACACAGAGCCAGTCCAGCCAAGCACAGTTGTTAAGCTAAGTTAAGCAAACAGTCTGCTTGCTATAGCAAGAAATAGTTAGCAAGTAGCTACAGCCAGAGACAAAGGCTATGTAAGTTACCATCTCCATGTTTAAAGTGACCACATTGAAACTGTAAACTGCCCCAGGGTAGCCCCACCCTCACCCGCATGTTTCATATGACAATGACAACAGCAGTTTTTTAGGCATATCACCTAGCCCTAGTTAGTATACTTGTATATGGCACACAGACAAAATGAGGTTCAAGCTAATATTTTGGTAACATTGTCAGGAACTGCTGCAATTATTATGCAAAATTCATTCTAAAGGGCGAAGAAAATAATTCTTCTTTCATATCTTTAATATAATTAAATAATGGGGATTTACACAAGTAACTAGAAATATCTACAGAGTAGGGCAAACACTCAAGAATACATAAAAGGCATTCATAAAATAAACTCACCAAGTCTGTATCCTTCAGCTTTTGGAGTCATTTGTAATAAGCTAGTGTTTGACTTCGGCTTATGTTCACATTTTCCAACTAATATTATTAAACCCTCTCATCTTGTACTTATCCAACATCTATTCTATTTTTATTTAGGAAAAAAAAGAAAGAAATAAAAAGCTTTTTTTGTAATTTAGTGCTAAAACAAGCCATCACAAATTGTGGTCTTGTTTGTGGGTTAACAAGACAGAAGCTGAGCGCTTGTGAACAAAATCATTAAAGAGCAAATTATTCCGTTTGAATTGATGGAGGAAGAGCCATTCTGTGGATGAAAGGATTTTAGATATTTCCCCAAAGCAGCAAACCAAGGCCAGACGCAGATTCATAAATACACACACACAGAAAAAAAGGCACAGAACGCGTGCATATGTCTAATATCAATACATGCACAAGTGCACATACACACACCTGGGTTCTCCCTGTCTGCTGCAGATGGACTATGTTTCACTTCAAGGTGACCTATCTACTGTACATGTATCGGGTCAGCGGGGGTGAGGTAGCTTAGCCAAGGAAGGAGTGGAAGACAGAAAGGATACTGTCCGTGCACCTGGGTAAAGGCTGACAGAAAAGGCTTTAGGATAATTCTCCGTTGTCAAAGCTCCGGACGTTGGTTTCTCTCGCTCTCTTTTAAGTGTGTCTATGGTGCATTAAGAATCTGTCAGAGCAGCTTTAGTATTAATCAGCTAGCCCACAGAAGAAACAATCGCACATAATCTCGCGCTCTAAACCCCGCTGACCTTCTCTTCAAATGCATAGATGAACTCCCCTTCAAACCACAGTCATTTAAAGACACACACAGAGGCAAGCACACACACACACACACACACACTCTCATAGGCCCTGGCACCAGCGCTGGTAATTTGTTTCCTCCCCGCTCTCACCCTCCCTTGCAGACTACCTGATTGGTTTCTCCCACGGCTGCACCCATGTCTCTCCACCTGGGAGTACATCGACTCTGCGTGTCAACGTGACCTCAGAAGAGGACGCATTTTTAGACAGTGTGTATGTGCATGTGTGTGTGTGTGAAGAGAGACGTTTTACCCCATCAATCCAGGGAGTAGAGACGAGGGGAGAGGGAGAAGGAGAAGAGAGGAAACAGGAGAAAAGGAGACAAAGTTCCATTCATCATCTCAGCAGCGTTGAGAGTGTATAAAAAGCAAGACGCGTTCAGAGTCATCACTGAGCCAACGCTTCCATCGTGGTACTTCATTTATTAGGACAGTGCGCAGATCAATACGCCAGACATATACACCCTGTACTGTTGACAAGATAATCTCATCATTATGAATTTGGCTTGGGTCGTCAGTAACATGAGCAATCGCGACGCTTATCAGAGATGACAAGAGCAGAAAGAAAGGGAACCCTAAAATGGGGAGAGAAAGAAAGCACGGGAAAGCCAGGGAAGAGCGAGCGAGCGCGAGTTCTTCTTTTACTAAACAATCCTCAGAGCGATAGATAATGAAAAACAGTATTTCAGTACCAAACAGAGCAAAAATCAATAAGAAATGGAGCAAACCAGCAATTGATCTGTATGCTAAAGGCCCCAAAAAGATTTCTCTCTAAGACATAAACCCAGAGAGGGGGGCCAATTGAGTACATCTGTGTAGTACAATAGAAAAAGATGAGACCGGCCAAATATCCCATTTTCAATACACCATTAGCACTCTGCATCACCATCGCTACCCCGAAGAGCAGGCAGAGGCGACGTTTGACGACAAATCTTGTGTGCCCACCACTTAAAGGGCCTTTTGTTTAGACAATAACATCTGAGAGCGCCGACTCATTCGCCTCTGTTGCCACAAACACATAACAGCCACTGCAAAACACAGCGGCTGTCAATTCCCTTCAGACGCGCGCAGGGCTTTAGACATGGGAGTCAGATTTCAAACTGCGCTACAGATAAGCTGGAACAGAAGAGACAGTGGGATCTCTGGATCGCTCTTATTAGAGCGTCAGACGTTCGCAGACACATTCACAGCACGTGCACGCAAAAAACAGAGAGTGGCAGAGTGAGGAAACAAAAAAGATGCTCCTCATATTGCAGCAAATTGTAATTTCCTGATTGGGAAGAGTGTAATGTACTCTCCCAATCAGTAGTGATTGCGTAAAGGGGAAGAAGTTGTTTGGAAACAGATTGTTTTTGACACGCAGTTAGGTGAATTTAGAGGAAATAAAACGGTACTCATTGTGTATCCCTCCAATCAATTAATCTCATTACTAATGTAGCTGTGGAAGTGCTGAACTGTAAAAGGCAAGGACATGGGGAGAGAGAGAGAGAAGGAGAGAAGCGAGCGGGATAAATCACTCCTCTAATACTAATGAGATAGAAGGTGAGAACAGATTCGCATAACTCATTCTTTCGGCTGCGTGTTGTTTCTGCAGCACATGCCTAGGGGGCACGGTGAAGGAAGATGTGGCAGAAATAAAAGCTCTCTCCGGTTGGACCGGCGCCAAGACACAGCGGAGCGAGCGAGTTCTACTTTGTTTGACTTTGAAAGTGTTTGATTTACAGCAAGGAGACCCAGCTGCTGGCAGCTCAAAGAATGCATTGCCACGCCGTGTGCAGCACGCAGCCGTCGGTGTGCTTGTGTATGTTAGCGCGCGTTACTGTGTGGTCACTTTTATCTATACCCATCTATTGCTGCGGCTGAGACACCCCGCTGCCTAAAACGTTAAGTCTAAAGACCCCACGGGGGATCTAAGAGTCTTCAGGGGGCAGGCGGCCACTACAGGGAAGCCCATTCCAATCTGAGGGAACCAGCAAGACCGGTGCTTCAGAGCACAGCCGGTGGTAGCTCTGAGGGTATGTGTGTACACGCACACAAACCCCCCCCACAAACACAGGTAGACACATGGTAGCTGAATGCTAGATTCCTCCACTGTGAAGGTTATGCTTTATGTTGTGTTCTCGTTTGTTTGGGAGCTCTGTTAATGCCTGGTTGGCTCCTTGTGCCTGACTTGTTTGAGCACAATGCCAGCAGCAACAAGGTAACTAGGGACATGCACAAATGTTTATTTATCGCAATCTTCCGTCTTCCTTTTATTTTTCTCCCCCTCCTTGAATGAAACATGACGCATCGGAGGGTATTCTCTTTAAAAAAGAACACCTTACAGTAGAAAGATTGTAAAGTGACAGCATCCACGGTGTAGGCGTGCATCTGCCAGTGTCAGCGTGGTCAGGAAAAAAAGACACAGCGGCAGCCAACATAGGCAACATCAGCTCATGGTCTCAGCAGCCTTGTAATTACAGAACAGCAGAGTAATTAATAAGTCGCAAAGGACTCGCCAGCTCGCATATGAAAAGTAAACCAAGCTAATCAACGGCACTTGCTGCTCAATGGAATGACATGATAAGATGAAGCTCTGGTGTCAGGGAATTAGGCAGAAGAGTGCTGCTCATCCACTCCACCTCTATTACACACACACACACATAGAGGCACACACAAACACACAATAACTAAGGAGTGGATGTCTACTGACAAGCCACAGTCTTATTATCATGCCCATGTCATCTCCAATAGGCTGCTTCCTACTGAACCAAGCAAATTGGTTTAATGTGTCCGGCCAATTTGGCTATCACAGAGCTCAACTTGTGTTTTCATATCCTGTCTCTTTCTCTACCCTCGCAAAAAAAAAAGAGAATACAATTCTTCCATTGCCTTGCACTGTCACCCCGCTGGGTCTGTTAAAAATAATGAAATTACGCAGCGCACAGGCACAGCAGCTGGCTAAAAGGACATCTAAATAACACCAAAATATGGCACTCTTTACATACAGCACATTGTTTTTGTCTCCTCTGTATCCATTTCAGTTTGATCCACAGTTTGATTTGACTTGAGTTTAAGTTACAGAGAAGGAGTGCGTGTGTGTAGCGGTGAGCATATAGTCAGGGGCCAACATTTCAATTATTCAGCAGGGTTACTTGGATTTTTGAAAACTTGCAATAAATAAAACATTGACTTCTACAGCTGCAGTGAAATCTCAAGCAAATTCACCGGATACTCGTAGCATCTATATTTGCAATGAACTGTTAATTGCACGAATGGAAGTTTTACGCCTGTGAGTCTGTGTGATGTCTTCTGTGTCTAAAGAAAACATTAACAGTGAGCGAGGAAGACAAAGACATCAGATGTGTGCGTTACTACCACACCGGACTTTTCTAAAGTCTTTCAGGTAACTTTTCTAAAAATCTAAAAGCGTCACCGCCCCACAAGTAGAGGGGAAAACGAAACGCACCGTAAGGACAGGAACGAAGCGAACGAACGCTCAAATTCTGCTTCTGTCAGAGAGTCTCCGTCTTCTGTTTCCATCTTGGCTGGCGTTCTTGCCCACCGTCTTCCGCCCATTTCCACAAATATGTAGCCAGAGACCGTCGATGCTTATCGTGACATCTTCCGCTTTCCTCTGATTTGTTAAATGATTTATTAATGAAAGAGGATGCAAACATAGCTGCTGTTCTGTGCATTACAAGAGCTGCTACAGCAACGCTGTTGAAGCGCGCACCTTTGCAGGCACCACAGATGAAAATGCCAATAATGGCAACTAATAAACAAAAGCGTTTCTGTGTTTTGGCTTAAGAGAGATGTCCTGATTTACAGCTCTTCCCTCAGGCAACGCTCTACGGGTATCTATCATATGAGCTTTGGGGAGATGAAGAAAAAAATAAAACCGCTTATTAATAATTCAGATTTTCAGTGTGTAGCGTTATGTACAGTAGCAGCAGGTTTATTTGAGGAAATATGAAGATATACCCTGAGGTAAGCTGATATTTTTTAAGGACTGGCAAGCTCAAATAAAACTAATCTTGCCCGGTGATTCAGAGGCTCAACTGGGGGACAAATGCACACAAATTGCAAAAAGTTGTTGTTGTTTTTTTTTTTAAACTGTCTCCCATTCCTGAAATGACTGCCTGCGCATCCAGTTGCTATGCTGTCGATCAAGGTTTCAGTGCGTACAGGTTTACCAAACTTGTTCCAACAGAAAGCTCCGAAGGAAAGTAGTTATCTAAAGATGAAGGGAGAGAAATGAAATAAAGAGTGCTTTTCTATTCACTGCCTCAGTGGCCACTGAGGTGTGGGAGCAATTTCAATACAATGCACAGCAGAGGCTTTGATAAGACTTTTCAGCGGAATCCTCAAAAACAGTTCTCACACGTGCATCTGTGTGTTTGGGTGCACGAGCGCGCGCGTTTCTTGGAGGAAGGGCGTTTCAACGTTCGGACAAATACAAGATTGTCACGCTCATAAAAGAGTAGGGGCTCTGTCACGGAGCCTGCCAGCTAAAGGCTTAAATCACACGCCTGGAATACACAATGACGTTAAACCCACACACATCCACACACACTCACACAATCTCCCTAAATTATGCAGAGTAAGACCATTCCTCGAAGCATCAATTTTCAACATCTGCTCCGGCTACATTGCTGGCAGGTATGTGCTCAGTCCAAACAGATGAAAACAGTGATTTTTTATTTTGTTTGTTTGTTTCTTCTTAGTAAGTAGGCTTTTCAAATGATCACAGTCACCACACTTGACGTTTGTTTTTATTCCAGGAATATTTAATTCACCGAATAGGATTTTGGATCTTTTTATTGTGTGTGAACTCAATCCCAAAATTCCATAAATCCAGATATTGCCACTCAAAGAAGTGCGGCTGCTCGCCTGGCAAATCCACAAGAAAAAAAAATTATGCTATATTTCATGTGTTTGAATGTCTGGCATTTCTCATTAGAGCAGCAGGGAGTCTTCTTTGCAAATGACAAGTGACAATGTCAAGTCAGCAGAGACTGGAGCCCCGTTCCTCCCCGTCACCCCACACAAGGCAGAATGCCGCCACCTAAAGGCAGCTCTTATAGCCTTCCTGACACCCCCTTTTCTTTTCTTTTTTTTTGCCTTTGTATTCCTTGCACCTTATTAACACGAACGGTCTCCCACTAAGACAAGAATCTGTTTAATTAGAGTTTTGTGGTGAATCTAATTAGAAATACTCAAAACTCAAAACAAATCAATATGATAAAATATGGGCCGTTTGAACGCCATGACACAAGGTGTCTTTAACTGTTTGGTTACAGTGATGATGTCAGCTGTTCACAAAAGTAAAAGAAATGAAAAGAAAAGAGGAACGTGCATACTAGGTGCACATGGCTGCCTAAAGCATGTTCGTGACAGATTGGACTTGGGCTAAGTGTGAAGTGATGGAAAGTAATTCCTTCTTCCCGAACACTGAGACAATTTGCTGCAGACTGGTCTTAACCTTGATTCTACGCTAAGTAATTCCCTTCAACGCCTTAAGCAAAATTAGGCATCATTACATATCATCCATCTTCTTATTCCAGGAATTCTCTCTACAAATGAATCTGGCACTGTGGTGACAATGATAAGGTCAGCAGAGCTCTGCTGATGTGTTCGTATTATTCCCTTCTCCCAGCTAGAAACCAGCCCTAGCCTTTCTGCCAGCTCACTGCTATAAAACATCATTAGAGGCCAACAGGAGTATGGAGAAAGACTGGAAGTTGAAGACAACTACAGCGGCTCTACTTGGAACAAGTTTGGTAAACCTGTATGTACAGATGAAGACAGCGGCACTAAGGTGCCCTTGTGAAAGTGAGTGACCATGCGATATGCTCACCCAGTTTATCCATCTCCTTATTTATTTTTTTCCCACATAGCCTCTCCTTTGTGACAACCGTAGTGACAGATGGGCTGAGAGGCCTTGGGATCGATAGAAGGGGAATTCTGTCTTTGTTTCCTGACATTTTTCCCATAGCCACGCTAGCCGACTCAGGTTACTTACTGTCCACGCGCAGGGAGAAGCGAGGATGGCGTAGGGAGGAGGGAGGAATGAGATACGCTTCTGTAAAGCCTCTGAAGAAACTTAATGCCTCAGGCCATCTCCCTCTACACAGGTTTCTGTTGAATAATACAATAGAGCACCCTGCACGCCTGATGCGTCGAAGGGGACCGTCTGTAAACAAGACACCAAGGAATGTGTTGTTGCCTTTCCTGCTAGTTTCCCCTTTGACAGTCTGAATAAAGAGCGAAAAGGAAGCTCTCAAACTATGTGTGTGCATGTGTGTCTGTGTGTGAGACAGCCTCGTGTTGTCCAATTCATCATCACTACATTAGCAGAGAAACAGCCTGCAGAAAGGCCCAGCAATTATTCTCTCTCTCTGATTAGGAAGCCTTAACGATCTTTTTGCTGACCCTTGCCCTATGCAGCTGGTTCATAATAGAAGCAGGGATGAGGCTGAAAGTGAGAACGACAGACAGTGGTCTTCCTCCCTGGTGGGAATATGTCACATCTGATCACCGTCACGATCAAGTCCACGTCCACTGAAAGCAGTGGGGAAGCAAAAAATGTAAAAAAATAAAAAAAAATAAAAATTAATAAAGTGCAACTGGCAAAAATGTCCTGCCCTAACAGTGTGAAGCAGTATAAGACTATGATATAAAATTCAGTGCCAAATCATAGCATATGTTCTCTCAAGGCACTTAACACATTAAGGTCATGGCACCAGAGCATAGCATTGTCAGCTGAAAAACCAACAAGCACTTGGAGAGAGTGGGGAAGAAGATGGAGGTTCTTTTAGCAGGAAGAAACTTACAGAACCAGAATCAGGGTGGGCGGCCGCTTTGGCCAGAGTAACGGGTAAATATCGCAATAAGGGTAAACTGTGCCACGACTGCCCATTATCCCCAGCATTACATACCAATGTCTTAAGCAGGCTCTAATCCTTGTCTGACACGACAGACTTTTAATGGGCTTAAGGCCAAAGACACAGAGAAGTTATCACATTAGAGGCTTATACACCCAGTACTCCGCTCAAAGACTTATAAAGTAGCTGTGAAAATAGGTACAATCTCCTAATCTCTAGGAATTAAAACCCACTAGAATAAACCTCATATAGCTATAGAATGTCATGTCTCACCAAAAGAAAAGGGAGAAAAGAAAAAAAGAAAAAGCATCAGTCACTGCTTGGAGGAGCTTCACTATCACTTTAGGACATCTGTTGCTGTCACCCTGTATATGTTTAATTTAGAAAATATTCAGGTAAAAATCATTTAAACCAAACTGATCTAGATGTAATTTTTTGGATTAAAGCAAGAACATTTCTTTGGAATTATGACAATGGTCCAAAATAGGATATATACCTGCTTATAACACAGGCTAAGCTCTTGACTCTACAGCAATGAGATGACAGCGACTGAAAACTGATTTCAAAAGCCTGCCGTGACATATTCCAAGCACAACCGATTTGTGTTGATGTCACTGGCTCTGTTCTATGAGAGCACCAGAATGACTGTTTAATCCTTCTAATGCTCACCCCCCCCCTCTTCCTTTCTTGTCTTTGTCTCAGTGCTTCTGGGCCTCTCTGCCTGTCCTTGTCTTTTCTTTTTTTCTTTCATTTTACAAAACAAGGGGTGGGGGGCTGATACAGGAAGTGGGACCCTTGTGAGTCCTGTGACGTAAAAATGGTGGCACAACAGTGAAGGAGTGCAATTTCTCTTACCTGTATGATGGACATGCGGTTAGTAGGTGTGTCTGTGGTGCTGGTGACTGGGCCTGTGAAGCTGGTGTGGCATCCCACGTGGCCTTGGGGCACGCTGAGGTTATTGGCAGTGGGCTTGAGGTACATGACCTCTGACCTTGGTGAGCTGAGTGGCAGGCGTGTCTGGTAGTCAAAGTACATGGGAGAGGTGGCCAAGGAAGGGCTGCTTACCACATTCATCACATTCATGGCATCCCGCTCCTCCACCTCGCTCTGCACCAGCATGATGTCGTTCTTGTTAATCTTCTTCTTCTTCCCTTTTCCCAGCTGAGGGTGCGAGTACTCTGCAATGCGACAATTGTAAGTGCGAATCTCCTTGTTTTCCCGCTTGCACTTGATAGCTATGGTCACCATGGCAGCCAAAAGCATGATAGATATGATGCTAAGAGTTACAATAAGAGGCAAAGACATGTCCCAGTTCTGATTGTCCTTCATGTGCGGCAGTCCATCAGGAGGTCGTCCATTGGAGGCCTTGATGATGAGCCTGGCGGCAGCGGTCTGAGTCGGCTTGCCGTGGTCCGATACTCGAATGATCAGCTCAACAATGGGGCTCACGTCGTCCCAGAACGGGTGGGCCGTTCGTACCTCGCCGGTCACCG
Organism: Oreochromis niloticus; assembly: GCF_001858045.2. Taxonomy (NCBI): domain Eukaryota; kingdom Metazoa; phylum Chordata; class Actinopteri; order Cichliformes; family Cichlidae; genus Oreochromis; species Oreochromis niloticus. The sequence goes on from NC_031965.2 coordinate 16,025,855, forward strand.
GATCAATCTCAAAGAGGTGCTCCTCATTGCCATCTGATATCTCATAGGTGAGCCGCCCACTTTCACCGTAGTCACTGTCTACCGCCCTCACTGTGGTGACAATGTAGCCAACACCAACATTACGTGGCACATGGATTTCAGCGGTATCATTCTGAAGAAGTGGCAAAACTATGACAGGGATGTTGTCATTGACATCGAGAATACTGATGCGCACTGTGGCGTTGCTCTCCAAGTGCGGAGATCCTGCATCCTTAGCCAGAACCTTGAAATCAAAATACTTTATTTGCTCATAGTTAAAAGATCGGACAGCATAGATGGCTCCATTAGCAGCATTCACATTAACATAGGTGTTGACATCACCCCCACTAACATTGGAGTTAATTATGCTGTAGTACACGGTGCCATTTTGCCCAAGGTCTGGGTCATGCGCCAGAACTGACCCCAGGTACTCCCCAGGTATGTTGTTCTCAGGAATCTGAAGAAGGTAGACTGACTTGGTAAAGCGAGGGATATTGTCATTCTCATCCAGGATCTTTACTGTGAAGGATTTTGTGGAGTTTAGAGGAGGCATGCCATTGTCTTTGGCCACAATGGTGACATTGTACTCGTCCTGCATCTCTCTATCCAAGGGCCTGTCTGTCACCACTGTGTAAAAGTTGTCATAGTTCTCTTCAAGTTTAAAAGGTACATTACCTAGGACTCTGCATTGAAGCTGCCCATTCCTGCCCGAATCCTTGTCTGTGACACGGACCAGAGCAATGACAGTGCCTGGAGGAGCTGCCTCACTGATGGCCCCCTGTCTCACAGACACAAAGCCTATAGATGGCCAGTTATCATTCCTGTCAAGCACTTTAACAGTCACTTTACAATGGCCTGGGATTGGATTGGGACCTAGATCCTTTGCCTGGACGTCAATCTCAATAACTGGGCTTTCTTCATAGTCAATTTCACCCTGAATCTTTATGACTCCTGTTCTTGAATCTATGGAGAAAAGCTCTCGGATTCTCTCTGGAGCATAGCCACTAAAAGAATAGACTACTTGTCCATTGTTCCCCTCATCAGGATCAGTGGCATTTAGATCGATCAAGACTTTACCAGGAGGTGAATTTTCAGGAATTTCCACAACATACGAGGGCTGATCAAACACAGGGCTGTTATCATTGGAATCAATAACTTTAACATTTATCTGCATGGTACCTGACCTAGGATATTCACCCCCATCAGTGGCTGACAATATAAGGGTGTGATGGCTTCTTTCTTCCCGGTCTAGTGGTCGTTGAATAACTAATTCTGGGAATTTAGTCCCGTCACCACGGGATTTTACCTCCAAAGAAAAGAGATTGTAGTCATCGCGTGTTATTTGATAGGTTTTCAGGCCGTTTTCCCCTGCATCTGGGTCATGTGCGCTGGTCAGGGGAAAGCGTGTCCCTGGGACTGCATTTTCAGAAATGTCAATATCAATCTGATCCGAAGGAAACATAGGTGAGTTGTCATTGATGTCCTGAATATCTATCTTGATCATGCATATCTCCTTGTCGTTGGCAAACACTTCCATTGAGAGCTGGCACTTGGGGTTTCTCTTACACAATGTTTCCCTGTCGATGCGCTGTTTCGTATACAGCAATCCGCTTTGTGGGTCCACGTCGATGAGATGCGGGGCTGAGTTCTCCAGCACTCTGAAGTTGGCTTTCTTACCCTGTCCTCCCTGCCCAGTCTGTTCAATTCCAAGTCTGGCATCTTTGGCAATGTTCCCAATCACTGTACCCGGACCCTGCTCCTCTGGGACAGAGTAATTCAAGTTTTTCAATGTCAGGGCTTGAGCCCACAAGAGCAGGAAAAAGAAAATAGAAAGATACATCTCCACTCAGTTAAAAGCTGCTATGATCTGTGTTGAGATTAGCCCCTCCTTTTAACTGTTGATATTTTGCTCAAATGTGGTATTTCTGTTATCCAGGACAAAATAAAGAGTTCTGTTCATCATGCGAGGCCTTGACATTTGTCTTTGTGGATTGTTTTTGCTCTGTCGCTCTCTTCCTCTGCGAGCAATCTGTGGCGCTGAGCACCTAATTTATATTCAGCTGAGCATCCAGACTCATCTGAGCAATAATCGGGATCCAGTCTCCAAACAGAATAGTCACTGCAAAGTGTTCAAAAACCACCTAAGAAGGAAAACAGAAACAAGATATAGATGTTATAATATACATGAATCAATTAGCCACTCAAATGAAAAGACACTGAGCCGCACTGGCCATTCTGCCAGTAAGAAATCAGATCCACCTCTGAGCCAAAAATGAAACAAAGCTCATGTGTAATTCATCTCCACATTTACGGAGGAAGCTTGTCAATTAGTTAACCTTGGGAAGACACTCCACGCAGCATAAAATACATGGGCAAATAATGATTCTCCTTGTAGCTTATTTACTCCATAAATACCACATCCTCAGTGCATTTTTTTCAATCTATCTCTAATGTACAATGGACTACCTGACCCGAGCGCGATAATGGCCCATTCACACATTAGGAGAACTCAAACTGTAATAGGGCAACTTTAATAATGTGGTATCACTGCAGGCGTACAACTGAACACGGCCTATTGTGGCGGCTATTTGAATAAGTGTGTATAAAATGAGCCTCTTACACGCATTAACAAATCCGCATAATCCGGATATTTAAAATGAGCCTTATAAAAATTCAGAAATGAGCTGCCAACATCTCAGCACAGCCGTGTAATTCTCTCCACTCGTGCTCTCTGCCTCTCTTTCTCCCTCTTTCTGTGAGAGAGATTCATCGCTCCTTGGAAGAAGACGAAGAAGAAGCTGTTGCATCCGCATGCATGGGGATGGTTGCGAGATAAGGTTCGGAAACGAGCAACAGACAGTGGAAAAATAAGAGAAGAGATGTCAAATGATTTCAAATATATAACTTACCAAAAGAAACTGCGCAAATAGTCCAAGGATACAACTGTACAAAAAAAGACAAAAGATAATAACAATAAAAGGAGAAAGACAAAAATTAAAAAACAGTCAGTTCCAGCAGGGTTTAGGGAGAGTTTCGTCTCCTTAGCCCACTTCAGTAGGTGCCACCCGTATCCTCCTTCTCCTCTTTGTGAAGAGGGAGAGAGGGGGAAAAGCCACAAGCCTCCAATGCACACGCAGGCTACAGTGCAGCGCAGTGGAAATAAAAAAAAAGTGCTCCAGAAAAGTATGACTGTAATGTCAATGAGCTGAAGTCCTCTCCGCTGTCTGATTAGGATGCAGCGGCTCGCCTTCTGCCTGCAGTGAGTCACCGTTCTTCAGGAAGGAAAACTGAGAAATACTCTACGAAGAAAAAGAATAAGAAGAAAGGAGGGGAAAAATCCAGATGTGTAGTAAGGTAGATCCAAAGTGAATATTTGAAAGGCAGTCAGTGTTTTTTCCGCCGTTCGAGACAGCACAGAGTTACTGATTCCCGTAGTGGCATTTTTGTCCTTGCCCGTCGTCCCCGTCAAAGTCCACGCACACACACAGAGGCACACACATATATATATATATATATATATACACAGATACACAGAGAGACAGCTGCTGAGGAGGTGGTCAGCAACAACGCCGCATTCCGGCACAAGTCTCCCCTATATCTGTCAGAAAATGTGTGATTTCCTTCAGCACGCACGCACAGTCGTTATTTACTATTTCGCGCACGCAGCACAGCCCTAAGCCCACGGAGCGCTTCCTCTCACTGACTGAACTCCGGACACCGCATGGTGCATTAAACATTGTCGCTACTCCTCTGGCAGCCAATGAATTTGAAGAGGTGGGAAGAGAAGGAGGGGATTCAAAAGCCGCTGTGGGTACTGACTACAAATGATTGGTGGCTTGCAGTTCACCGGTGGCGGATGGGTTTTTTTTCAAACCGCACTTCATTGTTGTTTACAATAAAGGAAACGGTGCGTTTGGGGGGCGGGCAGGCTCGCCGACATATGCACTGGGGCCAGGATAAAGTGGTTGGAAGTGTCCGTTAGAGCATCAAAAAATAACAAGACGACAGATTTGAATCCAGTGGAGGTAAATTTCTCTGGTACAGAGAGCAGAAACCTCCCTGATCCCGACGTAAAAGCGCCTGTTTAATTCTTTGGTGCACAACTGTCTTAGTTTTCTTAAGAGGGATTGTGAGTGTTTGGGAAGTGCACGTTTTAGGAGCTACTTACTACACTTAGCAATTACCGGTCTACTTTAGCGTTTTTTTATTTAAAGTTCTTGCTAGAGGCTTTATTTGCCGTGCCACCTGAGAAGCAGCAGAGATTGCGTTAATCATTTCCTATGTAATTAAAGCTGCTAAATGTCTAGGCAACTGTATGATGGGAATTTATGATACATTTTGAATTAAACACTGCAGCAGGCAGCCTATTCGATAGTGACAGTGAACTGTCATGGCTGTTTCTAACGAGAAGAATTAACAGTAAATGTCCCTTAAGCACTGGAACAAGGGCTAAGCTGTTCAGTCAGTCAACAATTTTCTGTTTTCTTGCTTCTTTAGTCATAAATAAGCATATGTTGACTATCTGTGCTTTTAAATGTGTGCTAGACAAAATAAGGAATTTAAATAAATCATTTCAGACTTTAGGAAAATGTGATCAGCATTTTTTTTTTTTTAAAGCCTTTCTCCCTAGCAGCATCCCAGACAACTAACTCAGGCAATATTCAGATTCAACAACATTAATAATACAATTAGTTTTTAACTGCAGGCTAACTCAGAGAGACTTCCACTTCAGCTGGGTCAGGACATGCATTCAGAAAAACTGATTAGAAAAAGTAATAAAAAGTTTTCCAACCAACCCACTGTGTCACACTGATGCTCGTCATCATCCGTCCCACGGTTAGTAACTGGTGTGTATCCGCAAAAACGGCAGATTACAGGTCAAGAATTTTCAGTGATACTTTTGGCTCAACTATCGCTTCATCATCACTTCAGCGCCAGCAGAGCTTCTGCTTCGCCAGGGCTTTACTAAACCTTTCATTTGGTGTTGCTATTTCAACACGTCAGCTTTGCTCAATATAATCATGTATATACATGGGTCTCAACCTCTTTGACTTTCCCGCTGACCTTTCTCCCTGACGGGGGGAATGACAAAAGTGTCAGATACGTTCAGTCAGATGGCGACCAAAGCTCATTATTAAACAGCAGGTTTGATGTACTAATGTCAAGATGTTGATAACTGATGAAGGTAAATGTCACATCATTGTCTCTATCTGTGCGCTGTGTGTGTTTGTGTGTGTGTGGATCTGTGGTGCATATTTTCACTCCCTCACTGTGGCCTTCTTTAAACCTTCTCATCTGAGTGTTCACAGAATTAAGAGTTAACGTGGTGGACTTGTACCAAGCCAGTTTTTTTCCTTCTTCTCCTTTAAAGTCGATTGATTAGCAGCATTCTCTGAAATAATTTCTACATAATTCAGCCTCTTGAACTCAAGTCGGATTAGTTGTTTTCCTCAAGACCGCATTGTCTTCACCGTTGGGTTTTTTCATAATTTTCCTAAATAAAATGATTGCTTTATTTTGCTTTTCAGCTATGAAATGCTACGTAGTGAGCTCGAACAATGTCTGGAAAATCACCTGCCTTGATGAAATGTCGCCAGTGCTGCCAGAGATAAACCCAGCCATTAGCAGCTTTCTTCATTAGCCCAATTAAATGGCCCTCAGGAAATGCACTGACAGAAACCGTATTTGGAATGGGCTGCTGGTGAACAGCTGCATTAAAACCCTATTTTGTAAATTAAATTTCAATCTAATGGCAATAGCCTTTCTTCAGGTGATAATAAGAGGAAGAAGGCCTCTTCCTGCCACACTGTTTAACCCATTTTTTTAATTCCCTTTTCCTCCTTTTCCTATAGTCTGATTCACCTCTCCTTCCCCCCTAACAATGAAAAGTTTTACACTCCTACCACTACAAAGAAATTTAAACCATGAAAATGGAGCGCGTGAAGCAAGAGTTTGTTCTGAATTGGTGTCAGAAGAAGAATGGAGAAAAAAAAATCAGAGCTGACTTTTACACATGGAGAGTTTTTTCCAGCAGGAAACTGTCACCTCTGTCACCGCTACTTTTTACTCGCCTGTTGTTTGTCTCCCACATAAATTCTTGCCATGTTGCCATCTCTATCTGTGTCTCTCTTCTTCTTTACGCTGTTCATCTGGTTCGCCACGTATAAGGGAGAGGGGGTGTTTACATGACTTTGCTGGGGTTCAGCAGGAGAGAAAAGCTGGTTTCCTGTGTATCTATCAGCCCACTGTATGGCCATATTGGGTGAACGCTGTATCAGTAAGGCTTTGTTTTTACTCACATGACGGTATGAAAGCTTAGAGCTTCGCACTGATGATGTTTTTTAAGGAAATGTGTCTCCTTTGTTTTTCAAAGAGATAAGCCTTCGGCACTGTACATTAGCTACAGCACCCACCCAGTCTTGCTGCTCTATAAATATTAATCTCTTTCCAACAGGTCGCTTGCATGAGATCCGCTTTACTGAAAGTTAGTTCAACCTGCATTTGACCCCAAATACTGTATATTTTACAAGTTAATCCCTGAGTGTCTAAAAGAGGCTGTTGAAGCGGTAGCTCTCTGCACTTTAACGGCACAACATATCCTCAAAATGAACAGCAAAAAAACTATAAAAAAAATGTGCAACATAAAATAATACCCTTTCAGCTTCATTTGTTTTTGTCTACTTATTCTCTGCCTACAGGGAGTTCTTTCTCAATACCTTGGTATCTAAAGGTAAAGTGTGTGTATGCTTCAAATGAAACAGGCAATGCACACGTTGTTATTTTTAAGGTAAATTCTGGCCATATTGAAAAGCAGGGTGAAAAAGTCAAAGAAAAGGACACCATGAATTTTGAAAAGGAGATACCATTTTTAAATTCATAGCGAGTCACTGAGTCTTAATAAATGTAATTTAAAGCTCAGCCCTGATGTAAGAAGTTCATTTTAGATACCAAAGCTGTGCCTCGTCCAACCCATGTTCTACAACCGTGTCATGAGGAGAGCGGGACGGCAGTGTCAGATACCATTGATCCATTCAGCAAGATGGACAATGTGGGCTTAACTCACTTCTGTAAGGCTTGGGCCACGGGAAACACTGTTTCTGTTTGTTCACCTTGCAAGAGCAGCTCCCTGACCTGGAGTATCATCAAACCTGAAGCAAAGCAGTGATTTATGCAAACGAGATCATAGACAAAAATAGTGAATTTCTAATTACTGATTTCTAATTCATCAGGAAATGGGTCGTGTGTAACAAACGCTTCTTTTACTGTGGTTGAGCACATTTTGAATCTGTTTTTGTGCCTGTTTTCTCTTTGTGTTTGTCGATCAAATGTTCAGTGTTTGCACGTGTCGAGAAATATTTCCTTATCAATGCTCGTAAATGATTCTGCCTTATCAGTGAAAAAGCTTTTTTGTTTGTTTTGAGATTTTTACTTGTGAAGCAGCTTGAACACAGAATGACAAAAACCACAATGAGCTCTCAGTTTTTTTTGTTAGTTTTTTTCTGATAGGAAAATAACACGGATGCTCTGTAATTTTACATTAGCTATAACCACAGTTTTATTGGAATAATGTTTGTCAGAACATGTGATTTTTTAAAATATAGATTCTTAAAATCAATGCTCATTGTTTGGACAGGTCTTAATGAAAATAATGGCCACAGTTATAGACCTTGGTGTGCTTATTATGAATTTGAACAGAGTTACTCTAATGAGTAATCTTCATTGCATCTATTTAAAAGACTTCATCAAATAGCTGAGTAAATGTGATTCATTTTCATAATTTTTTCTAACAAGTGTTTGGATGTGGGTAAGAAAGTCAAAATGTCCTCCACGGGCTGATTGTGTTGACGTTTCCTCAAGTTCAGTTTTGAGCATTTCAGTTTTGCAAGGCGGGCTTTAATCGGGCAGTAATGTAGGAGCCCTGTACAGAAGAAAAAAGATTTGACTATCCGAGAAAAGTCGAGTCAAGTTCAACAAAAGATGCAATCTCTGGCAGTGAATGGGGCCTGTCTAGACGCAGAGAAAGCTTCTGGTTAGCAACATGATGTGTGGAAGAAATGAGTCTCGTAACATGTTTTTCTTGCCGAGCTCCTTTCTTGCTCAAATATCATGCCTGTAGAGGCAAACATACAAAAAAGCTAAGGATCGCAAAGGCAAAATTTGCAAACACGGGCATTCAAATGGAGTCTCCATGTGTACTGTTACAAAGGTGGATGCTCATATTAACTAGTTTCAAACAAAGAGTTCCCCATATCTGCAAGTATTTGGACTACTAACCCAAATTAATATGTTTTCAACCAATTACAGTTTATTTTGCTTGTATGTGCTACATGTAGCTAGTTACTCCCAGCATATCTATATACCTTTGATCCTATATACACATGCCTGCACAATGACTTTTATTCACTTCAAAGTGAAAAGAAAATCTGTGGAATATATAACAAAACAACCGATACAGCCACTTACAGCTTCCAACCTTGGGAAGCTGTGGTTTTGCTTATTAATATTAGCAGAGATTAATTAAAGCAACAATCTTGTGTTTATTAGACGGCATAAAGGGCTTACCGATGTGACAGAGTAGCCCCATGAGAAACAAGTCACAGGCAAAAGCGTTTCATCAACACTTATTAGCAGGACTGGGTTTTTTTTTTTTCCTTTTCTTTTCTGGAATGCTGACAATTTAAAACTGCTCACTCTAATAAACCATCATTCCCACATGTTTGTTTCACAACAGCAAGGACATCACAATAAAGATGGTGATATTCAAATGATAGCAATTCGAATGTTCGCACTAATGATGCATCTGGCAAATAATGCATAAAATGGTCTTAAGAAAGTGATACTGTGTGTAGTCTATAATTAAAGCTGTTTAAAGGCACAAATTGGTGTTGAATACAGATCTGAAAATCCTGACTATATTTTCAACCTATTATCTTTCTTGCTCTTAAATGTAACATATTACAAAAAGTCAAAAATATGCATGTTTTAGTTTTGTATTTTAGTCCACAGAGCCATTAAAAGGACTCTATCAGTCAAAAAAAAGTTTAAAAACTTCAAGCTTAGTATCACATATCATGTCAAGCACTGTTGAGAAATGACTGTCACTATACTTTCTCAGTCTGACTTTGAGTGCATTCAAGAACCATTAGTATTTCAGGAATATATATATACACAGCTCAAATGTGCTGTTTTTTATCACTTGACTCATACACTGTGCTGAAACAATAAACTAGATCATTTGATATACTGATACTTCTGCCAGTGTTAAAGAACTTGCCAGCACAGCTTTATATGCTTAATGCTCAATCTTACCATCTTATCTCAGTCTAAGATAATACTAATTTGGGATGGTGTTGTTTCCTTAGATTCTTGCTCGCAGGGAGACTGTGACACTGAATAATGTCTATACTGTTCAAGAATATGTCCAGACTTGTTCCTTCGTTTCATCCGCTTAATCTAATTTATATTGTAAAGGACAGAAATAAGAACATGGACTACTTTACATCAAAATAGGTCAAAGTGATTTTCTACTGCCGAGATAGAATCATGTGGGTCACTGCATTATTTCTGGAAATTCAGACAGAACAAGTGTTGTAGGATTGTTGAAAATTACCAACCAATTTTATATAGGTGACCCAGTAGAGTGTCTATATTTGTCGTGAATAGGGTTTACTGTATTGGCGTGAGGGAGAGGATTTGTCTCTCCCTCTATTTCACGTTTCATCTCATCATATCTGGACTTGATCATCTTTGTTCTCTCTCGCTGTTACATGCCTGCCAGTATGTGTAGCTGCCCATGTCTGTCAAAGCAGAGCTGCTGCATTACTGCCGTAACTTTTCATGTAAGAAAAAGAAGCACATCTCACATGGCTCACATTTTGTTTTAGTGGCTCACGGTTTTGTGTCAACCAAGCAGTTTCAGGTGCAGTGACAATTAATCACGCTGGATATCTAATGACTGATCTCAGAATTAAGCCCAGATATCTTAATTGTGCTATTTTACTCAACACCACTTCTGGGTAGCGCTGTCATTTTGATTTTAACACATTGGGGATTTGCAGGCAGGATTTGAGATTTTCTCTTTGGTGTTTGGCTTGACTTGGACTCAACTGGGCCAGCTCAATTTGTCTTGTCTAAGGCGATTTTGACTCTAGGGATGTTCACAGTTCACACTCTGTAGCTAAGAATGTCTGTCTCTTCCTTTTTATCGCTGTCTCAACTGCTACTTCTTGCTTCTTCCTTTTTTTCCCCTGTCTGCGCACTACAGCGACCACTCCTACCTCTGCTTCCCTCTCTGCGACCTCTGTCTCAGTCACCCTGTAGTGAACAGGTGTATCTGTCTCTCTCCTGATGAGTTTATTACTCTGAAGTGTCTCCATAGTCCCCGTGGACCCCCTGCCTCCTAATACGCTTATCCCTCACAGCTTATGTCAGCCGGAGTGGGTGGTCTGATAATGCTCCACTTGATCAAGCCATCCACATCAGGGTCCATCTGGTCTGCAGTCACTTCGGTCAGCTTGCATGTCAGTGGCTTGACACACAGACAAACACCCATATAGAGTAACCTCCCCCTCAACCATTAAAGGTGATGGGGGTGACACTGCAGTGTGGAGTCAGTGATAAGCTCTGCAGACCTTTGAAATGTTTCTGGAACCTCTTTTTTTATTGTCAGTGAACTTGTATGGAGATTAATGCAGAGTGACTCAGCTTGGTTCCTTTAACACATCAAGCTGCCTTCCTCTCAAGAGGAATCAGGAGGGAGTTCATTGCATATACAGCAGCTGAAAGAATGAATTCTCAAATCTGAAAAGGTATTCACCATTTTTACAATTTAAATAGGTAAAGCTTTATATTTATCAAATAGAAGCTACAAATGATTTTTTTTGTATTTTTTGTTTTTGTTTTTGTGGTTTGATTTGATTTTTTTTTTTTAATAAATCACTGAGGCAGCTTTACTGATTTGAAATATAACCTGGAGCATTTTAGGTGATGTGGGACAGCAGTAAAAAGAGGAAGACTTATGTTTTATCCCATTTCAAATACAAAAGGCCAGCTGGTTTAGCAAACATCTGCTTAATATGATCCCCCACAAATCCAAAGCAGTGTTATCATTCATTTCAATTTTTAAATATTTTTTGATTGTGTCTTATGGGTCATAGCTGTTAAAAATTCTCCTGGAAAAGTAGATATAGTGAGAGATAAGACAGTTCCTGAACTGGCCACTTGGGGTAGGCTTCAATGGAGAGTCAGTCCCCACAGAGTCCCATGTTAAAAGGTCCAACATTACTGCAGAAGAACAGTTGACAGCCTGGTACAACTGCACAGGTAGTGATTAAAGGTGTAGCTGCTGTCTGTCTTCTAATGCAAGTCACTGATTATGACTTCTGGACCGTGTTGGTGACAGCGGTGGCTTTCACGCCATTTTTAATGCAAATATCTGACAATATCGACTGACCAAAGAGTCTGTTTTCCAGTTTCAGTGAGTCAAAGTGTGGTTCAACCGTAAAGGCTATGGATGCTCCTTGCTGATTGCTAACTTTGTCATCCATGCACCTGGCCAAAAAATGTCATAATACTAGAATGATGGCTTCAGTATGGAACCTCATAAACCCATGGGTGGTGTTACCCGTATTTTCTATGCAGTTTATGATTGAAATATGTTGAAATGTTCCATAAACAGAGGAAAGGCAAAGGTGCATCAAGGCTCATAACGTGGCTTCACTGGTATCAGAGTCAAATGTTTTATACGTACAGTACCCGAGTTTACAAGACTGCATCTTTTTTACATTCATCATCTCACTCTCCACAGTATATAAATAACAGCAAGCTAACACTTGTACTGAGTAATCCACTGTGGCTCTGTGCTATGATCCTGGACAGTAAAGGTAAAACAGGAGGCTTTTCTGTTTTTTTGCTTCGTGTTAAGCAAGATGTGATACCAGCCCCCACCCGCCTTGTCTCCCTTCCTATCTCTCACTTGTGTGTGTGTTTTTTTCCCCCTCTGTCTTCTACTTGCAAACGCCTGCCCCTCCACCTTCCCACCAGGAGATATCAAAGGGCCTGAAAGCAAAACAAAGATTGCTGCCCATCCCTGATGGAGCAGCGCGGCACTCGCGCTTAGATGTGCATCACACTCAAGTTAAAGTGCACCACCTGATTCCCTCTGAACTGCTGCAAGTCTTTGTACACTCTCAAGGCCTTGAAGTATGCATATGGGTTGTGTTCATCATCAGTAACTGTAAACAACAGCAGGAGACAACCTTTTGACTTCATAAAGAGCCTACAGGTGCTACTTGAATGTGATGTTTCACACACAAACTAGCATCAGCTGCAGTGCTTACATTCAGCGCATTCCCCACAAGCATCTGAGTGATTTACTGAACCAGAGCTGCTCGCACTCGCCTAAGATGAATGGACTGAGTAATAATAGCTTATTTACAATGATTCAATTTATGCTGTTTGCATTATCCATTCCCCGTGTTTCAGCATCCACACAGTCCTCATCAGCTGGAAAAAAACAAAACAAAGCACTCTATACTTTGCACCTTTACTTTAATATCTGGTTGTCTATGGCAACCGCACATTCCCCTTTTTCCTCCTTTTGTGGATGCAGAAGATGCACACAGCTCACACAGCCCCGTCATGTCTTTTCTCTCCTTCCTTCATCACATTCACCACAGACATTTTAAACGATTCTGTTTCATTTGCATCTTTAACATTAATGGCCCAAGTATTAGAGATGGAACATCCATCTGCCGAGAGGAGTGGAAAGGCAAACACATTAACACCATCTAGTGGTAAGCCTAGAAGAGCCTTTCTGAGCCTCTTGTGTCCCACTGCATGAATACACATGAGTGCTACGCTGCTTCACTGACAGCCACTTTATTTAGAAGACCTTTAATAACACAACCACATTCTCTATTTTGCCTTTGGTCAAAATATTAGGAACAATTTCACCCCATACTCCAGAGAATATGACCTCAATAAAACATAAAGTACTCCCGACTTAATATCACCCATCAAGCAAAACTGCCACGAAAAGACTGTTGCCTTACTTTGCTTTACATTTCACGTGTTACGAACAAGGTCACCAGTGAGTGTATGTGATTATGAGCTGCGCTACCATAATGTATATCAGCAGAGATAAAATAGGATCTCAGAAAATGAATTAAATTGTCTATTCTGGTACACTATCGTCATGCCTTGCAGATAAGTGCTGTGATTAAGAAAAAACTAGAGCTAATTAGCCAGATAATAAAGAATTCTGAATGTCAAGTAAATTATGAATTCACTTCCAGTGTGTTCAGGCATTTATCTTCAAATGTGTCCTTTTTAAATCCCCCTTTACCTGTTAGAAATTGCCAGTACTCCATGTTTATATAATAGATGAACCCATTTGCCCGGGTATTTAGAGACTGCTAATAAGCCTTTCTTCTAAAAGTCACGAACCCATCTCCAGACCATCAAAGACATCAATGCACATAACCAGCTTTTCTGCGCACATGCCACGGCACTCTCCTTCCATGATTAGCAGAAATTTTCTGGTTTGTGTTGCTCATGAAGATGGGGATGTTTGTGTCCGTGTTTAAAACTAATTCCGTTTTTGGAAGGTCCGACTTATAATTTGGTTGTGTTTCTTTGAGAGCAGGATTGGTAGCAGCAGACTGAACTTCAGCAGATTAAATATTGAATCTGTCTGGGATCTTGTAAAACCAGCGCCTCACTCCCGTTTCTGTTCAGTAGCTGTCACGTTTAAGTCCATTTTCACTGCAAAATGTTAAAAACTCAACACTGTAAGAATAATTTGACATTTGAGTAACAGCAATTACTTCTTATTCAAATGCTTTTCAGATTTTTGGATTACAGTTCCTTGATATAAGAATCTGACTGCTCTGTGTTGGTGCAGTCGGTTTTTAAAGTATGTATATTGTTGGGTTAAATTAATAAGAAATATAATATAATATTAGAAATTATTCCTACTAAAAATTATTAACAAGCAAACATGGCTACAAAAACTGGAAAAAAGATCCTATATGAAAGACTGTCTGTGTTGTAAAACATAGAAGACGAATAAGAAAGCAACACATATAAGTGGTTCTAACTCACAATATGTATTTGGATGAACTGACTACTTTTTCTGTGCCCCTTTCATTTCTCTCTTTCAGTCTACCATTTTTTTCATCTCTAGTCCTCTAAGACCTCTGATGAGGGCCACGCAAGAAGCATGAGTAAACATAGCAATTTAAGGACACTGCATGTAATTGTAGTCTTCTGCTAGTACAAAAGGAAGAAGGAGGCATGAAATCACAGCGTGATATTTTTTGGGGTCTTATTATGGACACACATGGAGAGAGTAGGAGATAAAAGGCAAAGAGAGAAAGCAGGGAAACATGTAGACTGAAAAAAAAACTGAATTTGCAAATTATTGGAGACCTAGGTAGCTTATTTGTTGAAAACACAGCCGTAACTCCGAGAAATTAATTTACAAAAGTATGGCAAACCTAATGGGGATGCTGGTTTCTGTTCACAGACAAGGTTTTGTTTTAATCTCTGCAGTTTGAAACGCTGCATTTACAGCCAACACACTGACACAGAATACTCCAGAGTAGTTTATTTTTCCTAAATGTATATGATGAATCAGGACAGATGCTTTTGATAAGGAGACTTCCCATAAAATTGAATGACACCTAAACATGAAACACCAAACTGTATAGGTCTTTATCAGTTTTTATTTTTGAAACTTTAAGAGATACTGTGATATGCCGCTGTGTGTCTTTGCTTTGAAGTTTCATAGGCAGTTTAGACAGAGACCTCATGTCAACACGCTGCACTCTAGCTCTCTCCATGGTGCTGATCTTGCTCACAGGCTACTCTTGCTGCGCTCTCTCTCTCTCTCTCCTTTGCCCAAGCCAGCGTGAAGGCTGCAGTCAGCTGGAGGTTCCAGCCAATAACTTATCATGTCTAATCACTGACTTCACTTGTTGCCAGACTGTTAGTGTTTCCTGTTTGCTGAGTCTTTAGTTCACTTTTCACGCCTCCCTCTGCCAGAAATTACCCGTCTCAGTTCTGCTGTTTTCAGCACAGCCTCGTTAGTTGTTGTGGTTTCCGTTTGCCAGGATTCAGGTATTCAGCCTCCTGTCTTGTCCTTTTGTCCATGTCAGGATGACGCTATTAACTTTCTCTCTCTTTTTTTAAACTAAGGAATCAAGCACTTTAAACCATCTGCTTTTACATTTTAGTGACAAACCATATCTCTTGTTTTAAAAAAAGAAACTAAAGACACGAGTGACCTCCTCATTAGAGCCTCCCACATGTTCATAAAAAGGTGGTCAGACTAGTTCAATGGACAGAATTACTGTAAAAATATGAGACCATGTGGTTTTGTTTTTGATCATAGCCACTTTTTTTTTTTTTTTTAGCACATTTACTTTAACCTTATATATTTATTTGCTTAACTGAGCAAGTTATAGCCTTGTTATTTAGCTAAAAAAATGGCGGAAATGATCAGTAATGTTGAATGGCACAGAAACTCATTAACAGAACCACTGAGACAATTCAGATCTCCTATAGGACATTTTGGCAGTGTTTTGGTATATTTCTGATGTGTTGTTAAAAAATAATTTGCATGTGATTACCAAACAGTGGGTGTCAAACTCCTTTCTCTTATTGAGATGTACCGGTTTTGTCATTCTGTTAGGAAATGATCTTTTTTTTTACCCTTAAAGGTGCATGATATACATTTTCATACACAACAGTGAAAGTAAAAGGACGAGCACCTAAAATGTTGCTGATGGTTTATTGTGCTGATTTTGGCAACTCACAACTTTACCTGCACACCTTTGCCTGTGCAACCGCAAAGATTGGCTTGAGTTCAGATTTTTGTTTGTATATTAGACTAATAAGTGGGCAGGTTTTGTTATTTATCCATCACATGGAAATAATGCTGAACTTTGAGCTATCTCAAATCTTGGAGCTCTGTCTACTGGGTGAATGCCCCCCACAGTTTTCTGTTGTTTTACTTAAGGTTTCTGTCACTTTCTCTTTTCACCTTCTTTCCCTCTTTTGACAGTAGGACTTTTTCTTGTCACCGTTTAAGCTACATGTGGAGAACAAACACATCTTCTTCCTGTTTTGGTTGTGTTTGCGTTGGGAGATTTTGCATTCGTTGGCGGACAGAATTACATATTCTTATAGGTAAACCATCTAAGCGATAACTCTACAGCCACCTACATTGTGCAGTTAAGTGCTGTTTAATAAGGATTAGAAAAATAAAAACCTACTTACCCAATGCAAATTTAACGAAGTGTTATTTTTTAATTGCACCTTCTTCTCACGCTGCCTTTCTTTTCTTTCTTTTGATGTACCACTTTACTTCATCCAAATCATGTACAGTGACGCTGTTTTTCTCCTCTGTTGTTGATGCTTGTTAAGTTTGCTGCTTAAGTCTCTTCTTTCTTTCAGATTTGCTGCCAAGTTTAAGTTTATCTTTTACCTCTAATTACTTTCCTATTTTTAATTATTCTCTTTATTTATTCATTTTATTTATTTACTGGTTTTTTTTGTCCTCGGAGAAGCCAAACCAAATTTCATTGAACTATGTATAATAATAATAACAAAACTCATTCAGTCATTTATTCATTCAGCTGTCACAATCTGTAGGAGCAATGTTTATGTGCTTTTGTCTGTTACATTACAGACAGCTTTTTAAAAATGTCATCAAAACACTTAAAGTTGAAGAGCCCTTTCTTCATATAGCTCTTTCTTACTTTAATAATATTTGCTATTGTAGTGTGCATACATTATGTCCAGTGTTTTAAATGGACACTGGAGCACTAAGCCTCAACATCAAGACAACAAAAAACTTGAGAAAACAAATAAGTGTAAAGAAAGAAACTGAGAATACCGGACGTCTGTAACAGGTAGAATTTGTAATCAGCAATGTATGATGTGTACAGTTCTCCAGCTCTACTCAAACTAGAAATAACAGCATTATTTTTACAAGAACACTGATGAAAAGGGATTTAAACCAGAAAATTCAAAATCAGAGAACGCAGTCTCACTTCCGTCTTTCATTTTAGATTCTTTTGTGAGGAGTCTAATGAGTCATCATCATTGATTTTACTGAATTTTTTTCTTTCTTTTTTTAAATCCTAAAAATGTTTTGTTTTTAAAAATATTGATCTTTCTCTCTTATTCTGACGGTCTGCCAGACAGTTCCTTAGCAACCGAAAACACAGATTATCCCTCGACAGCATCATCCTTTACACTCCCAACCCGGTCCTCAAAAATACATGCGCATGATGCAGCCCTTCAGCATCTGTTTCCCCAGGTCTTGCGTAAAAGAGGCAGAAAATGAGTCTCTTCTCTGATGCAGGAGCATAATGCAAATAGCTCCCAGAGCACAGTACACCACCGTATTAATAAAGAACAGAATCCAAAGAGGTGAGCGCGTGTGACCCTTGACTTTTCAATCCTCCTTTGTCTTTCCTTATATTACCACCTACAATCACTAGTACTTCTCATTAAAGGCCGCCTTCCATTAGAGTGAGTCAGTCTTTCAGAATCCCTGTCTGCAAAGCTTGTAATTTTATTCCCACACTCCTAAGTCTTCTCCAATCATCCTCCTATTCAAAACTAACATTTCTATCTTCTAACATACAAGTCCAAACAAAATAGAAAATTTAAAAAGCAGCTTCTACTGTATAAACAGTAAGGTAAAGCATAACATATTTATGTAAAAGAATTTATCTGCTTTATACAAATTTATACAAAAATCACTTTAAAAAGCAAATAAGATGCACCTTTTTGTTTAAAGGTTTCCTGCTGGTTACAAGAGAGACACCAAAGGTGCTTTTGAACACATATTCAGGTGTACTCTGCACAGATGGCTATTATTCTTATCATAGTGTGTACATATGCAAAGTGGCCGAGATAAACAAAAATAGTTCACCGTTATAAAATGAATTAAGACTTGTATCAAATTTCAATAGATTCAACCCACAGAAGAAGAAAGAAACAAACAAACAAACATTTAAGCAAACACACTCACCAACCACTTGATTAAATACACCTGATCAATTTCTCCTTAATACAAATATCCCAGACATCATCAAGCAGCTGTTAAACCAAGATGATTTAAGAGACTTCGAAAGTGGTGTGGTGGTCAGTGCCAGATGCACTAGTCTCAGTATTTCAGAAACTGCTGATCTACTGTGGTTTTCCCACACAACCACCACTAGGGTTTACAGAGAATGATTCAAAAAAGAGAAAATATCCTGTGAGCAGCAGTTCTCTGGGTGAAAATGCTTTGTTGATACAAAGAGAAGAGAATGACCAGACAGCTTGATAGAAAGATAGCAATAACTCAAATAAACATTTGTTACAACAAACTTAAGAGCATCCATGGATGCACAATATTTCAAACCCTGAAGCTGATGCGTTACAGCAGCAGAAGACCACACCTCTATCTATCTATCGTGCAACAGACAGACAGACAGACAGACCCTCCTTAGTCCCAATATGTACTTAACAGGTTCAGTACAAGTGCAAACTCAGTACACCAATCTAAAGTGAATGGGTATATATGACAGGGATGAAAACAAGAGAGCAGAGTAAATGGTGACCTCACTTGATTTATAGCTTCTCTTCCAGGACTGAAAGGCCAGGTGTTTGGACTGCTGTAATCCTTGTCTCTCTGTCAAAGGAAAGGAACACTCCTGCAAAGATGCCTTTTAGCCCACCTGGGCCCTTATTGGATTACCTGTGCTTTTAAACAGAATTACTGCCATTGTCAGGTTTTTTTTTTGTACATGTTGGGTTGTGATTCATTGTTTTTCTTGTGGTAACTTTGGTTTTATCCTTTGTCTCAGCAATAACTGAACAGAAATTGTCTCGCTGTCTTTTCAGTGTGCAGACTGACACATGATACTCTGACATCTTCTGAGAACAGAATAAAAATCAATAGAGGACTTATTGAGAACTTCAATATAGGTTATCCATGACTGTGACAATATTGGCTTTGCTGCTCTTAGATCAGCTTGTTTGGATATTGTTATCTAGGAAAAAAATCTCTAGGAAATAAGTTGTTATATTTTTTTTCCTGTTATGGAATTGAAGCCCTAAAAGAGTTTGATCTCAGTTAAGACTTGATTCATGTGTATTTTGGGAGTTTTTTCCAAACTGTTTCGATATTTTGACTTTTGTGGATCCACTGGACTACAATGGGCCACTAAATCCATCCTGCAGTGTTGCAGAGATATTTTTAAATGCACATTAGAGGAATGCGATTCAGCTTAGACTATTTTTGCTTTCAAAGTGCTATGTTACACACAGCGATGCATAATGCACAGTGCATCATCATCATTCTTGTGTAATGCACATATAGATGTGAAGTGGTTCCTCCGCTAAATGTTTAAAGGTCAGAGATTAAGCCTCACAAAGTTTCTTTCACTTGCTTTCATGCAACATGCTTAATGTTCTAAACAGATTCCCCCAAAACAGCCCAAACATGCATAAAAAATCCCCAAAGGTTTTCTCAGTTTATTCTTTATGTTGTTCCATTTGGGCAAATGACTAAGAACAACCGTCTACAGATTGATCGAATGTTAGTTTCTATGCCTTCTGAGTAGATCATTTTTCATTATGATTAGTTAGTTATCATATGCCAATATCAACATATCAATAGCCCATGTAATCATTAAAATCATGAAGTAAAAAGTATAAGCCGTAGTAGTAAAACAGATTTATTGAACTTGAGTGCAACAGAGTTCTAACAAATTGGAACATGGAGCAGTCTGCTGAGATGAACATTTTATGTGGCCAAAAGTCTGCCCACGAAAGAGGAAGAGGAGTAAGGATGTGTGGCAGTGCAGCAAGAGAAAGACAAAAGAAATGAGCAAGAATCAAAGTAGAACTTAAAACCTTCTACTCTTCAAAGTAATCACTTGATTATAGTTTGGCTGGAGGAAAAAGTGTCAGAGAAAATATGCAGGACAAGATATTTGGAAAATTTTAATAAGATGAGGACCCTTATGGAGTCCACTCTTTCTGTCAGAATGCATAAACAGTTTGACCACTTTAGTTTATACAGCGTTCAAGGAATTTGTCATTTTGATAGTAAAAGCATTCGCTGATGCAAAAATTTCTTTTTGACAAATGGATTTAAAGTTTAAGGTTTTACAGTCTTTTACAGATTATCTGTAGTGTTTCGCTGCATGAACGAACTGTTCTGGGAAATGTATCTTCAGAACCTCAAAAATCTTCAAATAAATATGCCAAAGCAACTGAGATAAATACTATTCACTGTGATAGGTAATAATATTTAGTTATCCTCGGTAAATAAATGTGCCAGAGCTGTTTAGGAAAACAACAATACTTAACCCCAAAAGGCTACAACTTACCCAAAACCTTTTTGATCATAAAAACATTTTAAAATGTATCATATACATCAGAATTGGTTCTTTGGTCATATCAGTGGCCTCCAGTCCTTCTGCTGTCAGACCCCAACAGACCGATTGGAAATACTTAAAATAGTAGCTTTTTGCTTTTTATGGAGAAATTTCTGTTTCAAATCCATGAGTCTAGTTGGACTTAAATTAATGAAGCAGCAGACAGTGTTGGGGAGTAATGGAATACATGTACCACCGTTACGTATTTAAAATACAAAATATGAGTAACTGTATTCCATTACAGTTACCGTTTAAAAAGGCGGTATTCAGAATACAGTTACTTTGTTGAAATAAAGGGATTACACAGTGATCTTTTCCTGTTTCATATGTTAGGCTATGCCCTCTCTGTTTTTGGTAATTCCACGCCGGTGGAAACCCAAAGAAAACACGCATTAAGAGGCTCAAATGCCTGTGTCTCAATCTCGCGTCTCATAATGACGTGAAGTAATATTTTTTAAAATGATTTAATCTAAAGGCAATAGGCAGAGTGTTACAGGCATCGCCCTAAAGAATGTAGCCTCATGGGCAGTGTAGTCCATGCTGCAGGGAGAATGGACTGCCATACCCGCTGTGTGTCTGTGAGCAAGGGAGGGAGAAAAAGGAGAGTGGAAAAGTACGAGCTGTCACCGAGCAGAAACGGGAGCTGGAAGCATGTAAATATAATAATAACCACTGCAGCCAAGAAGAGTGCCTGACGAGCCCAGTTGTAAGTAAGCTATTAAGACTCGACTGTACACTGTGTTCATGTTTTCCTCCAAAATAATAAGTTCCGTTGGAGCAGCATTTCAACGCCTCTCTCTGTCTCTCGCTAGCAAAGTTGACCCAGACAACAAAGTAAAGCTAGTTTTCGGCGAGCCCGACATGGAACCCCACGTATTAGCCAGAGGTCCCTTTACTACGGTTCGGAGCCGCGGACCTGTTTTATATACGCGCGGAATAGTTTTCTATACAAGATCGCTGCAAAAAGTGCAGCCTTACCTAATGTCCACCCTGCTGTTACTCATTTTACATTAAGATTTAAAAAACTAGTTGCTATTAGTATGGGGGGTATCCTTCAGTAATAGTAATAAATCACACAGCAATAGTACATTCATGTAGTTGTAAAAAGCATGATAATATATTAAGTAATCCAAAGTATTCAGAATACGTTACTTTCATTGAGTAACGTAACAGAATATGTTACAAAATGTATTCTGTAATCTGTAGTAATACATTTTAAAAGTAACCTTCCCAACACTGGCAGCAGATTCACAGCTTTTACAGTTTTATTACAGGTAATCACAGTTAATGCATGTCACAGATTGATTGCAGACAGACTCCATCTTATTGCTATTTCATCCCTGTCACGATGCACCAAAGTTGCTTTAAACACAGCTGCTGACCATGAGTGAATGCAGACCTGGTTCCCAACCACTGCTCTCCCTTTGGTGACTGTAGCACAAAAGAACACACCTTGATCCCAGACTTAAAATGATAAAGATTGTTTTTATTAGTAACAACAGAATTTCTAACACTGTAAAAGCAGATGCATCCCGGATTTAATTATTAAATTATGTTCCGAATGTTTAAATATATCTTAAAAATATAGCACTGTGAAAATTACACTCAGCAAAAACTTTATTGGTTACAATTTAATAAACCAAAGATGTAAAGGATTATGCATCAGTAAGGTTACAGAAACAGTTTTAACTATTTTAGTAGAGCAGTGAAACAGTGGCTCTATTTCTAGTGTGGCTACACAGATGTGCATGTTTCTGTGTCTGTGTGTACCCGAGGTAGAAAATGAAAGTCCGTTCTAGTGTTCTTAAGAATGGTGGAGAGTCATTTAAGCTTGCATCTCTTTTTCCCAATCTTGTAAAAAATCATAAAATCTCCAAAATAAGTGTTTCTTTTTTTTTTCTTTTTTTTTTAAGTTTTCAGATCCTAGAATTGCTGCTGTGAATATGAATGCAATGACAGAATGCAAAAACGTGAAATAATTTCAGTCGCTTTCCTTATGGCATCGTAACAAAAAAACACACAGACAAAAAAAAAAGAAGAAAATGTGCTGCAGTGCCTGAGTAGCTACTTCCAGTACAGTTCCACAGTCCATGTAATGTGAGTGTGGGACTGTGAGTGGAGCAGTGATTCACAAACTATGACTTCTACATTTCGAGACATTTCATTAGAAAGAGAGGATACTGAAAATCCCTGGAGTATATCTAATAGAAACACATTCTGTCAAAGCACCAAGGCTACATTAACTATGGCTGCAGAACTACCTGTCATGAACTTTACATTGCCACACTATTGCATTTTGTATAAAGAAGACTCTAGTCTGTTTAACAAGATAGTCACACTGATAATTTTTCTTGTTTTTCATATCTATCTATCTATCTATCTATCCATCCATCCATCCATCCATCCACATATATGTATATATATATATGCTGCACTACTCCCTTTCAAATTGGTGTCAGTGTAAGAGGGTTTAAGAATATATTGCTCACGACTCTAATGAACAAAAACTACTCTTGTGCAAACATAATAAATACAAAGAAGCTGACTTTAAAGTGACAAGTTAGAAAATCGCTGTTTTTTCTAAAGCTGCCGTAGGAAGCACCTGCAAAGTCTGCAATCCTGTCACATGCTGATTGGTTCAGATTCATCTGAATAACAGCTTTACCCTCTTCAGGTATAAGTTCATGTTTGCGTGCACGTCAATTGAGTCTGACTTGCATTCTAAAGAAAGCTTGATGCTCACATTAGCATCCCCCATGGAGCCTAGGCAGAGGCACCCTGGTCATTTGCATGCAGCACTTACACTTGCATCTGCAGCCTCAAACTTACTGACATATATAAACAGGAAGTAATTTTCCATTGGCGCAACACTATACAGATTTACTTCAATCTCTTCAGTGGCTCTGTCTTTAAGTAGCACACTACACTGAGTACCATTAGCAAGTGCAGTTTAATGTGCTACTTTATGTAGCGCATTAAACATTTAAAGCATTGTACTTTTATTGGTGTAAATGCCCAGCAAGGTAATGCCTCATACAGTATCCTCAATCTCACATCATAAAAACACATTTATGAAGTATAATTAAGGGTTAACTACTCAAGTAAAGTGGGACAATTTTACAATATCATTTGATCAAACGTGTTCCCTTTTTTTCACTCCATATACACCATTTATCCTCAGTCAGATGAATCCTTCTCATCGGTCAATTGTAATAACAATGCAAAAAGAAACCAGGACATTTCTGGTACCAGAAATTTTGATCCTTGTTTATTCAGACATGTGCTTTTAGGGATGATTCATATAAAATAGTGACATCATAATCCTTGGTATTGGTAATAAATTCTACCCTCCACCCCCTTTTCCATCTTTATGTATGAATGAACATGACAAAAGTTCTTACGCATCACAGTTGGCGATTCCCTTTCGTTTGAGTTTAGAGACAGGATGAGCCCAGACATACAGAGGGAGCTAGGAGTAGAGCCACGAGGTGGTTTGGATCTTAGAAAGCCTCCAGGCCCACTTGGAGGTTTTCCAGGCACGCCCAACAAGGAGGAGACCTTGGGAGAGACTTTATATCTTATTTGGAACCGGAACACCTCAGGATCATCCGGGAGGAACTTTGTAATGCTGCTGGGTAGAAGGACATCTGGAATACCCCGTTTAGCCTGCTGCCACTATTAATCAACTTCAAAGAACCACAAGACAATGAATGAATGACTGGCTGGATGTATGTATGGATGGTGATTCTCTCAACAGCCTCAGTTCTGTATTTTCTCAAGAATAAGGTTATCTTGTACACCCATTTTATTCTTAATAGGGTCTCTGCAATATAAAGACTCACTGTAGGGCAGATTTCCTTAATTTTGTCTGTGTGAGTCTATAATGGTATATCATTTAGATTTGTTGAACTTATTAATTGTTGTGCATTTTGTGTAGATGTAATCAACTGTTTGCAGATTTCGATCCTGTTGCTCTGGATTACACTGATGCTCACTGCTTCTCAAAATACCAGTGCTATGTTCAGTAGCTTTGGGCTGAAATTTCAGTGTGGCTTATTTGTTAGGTTGCTGTTAATTCGCATACTTGTTTATTATTTTTGTTTTCACAAACAATGTTACAGGGTTAGAAGAGTTAAGTTATTACTTATTATTGAGGGAGCATCCTCCTCAACCCGATGTTGTGACATAGCACGTGCTTATACAAACATGTCACATTTCAATGTTGCCATGTAATCTTGTTTTAATTTTAATATGACAAATTAATTTAGCTTTTTATAAAATAATGACATACTATAAGTGCAGTGGCAACGGTTAATGCCTCTGCTCTTGTCACTTCACACTGTTAATTGCCAGTGGGTGAATCAACTACACTTATTTTATAATTTAATCATATGGTGTTCTAAATACAAGGTTACATTATTTATTAGAGGCACAAATATGCACATTGTTTATGTTGCTCTTCTAATAAAATTTTTTAACTTTTTCTCTAAGAAGACAGTGCTTAAAAATGACTATTATTTCTATTAGCAATAT
Source organism: Oreochromis niloticus (assembly GCF_001858045.2). Lineage (NCBI taxonomy): Eukaryota > Metazoa > Chordata > Actinopteri > Cichliformes > Cichlidae > Oreochromis > Oreochromis niloticus. The sequence goes on from NC_031965.2 coordinate 16,050,850, forward strand.
GAAAGAGTAACAATAAATGAATGATTCAGTAAAATATGTCAGCATCTGTGATTTATTTGTTTATTTTTTTGACAAAAATTGAAGAAAACAGGAACATTTTTATAGATGCTTTTATCCTGCTGCCACAATAATTTGGCAAAATTGAGAAACTTAACAATTAGCCTGTGTAATCCTTTGTGTGAAAACATTTAATGTTTTATAAATACACCGGGATGCACATTGTCTTGTGCTAGCTGGCTCTTCATCAACAAAATAAGAAAGGCTAGTAGTGCCTTTCCTCTGCCCTTTGATTTCATATGATACATAAGTTGTATTTGCATGTTTAGACCACTGAGACCCCATTCACCACAAAAAGGAAAGCATTTGTAATTAATCATAAGAACTTTTGTTACTGCATAGAAACAATAGAACCACATTATCTTCTAGGACAACAGCAACAGCAGGTTTTGATTATAAACAAGAATAGAGGTTCTCATCTTTGCATTTTTAAATATATAAGGTACAAATAATATTTTATTTGAATTGAATATTTATTAGAAGAACAGTCAGCTCTGCCATAATGATGACCCTGTACTAGAACATGATCTGGACCCAGTGACGTTATGGTGGTCTCTCTGGGGAACTTCAACTGGCAGCCAAGGTCTGCTATCATCTGCTAATGACATCTTAATGATAGAAGGGACCTGTCCTTCGTAGGACAGCTCACCACTTTCCTCCCTGGGCTATAAGTGGGCTGGCCTTATTTACTTGCAGCCTGTGGTACTTTAATATTTAGGCTAGTTTACCTAGTTTAGGACCTGGTAATACTGCCATCTGAAAAGAGGGGGTCTGGTAGGAGCAAGGTGTAACTTATGAAGTCCAATGTCTAAAAATTGTTTGTTTTTTTTTTAACTTCAATTTCATGTAGAAATTTTGTAGTAAACCTATGTAAAATATCGACATATGGACTAAACATATGGACTTTTGTTTCCTAGAAATGTAATGTTATATTTTTAATTGAAAAATGCTTTAAGGAGCAGATGGCTGCTCATCCTGAGTCTCTGGAGGTTTCTTCCTGTTAAAAGGGAATTCTTCCTCCACACTGTCGCCGAGTGCTTGCTCCCAGTTGGTCGTTTGATTGTTGTTTCTCTGCATCATTAGAGTCTTTACCTTACAACATAAAGCGCCTCGAGGTAACTGTTTTTGCATAAGATAAGATGAGATGAGATAAGACAATGCTTGAGACAATGTCTTTACAAAGGACGAGCCAAAAAGTGGAACAGATGAGAGAGTGCATGTGCACACATTAGGAGTGTTCTGCACTCATGTTGGGTTTGAGATGACTAACATAACAGACGTACCTTTTTATTAACAGCCACAGCAGTGAGACTGGCATTATTTTCACCTTGTGAGTGAAAAAACAGTGTGTCTGCTGTGGGAAGAACCACAAAGGAGATATCCCAGAAATATTACTTTAGCAGGTGGTCATAGGTCTGTCTGTCTGTCCATGGACACACACACACACACACACACACATATGTATATATATATATATATATATATATATATATATATATAGAGAGAGAGAGAGAGAGAGAGAGAGAGAGACAATAGCAACACAGCGGCAAAAAGAAAATACTGCTTTCAAACACGATCTTGGGACAATGTCAGGAGAATCAAGTCAGGACATTGTCAGCATTTGCCCTTTCCCACACGTAGCACACAGCAGAGGATTCTCCACCTTAGATATATTCTCACTACTGAGGATAGTGTGCTTGCTTTAGGCAAGAGAGCTGTGTGTGTGAAGAGTTTACATGAGACAGCCCACACGATGCCCACTGCTCACTGTGAATTCATGGGACAGTTACCTGTGCTACTTTCACCTGGGAATGATCTGACATTGTGCTGACTTTGTTTAAGGGAACTCGTAGGGTAAAATCTATAAGATGTCCCCCCTGATTTGGACATTTGCATTCTCATGTAGCATTGTGAAAAGTTCAAGGTTGCAGTGTGTACGTGTGTGTGGGTGTGTGTGTGTGTGTGTGTGTGGGAAGGGTTACACAGTCACACAGCTTTACAAGCGTGTGCCTGATGATGAGCGTGGTCCGACAGCTCATTGGCATTGCTGCTGCTGTAAGCCTATCGCAAGCTGGTCTCTTGCGTATAGCTGTTTTGACTTAGAGGAACATATAGAGACTCCACCAACTAGCACCTACACTCCTTCCTCAAATTAATCCACTGAGCTTGTGCATGACGTGAATCACAACATTGTACAAGGTGCCTTTATTAAACAGCTTGTTATTCAGTCAAAACAATTAGGACTGTGCATTACACAGTGGTATCCTGGCAACTGGGTATGGCGAAGCAGAAATAGAAAGAGACAGGGAGAAACAGGCCCATACAAGCTGCCATAACTGATTTGTTAAATTTGACTTCAGGACTGTTGATCTACTTATTTGTTTTGCACCAGTGTTGCCTGCAATGGATGCGGTAAGTTTATGGGTGAGATTGTCCAAGTTTCAAGCAGAGGCACAACTGTGAGTCCAACCCACAGGCCCTTGATAGAGCCAAGCAGCGCTACAGGGACTTGCTACAGAAGATAATTTTGACAGTGGCTCGAGGGCTTTTCGCTACAGTTATTTAGTATTCCCACCACACAGACGCACAGGCGTATATGAATGTGCATGTGCTGCCCATATATCTTCGCATCTTACCAACACATGTGCACGTGTGCACACAGACATAAAGAGATTCTGTACTCGTCTATCGAGTGCTTTCTTTTTGATGTTGAGTGTGTCCCTGACAATAGTATTATTAATAATAGTAATAATATTGCTACTAGTAGTACTACTGCTAATGATAATGATGCAATTAGGCTTCACACAATACCCTTTGTTTTTGTTTTTAAAACACACATGCTTCCACATTACTATACAAGAGATGCACGCAAAAAAATGAATGAATACATATTATATATAGAAAGAGTGTTACACTTTATATGAAAAAAACAGTACCTGTAATTCAAAACACGCAGGATGGTGATCACCTATTTCTTTTTCTTACTACTTTTGTCAATTCGCAATCAGACGATCGAGTTTTTATGGGTAACTAAACACTCACTCCTCGAGGCTAAAAAACATATTTGTTCAGCATGAACATGTACTCTACTATAATATATATTATAAATGGATGGCATCCTCATGAAATGGAAGAAGAATCGCAGGCAAAACAACATTATGTGGTCATTATTTAGATTATTCTTGTGGTTTGACCTTTACCAAAGGGTTAAAATAGATTAAATTTATATTAGGAGGTTAATGGACAATGTCTTTATTGCTAAACTAAATGAAAACACATTAAAAGTGATACCCATAGACGTAATGGTGCACAAGCACTCAACATGTGCAGGGACACACACACACAGAGACTCACGCACACGTGTCACTTGTAGATACACATCATTAGCCACAGCAGGTTTTAAAGTGGCAGTTTAGGATGACTTGTCACTCACTCTGCTGCTTCCACCGCACTACATTCAAGGCTGCCAGGCCAGTAACGACAGCAACGGCGGCTCCCACCACACTACGCTAACAGCTAAGCAGAACATAAGGTGACATTGACACAGCCATTGCACCAGCTCTGACTCTGCCCATGACGTCAGTGTCCTTCGAAAGGGAGCACACGGGATGTGGGCTGGCTGAATCATGTGATCGGCCATCCCTATCTCTATTTGTCAGAGCCTCGGCTGTAACGCGCCTACCTGTGTGCTGAGAAGTGGGGTTGATGCATGATGCACTGCGTACCACAAGTACCATCCAGAGAGAGAATGAAAGACACAGTCGCACAGACAGACAGACAGAAAGGACGACAGAGAAGGAGAGATATAAAGAGCTGTAGCTCAGGCAGTAGAGTACTGTGGCTTTATGCCATCAGTCATGAAGCGTCCATAAAGTATTCAGAGATAAGACTTAGCAGCATTTAAAGCACATGCTTATAAATGGTTGACCGTGACCTTAACGTCTCGGGGGGGAGGAAGGGGAAAAACAAAAGGAGGAAGTGGAGAGGGGGGGTCAGGAAGCTGGAGGAATGGATATAAAAAGATTTAAGGGACAAGAAAAGGGCGGAAATGAAGACGTGTGATATAAAAGGATGTTAAAGACGTACTGTCCTGAGTGAAGTGCAGTGATAAAGACAGTGTCAGACTGATCACAGTGTCTATAAAGATGTTAATAGGAAGCATAAGGAAAGAGAGGGAAAACGGTGAATGAAAAGACAGTTGAGAGCGCATCTTTCATTTCTTTTTTGGTTTACTTACATTGTTTTGAAACAAACATGACCAGAATATGACCATTTGACCTTAGAGGTCCTTTCTACTGAATATTTTAAACAAGTGAATAAATCAAAAAGCAAAATAACAGACACCGTTTGAAAACCGGCTTTAAAAAAATAAATGGGTGAATTCTCCTCTAAGAAACTTTGATCCTTCATCTTCTTTCTTTTGCGTCTGCCAGCATTACAAAAAAAAAGCATTTTTCTAATGTAAGCGTGTGATATTTGATTTGTTTATCGTATTACTGCGCCTTTTTAACGTCTCCATTACAGTTTATTCGATACAGCTGAATTGCATTTCAGCATACCTCTGCACTTTTTTTTTTTACACCTGTGTCTGTTTGCAACTCAATTAGATATGACATTGTATTTGACTCAAAGCTGTTTTCACAAGCAGCTGCAATTGGGGGCGAAGGCAGCGCTGCTACCATGCTTGTCAATAAAACCACATTAAAATGAACACATCATAATTACTGCCTCTATTATCCTTCAAGATCTAGGACAGAGGCGCCCGCTCGTAATTGGCTGACTAACTACCCCATATGTGCATGGCCAATAGAAATAATTGTCCTTGTGTGTAGCGCTGACATGTTAACAGAGTCATATCACAGTTTGTGACTAAAACAATCACTTTCAAGGTGCTCCCAACCAACATATTCCAATTGGCAATTATTGGTTCGGGTACACAGACTGTTGCAAACATTATTAACAAACTGCTGCATGGTAGAAACAGCGCAGCTACATTTATGGATTTATTCCAGCTAAGACTGGTTCAACAATTGCTATAAAAACAGCCTCACAGGATTCAGGAAAGGCAGCAGCACTTGTTTGTCTTGTGTATAGGAAGCTTTACCATCACTCTAACAACCTGGCGATCAGTAAACACAGACAGGTGTTTTGGCTTTTCACAACATTATGCAAAATATCCATAAAACCGGATCCTTTCGTACATTTGATAAACAAGATGAAGTGGACTCTTTCGCATATGGCGCTCGCTGCAATCTTGCAGCGGCTATAAGCTGCTTGAGTGGATGTGATTTATTCACGATCTTAACTTTGCGAGTAGTCGTGGCTTACTTTCAACACTCCTGTTGCCACACACACAAAAAGAAGGGAGAGATTAAGAGACTAATGCTTTTAGAACAAAGTGAGGCTGCTGGTCGGTTGCAAGCTTTGACACTATGCTGTTTTAAATCTGCAGAATTGAAGAGCTTACAGAGGTAAAGATGTAGTAATTCTCTCATCTCCTAAAGGATTTAACAGTCCTCATGATGAAGGAGGAAAATTAATCTTTGATTAATAGTTTGGATAGGGCTATGCACAGATGTAGATAACATCATTCTAATCTCTTCCTCTAATGTGTCACCCCCTCCACCCCCTCCATCCCCATCCCTGCATTTCTCTTCGCTCGTGTGTACAGAACAGCATGAAAAGGCGAGGCAGATTGTCCAGTGTTTGAAGATAGATTGTTTTGTAAGCCAGCTGTGAAACAGGGATGACGCCCTGAATAAGTTACATACTCAGATCAGACCCCAGTGCTTGTCTGAAAGATGCGATCCAAGCCTTCGTCTTCTTTTGCTTCCAAGTAGATTAGATTAGAGGAGGGTTTTTGGGGGGAGGGGATGGGGGGCATTGAGTGCTCTTTACTTTCTTTTGCTCTGAATAAAATCTTCCTTTAAAGTTTTATCTGCAAGCGCTGACCTTTCAACTGCAGATCTTTTTTTCTTTTCCTTGTTACATTTCTGCTATTCATTATCCCCGGTGTTGACCTACACTGTGTCTTCAGAGTGTTTTTAGATATTAATGTTACACAAATGTGAAGTCTTTGCTGAATATTCCTTTTGCTTATGTGGAAGCTTTAGATAATCTTCTGATACAATCAAATAAAAGGGAAACTGACATTTGCGAACACGATTTCCCTTCCAAACAGGCTTTTGAATTCACAGAAGTAGGATTTTCTTTTTTTTTCATGGTGCTGAAGAATTGCAATAGTTATAATGAGCTGCCTAAACTTTAATTTTGCCCAATTATTCCGCGTTCCTGAAAATATGACACAGCCGGGACTTAAACGGTCTCTTACTCCTCGCTGCTGTTTTGATTATCGATTAAGCTTAGTCTGATTAAAGTCGGTCTGAACGATGGCCGGACTGGTTGGAAACAGAGTGACTCATCAATAGCCACATTCATCAATAACTTCTCTAACTACGCCGCCTCCTCTTCATTTCTGTTTTTCTCTTTTCGCTCTCGACCGCTAGGCACAGTTCAATTCATGCATATTATACCGCATGTCGCACTGTGTCCAGCTCTGGGCTTTCCTGAGTTAGGTTTTGGGTAATGATCAAATTAATTAAAGAACATAAGCTACATGGCTACAAATCAACATCTCAATTGTTTCTTTTTGGAGACAAAACTTGGGCACATACATGTATATGATTCACTATTCATCATCTAAACACGGGCCTGATTGGGATTTTTGTCTGTGTTTGTGTTTATGTCTGTGTGTGTGTGTGTGTGTGTGTGTGTGTGTGTGTGTGTATACTGTAGTTGACTAAATGGGTGGCCGCGTGATAGGAGCTCATCAACTGAGTGATAATCTAATTACTGCTGCGGACTAAGATAGATGGAGCCACGCAGCAAAACACACATCTTTGTAAGATTTAATTTGCGTGGTAAAAGCTACACAAATAATTTAGGCCCTTAGAAGAGATATGAATTTTGATGCAAGTCTATTAGTTATCGCAGCTCTGAAATGGGGTCACATAACTCACAGCGTGCCAGCCTGTCGACAAACTGAGAGTCTGTGGCAACAAACTAAGAAACAAATTGAGTAGCGTTACTCCAGGATGTGATTAAAACCAAAGGAGAGTGACATTTTGAGAGCTATTAGTAATTGGTGACAAATGTAATGGCTGCCAGTGATGGATACAGCTTCCTCACCTCTGCCTTTGTGTTCAGCCTGAATCAATTTTTTATCGGGTCTCCTTTTTGTTTGAAAGGAATAGAATATTAAAGAGAGGTTTTGGAGAGGGACGGCGATACCTTATTTGGCAGGTATCATGAGTGAATATGAGGAAGTCAACGCTGGTTTCAGACATGCATGGAGATGAGACAGTTTTCTACAAGGGAGACAGTATTTTTGTAGCATTTGACCCCTGCAAAGAGATGGCTGTGTGCGTGTCTCTTCTCACAGATATGCAATGCAGATTTGCAATCTGTCAGCTGAAGGCCTCAGCAGTCTAAATAATTGGATTTTTAAAAAAATAATTTGTAACCCAGTGAGGTCATTTTAATCAATTCTTGTAATTACAAATTACAAATCACGGTGTGCCAAGGGAGCTTTGTGACATGGCTGCTGTAAAATGGTTCTAAGGCACAGGATCAGCTCGCCAACTCCTTTTTCTCGCTTTGGTGGAAAAGAAATGCTTTTAAATGGTTTTGAGTTTCGAGTCTAATTTATGGACTTCACTTCTCAGGTTCTTTGCTCTGATCTAATTAAATTGGACACGGCTTAAATGAGAATGTTAATATGTTGTAATATTCTGGCACTATAGTTAGCAGGCCTGATCTGAAAGAAGGGCTTTTAATAAAGCAACACCTTTTCACTTGTACTATATTGTGTAATAATTTTATCTGAGCTGCCCTAAATGAACATCTTTTCACATGTTTACTACCAAGCAGTTCATCTGAGGTAAGTGGCTGCGCATAAAATTTTCATCCAATTCTCATTTCTTTAGATTTGCCAGGAAAAGCAACGATTTATTGAAACACGTGCAAGTATGAATAGAAATACATTATATAAGGCTAAAAAGAAACACAGCTCTAAGGAGCTGTATTTGGTCTGACCACCTTTGTTTTTCAACGCACCCTGAACTCGGTTTTTAAAGCTTTCTTCTAATTTCGTTAAGTAGGCATCAGCAATAGTTCTCCAGGCTTCTTGAAGGACATTCAAAGCTCTTCTTTGGATGTTGGCTCTGTTCTCTGTGAGGAATTTCAGATTTGGATTCATCACATCGTAAGACCTGTTGCCACTCTTCTTTTTTTTTTGGCATAACTCAGCCCTTTCTTTCTGTTTCCCTTCCTTAAGAATGACAGTCACCCTTCCACTGAGCTCATTTCTGATGAGGCTTTAGTGAATAGTAGATGGATCAAGTGAAGGGCCAATTGCATCTCTCAGGTCCTGTCTCAGGTTTTTGCTGGATGCTTTCCTATTTTTTAAGGACTTTTCATTTCTTTCAGATACTGTTCATCTCCTGTAGATGTTTTTTTTTTTCACTTCTTCTTTTGTCCTCCTCTTGTCTATTTTCCTCAATTTCTTAAGGACACATTGTGGATGATGCTGAAAAATGCCAGGTGTTCTGCTAATAGCTTTTTTCGAATCACCTTTTTGGTGCAAAAATACTATTTTATGACCGTTAAACTGTTTCATTGTTGGCTTTTTTGTTGTAGATTCAACTGAATAAAAGGGAAGAAATTATTGGAACAATAAGCTAGTAACTTAGCAGAAGACATAGCAAACCTAAAAGAAACATCTACAGCTAGAAATCTGGCAGCCTGTGCCTAAAGATACATTTTAGATTTGGTTTTTTACTAATTCATCTGTGTAGTCACAACACTGGTTCATCCCTTGAAATGGGTACTTTTTATTTTATGCTTGAGTGATTCATAGGTCAGTGTGAAGTTAACAAACAAAAAAAAAATCCTCTGAAAAAGACCTGATTTTGGACTGAAAATTAGTCAGTCCCCAGTTTTAGTCTGCAATTTTACTATACATCACAATACATTAAACTTCAGTGTTTTTCTTCTGGAGTTTCCATTGTTTATGCATTACACCATGACCTCAAACAGCAGCACAAACGTTTATGCACTGTGCATTCAGTTGTAATGTCCAAATGGGTCTTGGGGATCTCAGATATTTTCCATCATGTCAGAGCGCCACCACTGTGTGCCTACTCTCAACGCTTTGATAAAGACCATCCATTCTATTCTGCTGACCCAATTCAAGAGGTGTGGGAGGGCTGGAGCCAATCCCAGGTGCCATAGAGTGAGACACCCTGGACAGATGGTTCACACCTGTGGGCAATTTAGAATCATTAATTGGCCTAACCCCACTAATTGCATATTTTTGGACTGTGGGAGGAAGGCGGAGTACCCAAAGAACCCAAAGAAGATTCTACAAGGTGCTGTCCAACATAATAATAATAATAATAATAATAATAATAATAATGATGATAATATAATTTAAGAAAACTAAACAAAATGTTGGTTGGTTAGAACCAGCCCAAATAATGTGAAACTGTTGGTTTTATATGTTCGTATGTTTGTATTGAGCAGACAGCACCCAAACGTTATGTTTATAAATTCCACAAACTGAATGATCCATTATTTCCTTTCGGTGTGAAAGTGTAAATGTTTGAAAAGAGACCTTATATACCAACAAGTTTTGGTGACACGTGCGTACATCCGAAACTCTGTAGACTGAAAAGAAGGAACGTATTCTCTACACTTTTATAAACCTGTAATCCTGTTGCTTTCAGTCAGCCATGCACTGCATAAAAAGGCTTGAAGTCATTTGCAAGCCCAGGCTTGGACAGTTCCAGGTACGTGTAGCACCTGAATAGAATTAAATAAAGTGTCACCACATTAGACCAAAACTTGTGAAAATATGCTTGGTTCCCAGCAAGCATACAACAGTCAACACATTAAACAGCACAACAGCTAAAAGCATCTTTCTTTCTTCCTTCGTCCAGAAATTGCAGGGTGCACAATACTACCTCTACTTTTAATCCTGACTCTTTTTGATATGTTTATTTAAGGAAGGTAAATCAAATCTGTGTGTCGGACGTGCTAAAATAATGTTGTTTGAGCCTTCAGTTTACATTGGAGACATTTTGACTGCTTTGAAGCAGGCCACAACAGAAAAGGCATAAATTGCTACCACAAATAAAACAGGTAAGTAAAATGGTAAGACACGCAGAGGTCGGCTCAGGGTTGGATTGCCTGCGGAACTCAAGGCCAACAGAAATTCATCTTCCAGCTGATTTTCAGTGCTCTCCTTCTCCCTCAGTCTGCAGTGGAAGCTGTTATTTTCCTCTTCAACATTTCTCCCTTTTACACCTCGGCCTATTTCTCAGTTGTTCAACCCCCTTCTTTTTTTAATCCCCAGACTGGACTCGACTGTATTCTCCAAGTGTCTTGTTGATAGGCGCCGAGAATATGATTCAGCTGCGGAGACAACCGCTCATCTGTTGTCCTTCTCATATCCACTGCTAATCTCCCTCTCTCCTTTCTCCTGCCGCTCCAACTCCTTCATTTCTGTGCTGACAGAAGCCCATTTTAGATGGAGTGTCCTTTTGCGTCACATACCTTTCTCATCAGCGAGAATGAGGTTTTTTTTTTCCACATATCCTACAAGGCCCTCTCACCCTCAGATTTATTGTCAGTGTGGAGGCTGAAGTTGACTGCTTCCTCTCTGTGATGTATTTTCATTGATGCCCTGACACTCGAGAGTGTAGAGATGAGCTTTTGCCATCAATAAAACACACTTTTGTTGGTGTAGACGTACTAGTAGATCAGTGTGTGAAACAAGATGTGTACAGAATTGAATAAAGCGGTGCAGAGCTGAAACATTACTTAAATCTGCAAACTGAATCCAGCTGAAGTACATATGTGTCTGTTTTACGCTAAATTCCTTGCTGCAGATCCTTTCGCTCTCTCTCTCTCCTCCACCTCCAAAGCTTTTCCCTATTGTGCTCTCTTCTCTTTCTCCTGCAGCACTTTACCTCTATCTGTCATCGTCCTCTTCCTCTTTCTGCCATCTTCCTTGTATCCAATTGAGGGCTGTGTCCTTCACCTTGCCCTCATCTAGGGAACAGATCAATAGAGGCTGAGAGAGGCCAAGCATTGCTCTTTCAGTGAGATTTCCACTTTCACTTGGATTTGGTTGCATGAGCATGCAGGGATTGAGGGACACTGATACGTTTGTCTAGCGATGTCTCAGACCTCTGAGATGGACAAATTAAAGTGTTCACATCTTTTTTCCTTTTTTTTAAAAAGCACTTAAAAAACATGCTAATTTTACAACATACAGTCATTTTGCTAGTGAAGTAAACTAAACTTGCCAGAATTTTTAGTGCAGAATAAAACAGAATCTATATCTAAAATATGGCTGTTTTTGCCATTGTGGTGTTTTGAAACTGGACATGTGAGTAGAGTTATCATGATACTAGATTTCAAACATGATACTGATACCGAGGAAGCCAATTAATCTTTTAGGGTACTGATGTCATTATTTTGGTAGTACAGGGTTGTTAATCAGTTTTAGCTGCTTTGGTGTTAATGAAATTAACAACAGTTTCACAGCCCCCTAAAACATGAATGCTTTTGCAGGTGGAGGCCACTGATATTTTTTCCCTCTTCATTTTTTCGGACTGTTTTTTCAGTAGTTTTGCATTTGGCTAGGGCACGAGGTGATATCTGTACCTTACACCGGTTGAAAAGGCAGTCCAACTCCTCCAGGATGACACAGCAATACGTGCCACTGGGAGAAGGTTTGCTGCATCTCCCAGAACGGTCTCAAGAGCATGGAGCAGATTCCAAGGGATAGACAGTTACTCTAGGAGGGCTGGAGAAGGCCGGAAAGGTCCTTAACCTATCAGTAGGACTGCTATCTGCTCCTATGTGCAAGGACCAGCATAATGAACACTACCAGAGCTCTAGAAAATGACCTCCAGCAGGCCATTGGTATGAATGTCTCTGACCAAATAATCAGAAGCAGACTTCATGAGGGTGGCCTGAAGGCTCGACATCCTTTTGTGCTCTCTGCATGGCACCTTGGAGCCTGATCACCCGCAGGAACTCCTGGACTGGCAGATCGACCACTGACGTTCCTTTACATTTTTGGTGCAGTGTTTCTATTGGAAAACTGAATCATTTTGGATTAAGTGTGGTATAAAAAAAATACTAAAAGACTAAACTGATCACCACCTGCATTTTAAAACTGACCCCACAGCTGGCTACAACAAAATAAGAAACACATTTTAATAAATTATTGTAAGAGCAGAATAGTTAAAGTTGATCATCTTGTCCGCGTCTGCCTGCAGCCTCTTTCTCATCCATCGTTCCCACTGCTCAGCCTCAGTCTGCAGCTCTTTATCTCCTCAACTCTGCCCCTCAGGCATGAAATCCATCCTTTTCAGCTGCTCTGCTCCGCGTTTCACTCTTTATTTGCTCAGATTCGTTCTCCACACTTTGGACACTCTGCTCAGTTCAGCTTTGATTCCCCCACTGCTTAGTACAGCAACCCAACCAGTTCTCTGTGCATCCGTAATTCGGTTTGTCACAACTCAGTATTTCGTAATTATTCATCTGTTATCTAACTACAGTCTTCTCGCCACTGTGTTAATGCTAACGATTGCTAATATGGCTATCAGGTAATTGCTAACAGCTAATGTTAAGATTAGCTAGATTAACATTTATGAAAAGTGTTCAAGACTTAAGTGTTGTTGAACCGGGAGCTTTACTGACCTCTGAATTTCCTGCTAAAGTGTTGTCTGCAGGCGCTGTGTGAAGCTGTGTGTCGACTAGAGGAAGCAAGGACATCAATACTTTTGCAAATGTGTATCTTATTCAATATTCATGTGTAGTTTCGATTAATATCTAAGTTTCTTTTTTTGACAACATTACATGTGAGTGAGAGTTAGATGGCACTGTAAAACTGAAGGGCGCTAAATGCCCATATGGTACCAACTTGTCAATCAAAACCAGCATTAAGCTTTTACTAAAAAAATTAAAGCACTGACAATTATTTAGTGTTTTTAAAAGTACTGCTTATCAAGTGAAGTCATTTCTTACACTACTAGTTACATTGCTTTTGCTTTACTCTGCAGCATGACCTCAGAAGAATTGTCCCATACTGTATTTATCAGCATATAATATTAACCTTAGGCTACATGCCTACACCCTAGGAAAAGGGCATGCTTATCAGTCTGCCCAATGAACAGATGATTGAAGGAGTTCTGTAATGCAAGAATGACTACATTAGGGTTGAGCAATTTGTTCTATAGCCCGACTATCCTATCATCCCCCTGATGAACAATAGCATCGCCATCTGGCGGAAGAGGAGGTTATCCACCCTCCATAATTTAATTTAATTTAATTTAATCCATAAATTTTGTTGTACACATAAATTTCATTGTCCATGTACAATGACAATAAAGGGCTATTCTATTCTATAATGTGTGGTCCAAACACAGAAAAATAGTGCATGAGGGAGAGAGAGACACATGCACATCAGGAGTTTATTTCTCGCTTCCAGCATGAACAAACATTTACACGCTGACATGCAGCGACTGTCTGTAATTAGTTAACATAAGTGGATGGATATCAAATGAATAGCTAAAGTGGGAATAAGGCATAACACTTGCTAGTTGTTATTTACCTCAGACCTATATAGACTTACACTATACACTTGAACTCTATGAAGCTTATGGACAAGTTCAATAAGGACGATCTGTAATCACTCATCTGCCTGCTTTCCTGGGTGTTAGGCTGCTTTTCTGTTCTTTACATCACTACCACTTTCCCACGCTGTCAATATCAATGCTGTCATCATTACTGTAGTCCAATCATCATCTTGCCCAACTTCTTTAGGCCAATCAGCGTCCTCATTGCGTGGTTTCTGTCTTGGTCATAGGAGTCTAATCGCCAAATACATTAATTTCTCTAGTTTTCTCTAGTTTTCTTTTGATTTTTCTGGTTATTTTCCATCTGCCTATGAACTATTTTCATCCTTTGCTTCAACACAACACAAACTTTTAATTGAAACTGAACTGAACTGAAACTACTTCATTGCTCTGCTGCCAAAGGGTATCTGAAACACCCTCCAGTGGTTCACATTAATTCAGTCCGCTATAATAGTTTGTTTCAATAATTACGTCAATTTAAATGATTCAAGCTCGCTCTCAAAAAAAGGAGAGGAAATGTGTTTAATACCTTCCTGACCAGTTGGGCATGTTGCTAACATGAAGTCAGGCAAGGTATTTCAGAATATGTAATGAATACTACCAGAAGCTGTTCAGTAATCAGCTCTAAGTAGTCCTACCTAGCTCCCCTGGTACAATTCTTCCTGAGTAAACACAATTATTGCAGTCATGTTGGATATTTCTGATGCGAGTCATTTAGCGATGAGAACTGAATGAACTATACAAAACGAAACTGCAGCAAATGGCCACTAAGCTTTTCTTAAATGCCTAGTGGCCATTTTTTGTTTGCTACAGTAACCTCCTGTGGCCTAGCTTTTTAAAGCCTTTAAAAGCTAGACCACATGACAGAAACGGAGATCCTTCACTGGCAACTGATCAAGCCCAGTCAGTGAAATACATACAGTTACATAAAACAATATTGATTTTACTCTAGGAAACCAAATAGACCATAGATAGAACATTTCAGCAACCGCATAGCTAGATTTCTTCAGTTTAGCTCATATTGCTAATATATTGCCAAATGTATTCACTCAACCACCCAAATCATTGAAGTCAGGTGTTACAGTCACATCCACGGCCACAGATATATAAAATCAAGCACCTAGGCATGCAGTCTGTTTCTTATAAACACTTGTGGAAGATTTGTTTGCTCTCAGGAATCAGTGAATTCCATCACGGTACTGTGATAAAACCCTACCTGTTCGACAAGTCTAGTTGTGAAATTTCCTCACTATTAGATATTCCACAGTCAACTGTTTGTGGTATTATAACAAAGTGGAAGCGACTGGGAAGGACAGCAACTGAATCATGGAGTGGTGAATCATGCTTCTCCATCTGGCAATCCAATAGATGAGTCTGGGTTTGGTGGTTGCCATGAGTACTTCTCTGGCTGTATTGTGCCAGGTGTAAAGTTTGGTGGAGGGGTGGATTATAGTGTGGGGCTATTGCTTCAGAGTTAGGCTTGAACCCTTAGTTCCAATGAAAGGAACTCTTAATGCTTCAACATACCAAGACATTTTGTACATTTTCAAACTTTAAAACTTGGAGGAAACTTTTTTGGGATGTTCCCTTCTTGTTCCAACATGTCTGCACATCAGTGCACAAAGCAAGGTCCATAAAGACATGGATGAGTGAGTTTGGAGCAGAAGAAACTGACTGGCCTGCACAGAGTCCTGACCTCAACCTGACAGAACACCTTTGGGATGAGTTAGAGCGGACACTGTGAGCCAGACCTTTTTGTCCAACATCAGTGTCTGACCTCACAAATGTGCCTGTGGAAGAATGCTCAAAAATTCCCACAAACACTCCTAAACTTTGTGGAAAACCTTCTCAGAAGAGTTGAAGCTGGTGCATGGATTAAGAATGGGATGTCACTGAAATTCACATACAGGTGAAGGCAGATGAGCAAATACTTTTTGGCAATATAGTGCATTTCAAGTTCGAAATTATATCGAGTCAGACAAGTAGTTCAACTGACCATGCCCACAACAAGAGGAGCAAAACTGTGAAATGATAAACGATTTTCTTTGTCTTTTTTTTTTCTTGTTCAGACACCACGGACGTCACCTCAGTTTATCTTTGTGTGATGTGGCAAACATTGCCAAGTTGATAACACTCATTTATTCAGCTCTGGTGAAGTACTTTTCTTTGCTGCTAATGTTTCGGTTCAGACAGCAAATGTTAAGACATTTAACTTGATTGCAGGCATCCTTGTTCTTTGGCAGATTCAGAGTTTTTATTTATTTAGTGTTTAGAGTGCTAAATATTCATTCACTCACCTTTAACCTCTCATCCACATCAGCTATACCACCTCAAGCTTAACTGAAGTGTATGCTATTTATTTCTGTATGCTTATAGACTGTACATATCTCACTGCTGTCTTTCATAAAATTAAATGCAAATCCAGAATATGTAGTTGGTGTGTGTGCTTGTATGCGGGAAGTGGGAGTTCCCACAGAGGATGAGTGTGAACATGAGCAGCAGGCCATGGCAGACTTTCAGAGAGGTGTTGTTCCACCCCCACACTCTGCCAGAACATTTTTCATTTTCAAAACCTAATTGAAAATAAACAGGTCGCATGGGACTGGAGTGTAAATCTGATAGTCTGGAAAAGTCCACTTCTGATGGTAATGTTTAATCTTATTATGCCCTGGATCTGCAGTGAGATTATTTCACCCAATTAGACTTGAGCAACAAGCATACAAAAGTAAAGTTAAGCATCACTTGCACATTATTTTTAAACAGTGATTAGCATACGATACTGAACATGTTTGTCCTATTCTACAGAACAAAACATACTAACATAACATACTGTAGCAGATTACAGCTATATATGGCATGTACTCTTCTCTATCAGTTAAATTTTTATATTCATTTCATTATTCCTATACAAATGCTGAAATAGTTGATATGTCAAGTGTTAATTGGAACTATTAGAATGAGCTATTTGTGCCCTTGGTGTTCTGTGTTATAACGCTCTAAGACATTATAAGCAGATCATTATAGTCCTCTAAGTTTCTTTTTTGTCCCTGCTTCATGCAGGAGCTCAGTCTAACTGAGTTCTGAGAAATCTGAAGGCCATCAACACTTTGATTTCTTTGTTCCTCAAACTGTTTTGCAGTGTAGTACAGCACATTACCACGGCCACAGACATCAGGGAATACAGTTCCCATAAAGGGCTGTGTATAATCTGTGTTTATGTAGGTGCTTTGTGTCACAGTGTAGTATCAAGATCAATGGACAGGTTTTCTAGCAGAACATTGCAGATCTCATACTTTCTCTATGTGCAATCTGGTTCTTTGTCTTTCTGAGGTAAATGATGCACAAGAAGAAAACATGATTTATTACACCAGACACCTTCTTGCATTGCTCCATGCTCCAGTTCTGACATTCTTGTGTATGTATTTTCAGCAGTGGGCAGCGGTCAGCCAGGGCACTCTATGTGCAACATCCTGCACTGGTATGTTTGTTCTGCCATCTTTATACCATTGCCAACATTAAGGATTTCAGGAAATGGACCACAGCAGCCAGGCTTTGCTCTTCAGCTGCATAACCGAGACTTTGGTGCCCATTGTTATTTCACCGGTTCATGCTTTATGGTTCTCTGGACCACTTTTGTAAGGTACTGTAGCAGTCGCAATTGTGTGGTGTCTCTTTAAGACAACGTGAGTTAATGTTTAGTGATGTCACAAGTATGCGCCACTGCCCTGTTTAGAGTGTGTGAGAAGCGTGCACATGGACGCATGGACTGAGATATCGTTACCTCCCTAACTCAAAGTAATGTTACGGGTTGTATGAACACTGCTCGCTTCATGCATGCTAAGACAGCAGCTGTTCAACCGTTCCTTGTAAGGTTGGTGAAGAGTGTGTTTATTAAAGGACAAGCACTGTGGAATTCCCAGTACCAGTGTGGTTATGAGTGTTTCTGCCACCTCGTCTCAACTACTGAATACAACCCACATCACAGTATCAATCAGTTTTGAATTTGCTCTGACAGAGTTCTCTAGCCATGATAACACTTAACACTTTTGCCCGTTTTCCTACCTTCCAAAAATTAACTTCAACTGTTCACTTGTTGCCTAATGCAGTGGTTCCCAAACTTTTTTTGCCAGGCCCCCCTTTGTTTTACAAGAAAAATGTTTGCGCCCCCCCACAGAGTTCGTCACACAACGTCAAAGGTATGTGCCTCTTTTCACGTCACGCTGTGTGCCACGTTATTGTTTACATGAGATGAATTGCAGAATGGCAGATAGAGACAAAATACTGTTAATCTTACTATCTGCAGTTTTTACACGCTTACAAATACACACGCAGTTACTGTCCCTCCATTTAGAAAGGCAGAGGCGTCACGGTGTAATTATTTTACGTGTAGTTGTTTTTTTTTCCTGTGTAATAATATTCAACATTGCTATCAATACATTTAAAAAAAAAAAGCCTCTCTGTGCAAAATGGGTTCAAAAACAAAAACAGCTGTGGGATACTGTTTGTCCGTGATTTGGAGAGCCCAGCGCTGCTCCCCACGCAGGGAAAACTAATTTTGCAGGGAGACCTACCTTGGCACTTGTGCAGGTGAAGCCAAAGGGAAGATATGCTTCACCATATTTTCTAGTCTTTGACTTGGAAGGAAGTTGGTTTGGAAACATATATGGCGATGCTTCATCTCCTGCTTTGCGTTTGTGTGGGAGCCCCGTCAAAAACCTGTCCATAATGCTAGCAGTGTCCAAGCGTTCTTCTTCTTCTTTTTTTTTTCATACCGCGCCCCCCCTGCAATGGGCCCCACACTTTGGGAACCTCTGGTCTAATGCAACCCAAAAATTGGCAGCTTCCACTCTAGTAAGCTAATCAATGTTATTCCCATATACTACACCTCCCAGTGGTTTTTGAAATGTGGCTAGTTGGTGTGCGTTTTGAATGAGGTACATCGCAGCGTCATATTTCCTCAGGCTATTTGTGATATATAGCATATTTGATAGCACGGGGTTGTTCATAAAACTTTTGCAATACCTGTGGGAATGGAGACCTGATTAAATTTTAATGACCCTAACTATTTTTTCATGACCTCTCCAGAATATTTTTAAAAAGGAGTGACCTTGCCCCGAGCAAGTAAATTTTAATGACGCAATAAATGCTGAAATTGTGTCCTAAGCCATGCTAAGCTTTTGCCATGATGCCTGCTACTTTAGGCAGCACGAGTCCTAATGAATACATTTTGCAAACAACACATTTCTTATTCAGCAGACTTGATAAGATTTATATTGATATTGCTTGTGTTTATTACACATTAATCATTTAATATTCAAAGGGCTTTTTGTGCATCTTGGGAAACTTGGCTTTTCAAAGACAAAATGAGGGAATTTTAACATGTACCCTCTTTTACTCAGGTTACCATTACAAATCAGATTTCTGCTCATTCATAAGAAATGAGAAATACTGTGCATGGAGCATTTTTACATTTTTACTTTTCCCCATGCTCATATGCTTTTTTATAGCATTTGTTTCGGCTTAGTGACATCTACCACATGATGGATTTGGCATGACAGCTACAGCCTGGAGGTTTGTATAATATTGATCTACACGTAAAGCATTTGTATAATTAAAGTGATTGAATGTTTCCTGTTTTTTTGAAAATCCATCAACTGTACTTTGGATTTTAATCTACAATGTAACTTTTATTGAGTCTTCTCTCTGATATAAGACCTGTGTAGATTTTTTTTTCATATCACACATTTTGGCTTGTCACATCAATAAAATCAGAGACTGCATCACTAATAACACAACTGCTCCTGTTTTGACATGTTTCTAAGAAAACTTGAAATGTGTGTGACAGGTTAACATGCACACAAACACACTGAAGCAGATAAATAAATTCACCCATGAGTATTTTAATTTTTCATCCATGTGCTTTTATCCATGTACTACTTTGACATGTAGGATCTATTTTTGTGTTCATAGTGTAGCTTGGCATTTGTTATAGTTTTTCAAGCTTCCTTTAATAACTGCCCTTGAAATATATTCAGTATTTCTTTTGGGGGTTTTTTTGTTTGTTTGTTAGCAGGATTACTCAAAAAGTCAGATGTACATGAACATTTTACCACACATTGGGGCCTGCCTGGAATGATTCTGTGTCACTGCAAGTCATAATTGGACAGTCAACATCATACCTATACAAAAAATATGTCACAAACTAATCTACAAGAACCTACAGGATGCAGGAAACCTGGTTCATGCATGGCATGGTGGGAATTTGTAGCCTTGATCAAGGTGTGAAGTCTCAGACCAATTTTGTTCCTCTAGTCTCTTTTGTGAATGAATAAACAATGCATGTTCCACATTGTTCATCACAGCCACGGAGGGCCACGAGCCAGCGTACTCCAAGTATAAATGGAAAGGAACAGCATAAAATATTAGCCAAAACAAACATGTTGATCATAAAGAATGGGATTTCCATACTGGATTGGTCAGGGCCTGGGTTAACAACAATGCCCTCTGGTTCTGTTGGCCAACAGGGGGCTGGTAGAGATTGTTCCTTGTTTGGCTAAAAAGGAAGAAGATTCTCATTCTCCGGTTTTCTAGTCACTTCTGAATGGATTCAAAGAGTTCGCCACTGTACCTGCAAGACATCAAGCTGACCATCCTCATCTGGAAAACAAACTAACTTTGCCTCATGACTATAAAACATACAGACCAACATTCAAACAGATACAGAGGTACAGAATCAACCTCTGTGAGGTGCATCCAAACACAATGTGTAGCAGTGCTCAAGCATAATCTTAAAATTAAGATTTAAAAAGGTTATCTTGGCTGTGGTGCAAGTAATTGATGCGAAGCAGAACATCTAACAAGCAAAAGCAAGTTTGTTTTCTTTGCTGCATTTTAGATGAGAAAACCAGCAATTTGTTGTTGTTTTTTTTGGTAAAGTTTGTTGATATTTCATTGAAAATGCTGGATTAAGGATTCACTTTGGCAAGTTTGACAGGGCCATATTCCAAAGATTTAAAAAAAAAACAACAACTGAAAATAGCACACATCTTTTTCTGTAAGATTTTACATTTTGTGTAACAAACAAAATACTGATGCAAAATGGACGATGACAAAATAAAAAGATTTGAAAACATTAAATTAGGAGACAATTCTTATTTGGAATGACTTCAAACAACACTTCAGCTTCTCTTAGAAGGATAGCCTCAGGCGCCGCTTTAACTCTTTCGGGTAAGTGCTGATCTCGTTCCAGTTGCCTTGCAAGTATATTTCAGCATGCGAGTTGAAAAGACCGAGATGCTCAGCAAGGGTATTTTTTCCTTTGCAGTGTTTTCAGACTAACCCTCTTGCATCTCTATAATCAAGGCAAATAACGTGACAATTTATATTTTTTATAATAACCTCCACGAACTCTCTTTTTTCCCCTCTTTTGTTCTCGCACACATTATTTCATGATAATGGAATAACCTGGTAATACACACCTACAAAGATACAGCTTTTCTCTTGTGAACCTGGTTATTTAATAGGCTACGCTGCGCATCTCTTTTTACACCTCCTCACATTTATGCAGCCCACATACTGTAGTGGACTGATACTAGTAGCAGTCATGATAACAATGATTAATGTGTTCATTCTCTCACATCTACTCTGAGTAGACTGATAAATGCTTGTTGCTGATACCACCCTTCTGAAATCTGAAAATGTTTAGATGGCCAATCCAAATGACAAAAGGACTTTGGTGTATTAAAAAAAAGAAGAAGAAGAAAAGAAAAGTGTTAAATGTGCTCAAGATTTTAAAATGTGTCATCTACTTGGAATAAAAAGGCTCCTGTGTTTTTGCCTTTGCCCTATTTTACCTTGGTATAAAACTCTTTACATTTATAACAAAAAGGAAGCGATAATCATCAACTGAGATTTGACTGCACTATGCAAATAAAAATGAAAAAACAGTAAAATTAATGGAACATATTATTTTTCTTAATTCACACAAAAAAGCACGAGAAACTTAAAATATTCAAACAATAGCTGAAATAACACAAATAAATTTCTGCCAAGGTTTCAGCAATAGAAAAATAGAGATTTATTGCTTACAATTCTTTATGTCAGTGCAGCCAACTCCTTATATTCACATTATATAAGTGGATGGAAACATGCATCCATTGGAGGTCAAGCGTGAAACAGCTTAAGTGCCCATATTTCCATTTTTTCTTCCTAATTTCTTTCTTTATCTTCTTCGTTGGCAGCCATGAGACAACCATATGCTATGAAAGTCTAATTCTTTCTCAACTAAGTTTCGTTTAAGTGTATAGGGGGCACCAGTGGGTGAAGGTTATATATAGGTGCTTTTATGCGCATAACTTTTGAACCACACGCCTGAGTTCAGTGCAACTCATCATTATTTTCCACTGGGATGTTTTAAGCACAACACAGAACATTTTTCAGTGGACGTGATTATTTTCCAATCTTTACTAAAATTGACAGATGACTAAGATTCACAATAGTTATCTAGCGACTTTTTGATTTCTGAAAATGTTCAGCAGGGAAGTTGCCAAGTAGTGAGTCATAAGTAAGTCATATCTTGGCACCTGAGTTCAGGTGCCCATTTAGAAGAAGTTCAAAAGGTTTTTGACTACTAGGGGATGGTTCAGCTCTCAAAAATGTGTTAGCCCTGTTATGAGCTCATGACTGTTCCAGCGTTCCAGCTGATATTCGGAAAAATGCTGTGAAAAACATTAATATTTTTCAATCATCACCAAATGTGGCGCCACAAAATTTCAAATGTATCATCAGACAAGCAAGACGTGTAGTCACAGAATATATCAGCAACTTTTTTGTGTATAGACTTAGCACGTACTCCTTCCTGAGATCGTCCCAAAAGTCACATCATCAAGGAAGGTATTATTTGGCCACTTTGGGGCACTGCAGGAAGTAACACCTTTTTTTTTATCATTTGCTAAAACCATGCTGTTGACTCAGCAGACCAAGTTGCCATGGTGACTGCTCCCTGTAGAACTGCTTAACCCTTCGATCTCTTGACCTCGCCCTTTAATCTCGCGGCTACATTTTCTGTAAAATCTGTTGAATTTTGCACGACTGGGAACTTTTCATTGAATTCTGTTAACTAAAACTAAGGCTATTATTACAGATAAACTTTTAAGTAGTAATTCACACAAAAACACTTCAATGCGATTTTATATTTCTTGTCACATTAATAATTTCATTTATCTATTTTGCTATTCTGTAGACTTACTTTTTTGCTGTTCAGAGGTAAGATCACAGCTGTAGCTGTAACATTACTCAGGGTATTATTGCTGTGTGCCTGTATTTTTCAGTTACTACTTTGTGAATAACAAAGATTGCTAAAGTTACAATGGAATAAAAAAAGTCTTTCAGCATTTGCCAGTCTTCAACATTATGTCATTATTAGCCAGGAATCTTCTTGTTCATTTTTTGTTCTGTCCTCTGCCACTTTGTCTTCATTATCTTCTACTGTATTTCCATATGATTAAGTCCCCAGTGGTCATGCGCTTTGTGTAATACCTTCTAATCACAAACTCCATTATGGAAAATTTATCTTGAACTGACAACTTAATTTCTCTCAGTCCCCTGACTTTCATATGACATTCATTGCGCCACCACTCCTCTGGCATTTCCATGGCATGACTGTGCAGTGACAAACTGAATGGTTGGGGTAAGACGAGGTTAAATGACTTGCCTCCAAGACAAAGAGTTCATCATTGCATCGGCTCTATAATGAAGGTAAAGGATTGCTGGCCTCTACACCTCTGGGGAAAGAAAATTAGCACCTTCCAAGCGTTCTGCCATTTCAGGGAAAGCAACTCACATTGCAGTGCGATCTCCCTGAAGCCTTTTACATAATATTCATATGATCTTATGAGGGAGAATATTAGTGTTTGGTTATGAAATTCAAATAAGCTGTTGCAGTATAACTTGGATAGCGGATATTGATAAAAGCAAATAATTGACCAGGGCCTGATGAGTAATTCCTTTAAATTAGATAGATTTTGAAGGTGGCATTACACTCTATCTTATGAAAAGTTTAACTCTGATTAAATCTGACCACGGAGGCAAAAGCTGACCTATTTTAGATTCCATTTAATCCAAACTATTTGGCCTCTGGTGTGCCAGAGCTCTCTCTCATTATGGTACAGTACAAATCATTTATATTGTATTGAAGAAGGCACATTGTTTCTATGCTGCCTATCCATCATTCTAAAGTTCCTCTGCTGTCATAATTGTTTGTTGCCTAAAGTTTATCAGCAAGTCTTGCACAGAGGTGCAGTGTTTCTAAAACGGGTGTAGAAATAGCCCCTGGGGATACGGCAGTGGTTACTTCAGGTTTTAATCTTAATTTAAAAAATGTTTTAATCATGCATAATTCCTAAAATAATTAAATTATAATTGGTTTGATAAAAAAGACGTACATTTAGCTGACTCCATTTTATTTTTAATGTTCCTGTTTTCAATCCAATCTTTTCAATCGCCAGAAGGAGAAAGCAACAAAAGCAAGAAAAACACACGTGAATTATAAAAGTTACTAGTTTTTCAAGAATTATTTTAAATGTACTGTTTTTCAATAACAAATTTGGTGTTTAATAAATCAAACTAATATATCCATACAGATCCAAGTAGACATACATGAAAGAGCTCTGCTTTTTGTAAGTTTCAAATCTTTATGTGAAAAATAAAGGACAAAAATGACAGATAAGGATTATTGCATACCCTGCTGTCTATCTGGTATAACTTTTTGACATGACAATATTATTTACCTCTTTATTTCTGTTTTCTAGAAACCTGTCACCTGCTGCCACCCAAGTTCCATAAAGCCTTTTTTCAAGCACTTGTATGAATGACATTGTCAATAAATGTGACATTTATTGAATTCAAATTCTGAGTCTCTGTCTAAATGTAGGGAGTACTGTGTTAGTGCATTTCCAGTGTCACAGTCATAGTGCTTCGAGCCAGGACACAGGAGTGTTACAGAGACACACAGAGTACTTTTACACTTTGAATTGAATTTAGTTTTTTTTTATTGCGTTCCTTGTTCTGCTGCTGTTTAGTTTTAACCAAAACCCCTCAGTTAGATTTACAAATAGATTGTGGTTTAGATGAAAATACAAACCTTCACAAAGTTAAGCACCTAATCCAAGGCAACTCTACTTTCTACATGACTGTGATAGTGCTAGCGACCCACATTTGCCTCTACTATCATTGTAATTATTTTAAATGCTAATTGCACTCTATTGAAGTCTGTCAGACCTATGCATTGTAAAATGGTGCTAAAGGGGTACACAGTGTTTGCACTGTGATGCACGCAGGTCCTGACTGAGCAGCAGTATGTGACCAGTTATAACTGGTCACAGGTTTGAAAATTGGCACTGATGCGTATAATGTTTATTGTATTGTCACACAAAGAACAGTTAACGTGTACTGCAGCTCGATCTGTGTAGTACCGATGTAATTATTCCTGCAATTTACCACAACCGTAAGCAAGTAAACGCTAGATTAGATGTGACTCTTCTTTATCATAAGCTAAGCACAGCTGTAAGTGTTGTAGGAACACAGAGAACAAAAGTGAAACTAGTGTTGTGTGTGTTTCATTAGGAGGCAGCACAGTATTTGACAACCTAATTTAGCAATGTAGCTAGGATAGCTACTGTCAGAAAGAAAAAAACACATTTGCAAAATGTAAACAGACACCAGAGAGAGTAGAGAGCATGAAGCTTATTACATGTACAATTGTATCCAACGGCGTATTTTCAGAAGAGTTTACTCAAAAGCTTTTGGACAGGTGTGGGCTGGCTGGTGGTATTCAGAGCCAAAATCAGGAAAAGTGCATTTATGAAATAAAATGCCTATACAGTTAAACTTGGAAATATTTGGACAGTGTAATCCAGGTTGATTTTCTTAGTCTTTCTTGATTGTTTAAGTAATCAGAACTTATGTTCTTCCCATTTTCATTATGTTCAAGAAACCTATCAGTAGTAAAGATCTTCAATCATTCTGTGACTGCTCTGTCATCTGAATGACTTTCACTTGTTCTCTTGTGTCTTCTCACTCTTTCTATAAAAATCATAAAAGATTCTAAAATTACCCGGGGTCGAATTCATGCTGCATGTTATCGTGTCCTTTTGGCTCTCATGATGCACGCAGTGTTTGAGCATCTGAAAGGCTTTGAAGCAAAGTATCTCTGAGCAGTACACAAAAACAAATGGTATAAATACAATCATTAAAGCCACTGCAGAGGTTAAATACTTATTTAATTACCACAGCAAAAAAACTGAGCTGATGAGAACGTGCCAGTTCAGACACATCCCCTACACAAACTAATCTAAATGCAACATCAGGTTGAGATTTTGACCATTTTTTCATACTTATTCAATTCAGCATGTGATAAATAGTCTTATAGTTTTTAATGACCCCAATTCTGTGTTTTAAGATGTTCATTTTTTATCTCCTATTCAGTTCTTGATAACAGTAAAATCCCACTAAAAACTAGATTAGTTTATAAACAGGCCTGAAATATATTTGATTACAGTGATCACAGCCTCAACCCCTATTTTAGCTCCAGTTTTCCTTCTAATGTTATTCTTAAACTGGACAGGATTATTTGTGCTAGATTAGAGGAGATGGTTAGGAGAAAGATAAGATTTTAGTAATGTTTTTTTCAGATGAGAAAAAGAATGGTGTTTATAGTAAGAAAAGTATAGCTCACGTTCACCCCCTCACTGCAAAATGTTTGCAAAGCCTAAATAAGTTCGCCTACATTATATTTCAGAACTATGTATTATCTCCCCAAATGTCTTTTGTGTCACATTTCCCTTATTTTTGTCACTTTCGGCAAACTTACTCAGCCAGACATCCATGTTACATTAACTACTGACTCAGCAGCTCTTAGCTAGCATTCACATTAGCATTAAGGCCCTGTAAAAAAAATTAGGAAAAATTGAGCCTGTGCTGAAGTGCCTTAAACCTACATTCCATTTGGGAAACAGGCTTTAGACCTCTGTAAACACTTCCTTGGTAAGTTTATGAATTTACTTGTTTAGGTCATATTTAATGAAAAATAAAGTCTGTTTAGTAAATCTTGATCATACCATGTTTCAGAATTGGAGATTATCATCCGTGTATGCTCACTGGCTAATAACTTGTGCTTGAAAAGTTGTTAGTTGTTAGATGATAAAAGCTAATCTTGAGGCTTCAAATCAGAGTTCAAAACCCAATCTATGATCTCATGGTAGCTATGTACATCGTTTATCCCTTAAAAATACTTTAGCTAATTACTGTATACTTTATGAAAACATTTGCTATATTATGCATTAACAGTAAAATGTATGTGTATTACAGCAGGTGAAAAGCTGTAATACAAAATTACTGTTAACTTTCAAATAGGGAATAATACAACCTAGCATGAGCTAAATCGAGCAACCATCTTAACTACTGACCTACTAAGTCATTTTCATGTTTTGCTTTTTATTTGGTACATTTATTGAATATTTTACCATACATTAAAATAGATTCACAAAAAAAGTGTTTAGAATTTTAAAACTTCCTTTTGCAGAATGTGTCAATTTTAGTCTTTGGAGTAATTTTAGGATACGGTGATGGATAAATTCCCTATTAGCCAATTGCAGCACTGACATTAGCTAGTTAAAACAGCTATCTCAATCATGAAACCATGATTACAACTCTCCATACAGAATGTACCGTGTAAAGTTTGTCATTGCTTAAATGTTGAATCACCTGTTTATAAAACATCTCTGATCTGCAGATTCTGCAGATGCCATATATTCCTATTTGTGCCATTATGACTGAAATATATAAGTACAGATCTGATTAAGCTTGGTGCGTGACTGCACCAAGGCAAGCTGTTCCAGTTTTATTTCCACTGCAGCTTTCTTCACAAATAGTATTATCAGGCAGTAGAATGTGACAGAACACCAGTGAGACTCTGGATAGGTGATCCATTGTAATCCATCATTTTCCTACATCAGAAAGTACTGAGTCATAACGTACAAGTTGAATGGGGTTACTTTGTTGCAGCTTAAAGTTATTTCCATATGATTTACAAAAATGTAAACACGACGGATACCCATGCATAATGGCACGGCACTTAGGCATGGCACTCAGGGGCTGCAGGAATCTAATAATCTGAAGGAACAGTACAGCAGATGTGGACAACCGATACTCCAAGAATCACTTCTACTAATTTACAGCAATTAAATGAAATTCAATCAAGTGAGATCGATGCAGGCTGGCTTACTGATGCTCCTGATTTGGAAAGAATAGATGTTGATTGTTTATGCTGCTTTAAATGCATCTGCTAGCTAGGGAGTAAGTAAAAAATGTACTCTCTTTCCAATTATTATTTTATGCTTGCAGTATATTTGTTGTAGGTTTTTTTTTTTGCAATTGGCATTGCACAAGATACTTATATATATATACATATATACATAGATTGTGCATTTGGTACTGAAATACAAAATAAAAAAAAATAAAATAAAAAAAACTGCTTTACACTTTCTGTTTTTTGTGCCACTTTAAAATAGTGGCCAGAGAGGAAATTTGAGTGTTTTCAAATTATGCGTGTTAGCATGCTGCATTTAAGCAGTGAAAAATTGCTGGGGAAAAAAAACGCCGTGTCTGAATGTAAAAAACAAACAAAAAAACAGAAAGTGATTCATAACTCTGTAAACAAGGCTGATGTTATTAGTGTGTGTGAGCATTTCCAGCCTGCAAATTAAGTTTATGAATTATTTAACCTGCATGCTAGCCTTGAGCTATAAAATCAGTCACATTGAAGTTCTGCGTACACCTGAATAAACTTGAATCGCGATTACTTCTCATTGTATTATATTACAAAAAAAGCAAAATGACCACGTATGACCTAGCATCAGAATAACCTCAGACTAAAAAGTAAAGCTGAAAAAGAGCCGCTGAATGCAGTTCAATTAAATCAGGGGTATCTCCAGAGGCGAGCCCAGATCCCTATTCAACAAGTCTGTATAACAATAAGCGTTCCAGAATAATTACTTGGGGAGGAATTCGCCAGAGCCAATTTATCAAGTCGGATGCTTCATTCGTTATTCTTCAGTATTTCTTAGGATACATATATACACATATCTCTTTTTTTCAATTGTGCACAGCATCATTTTCACTAGAGGCCTTTTTTGAAGTATTGAAGGTGACTTCCAGGATTGATGTGTGAATAGGCAATAATAAACTGCGGTAGAATGGTACGTCCTTTCTTGTTTGAACCTGTGTCTTCTGAAGCTTTTGTTCAGCAACATCTAGGGAAAATGAGAGAATGGACGCTGATTAGACTCAGCACGGCAAATGATATGGTTTAGCTGTCTCCTAATGATGAGACTAAATAGTAACAATCAGTACACCAGGCTTCTTATTTGTGGTAGTAGTAAGTTAAGTTGGGTATTTTATAGTTAATCACAGAGGCTGGCAAAGCTCCTTAATCAAACCGGTCATGTTTCTATGACGTGTGTCTATAGATGCATTTGATGCAAAATTGTTATATGTTGTGTTGGTATGTTCATCAGCCCTTCTGAAAGAAGATAAAAGATTGATGTATTGATAAATTCTGAATGAAAAACAATACGTCAGAGTAGATGTACAAAGCAACATGCCAAGCTGCCATGCAGGGAATTAAAAGTGGCTCTTCTTTCATAGTGGATAATTGTTTAAATATGGCTAAATATGCGGATCTGGAGTAGATCTGACTGTGTTTTATCTTGCCTGAAACAATAATTTCACTTCCAATAACAGATTTAGCTCTGTGG